>NC_135987.1:2754000-3059000 GCF_053455715.1 Rhinoraja longicauda | reverse complement strand
CTCCAGTGCCATAGTGAGGCCCACCGGAAATTGGAGGAACAGCACCTCATACCCAGTGGTATGAACATCGACTTCTCCAACTTTAGATAGTTCCTCTGTCCCTCTCTTCCCCTCCCCTTCCCAGATCTCCCTCTATCTTCCTGTCTCCACCTATATCCTTCCTTTGTCCCGCCCCCCTGACATCAGTCTGAAGAAGGGTCTCGACCCGAAACGTTACCCATTCCTTCTCTCCTGAGATGCTGCCTGACCTGCTGAGTTACTCCAGCATTTTGTGAATAAATACCTCAGAAAGATTATGATCTATTGAGTTAAAAATAGTGAGAAATGATCTCATAGATACATATAAAACTCTTGTGGGTATGGCAGATTAGATACAGAACTAATTTCCCCCCAAGTTAAGGTGTATCTAACCAAGGGTTGCTGCTGAGACCCTTTGGCCCACCATGTCTATACCAACCATCGCTCACATGCTCACCCTTGTTCAATGTTACGCTACAATGTCCCACCTTCTCATCCACTCCCTGCACACTAGGAGGAATTTACCAATTGACCTACAAACCCGTACGTCTCTGGGATTCCCTCCGGGTGTTCCGGTTTCCTCCCATGTCCCAAAGAACTGCAGGTTAATTGGCTTCTGTAAATTGTCAATTGTCCCTAGTGTGGGATAGTGCTAGTGTCCAGGGGTGATCTATTTGCATAACAAATCTTCAAAACAACAGAATTACAGCGCCAGAGACCCGGGTTCCATCCTGACCTCGGACGCTGTCTGTGGGGAATTTCCATGTTCTCCTTATGACTGCGTGGGTTTTCTCCGGGTGCTCCGTGTTTCCTCTCACGCTCCAAAGACCTGCAGGTCTGTAGGTTAATTGGCTTCTGTAAATTGTCCCCAGTGTGTAGGATAGAACTAGTGCACGGGTGGTTATTGGTTGGTGTGGACAAGGTGGGCCGAAGGGTAGGGTTGCCAACTGTCCCGTATTAGCCGGGACATCCCGTATTTTGGGCTAAACCGCCCTTGTCCCGTATTAGTAGGGTCGCCAACTTCCTCACTCCGAAATAAGGGACAAAAGGTGACGTCACTGCCCCGCGCCCCACGTGACCTCACCCAGCCAGCGGCCACGTGCTCCCGCTCCACCCATGGCAGCCGCCCGGGCCGGCAGCACGTGGCCGCCATTAGTGGAGCGGGAGCATGTGGCCACTGGCTGGGTGAGGTCACGTGGGGCGCGGGGCGGTGACGTCACTTTGTCCCGTATTTGGGAGTGAGAAAGTTGGCAAGCCTACCGAAGGGCCTGTTTCCATACTGTACCTCTAAACTAAATTCAAAACTGAAACTAAACTAAACCAGATGGCACTGAGGTAAAAGAACAATCATGATCTTATTGAATGTCAGAATAACAGAAACGTGCAAGGATTCTGCTTTAATGCAAAGGGTTTGGTCTCCCTGCTCTTTGGGTCTCCGTGCATCTCCTGAGAGTGGCCGGGGCTCGAGGGTGTGGGCTGCAGGGAGAGGTTGAGTAGGCTGGGTCTCTATTCCTTGGGGCGCAGGAGGATGAGGGGAGATCTTGCAGAGGTGTACAAACCATGAGAGGAATAGATCGGGTAGATGCACAGAGTCTCTTGCCCAGAGTAGGTGAATCAAGGACCAGACAGGACAAAGGTTCAAGGTGAAGGGGAAAAGATTTAATAGATTTTTTAGATTTAGATTTAGAGATACAGGCCCTTCGGCCCACCGAGTCCGCGCCGCCCAGCGATCCCCGCACATTAACACTATCCTACACACACTAGGGACAATTTTTTACATTTACCCAGTCAATTAACCTACATACCTGTACGTCTTTGGAGTGTGGGAGGAAACCGAAGATCTCGGAGAAAACCCATGCAGGTCACGGGGAGAACGTACAAACTCCGTACAGATGGCGCCCGTAGTCAGGATCGAACCTGAGTCTCCGGCGCTGCATTCGCTGTAAGGCAGCAACTCTACCGCTGCGCCACCGTGCCGCACACGGTGGTAATCCGAGGGAATCCAAGGGGTAACTTTTTCACACAGAGGGTGGTGGGTGCATGGAACGAGCTGCCAGAGGAGGTAGTTGAGGCAGGGTCTATCCCAACATTTAAGCAACATTAGACAGGTACATGGATAGGACAGGTTTGGAGGGATATGGGCCAAACGCAGGCAGGTGGGACTAGTGTAGATGGGGCGTGTTGGTCGGTGTGGGCAAGTTGGGCTGAAGGGCCTGTTTCCACATTGTATCACTCTATGACTCTATGGCCCTGAGGTGTGTTGTCGGTGCCTTAAAGCTGCTGTTGGTACTATCCTTGAGCAGCAGGCTCTGTCTGGAGTGGTGCCGTGGCTGTTACGACCGGCTGCAGGATGCAGTGCTCCTGCGCTTGGCAACACGATCCTGAATTTCCCGTCGCGATGCTAATAACTCCCAGCTGATAGACAAACATTCCACACGCGCTTCCCGTGTTCTCCTTTCACAAGCGGTGCCCGCGGTCTCACGGCTAAGAGTGAGGATCAGGCTGCACTCAGTAGGCCGAGCTTCAAGTCAGAAAGTCAGAAGTGATAGGAGCAGAATTAGGCCATTCGGCCCATCAAGTCTACTCCGCCATTCAATCATGGATGATCTATCTCTCCCTCCTAACCCCATTCTCCTGCCTTCTCCCCGTAACCCCTGACACCCGTACTGGTCAAGAATCTATCTCTCCCTTAAAAATATCCACTGACGTCTGTGGCAATGAATTCCACCGATTCACCACCCTCTGACTAAAGAAATTAGTCTTCTCTCCTCATCTCCTTCCTAAAAGAACATCCCTTAATTCTGAGGCTGTGCCCTCTGGTCCTAGACTCTCCCACTAGTGGAAACATCCTCTCCACATCCACTCTATCCAGGCCTTTCACTATTCTGTATATTTCAATGAGGTCCCCCCTCATTCTTCTAAACTCCAGCGAGTGCAGGCCCAGTGCCGACAAACGCTCATCATTGGATAACCCACTCATTCCTGGGATCATTGTTGTAAACCTCCTCTGGACCCTCTCCAGAGCCAGCACATCCTTCCTCAGATGTGGTCCTAGACTCCCCCAGTTATGTCATGCACCCCCCCCCCCCCTCTCTCCCCACGTACTCCTCCCAGCTCACGCGCAGTTAATGCATCTCGCAGGGATGTACTGCATGCCAGGTACATCGGCACGGCTGCATAGTGTAGGAAGCATGGGGAATGCGGCAAAATACTGACACAGCACTGAACTATCCCCAAGCTTCCAGCAACTAGGCTGGAGCTGAAGACCAGGAAATGAGAGCAAGACAGGGTAAGAGGGAACTGTGTCAACTCCAGACAGATTTGCAGCAGCTACTCCTTCTGCAGAGGAGAGGGGTGGATGTGAGGGAGGAACTGAGAGAGTTGAAGGGCCGGCAAGCTCGGCTCTTTACCTCTGAATCCTCCAAGATCATCTTCCGGTCCAGGGTCCGCCATGTTGAGCAGGATGAGACGTGCTCACGTTACTTCTTCCATAAGGTTCACAGGGGGAGCTCTGTGATCAAAAGCCTTAGGGAGGAGGACGGCTCGGTAACATCCTCGCAGACAGACATGCTCAAGATCTGCAGATCCTTTTATAAGGATCTGTATGATGTAAAGACCACAGACAGCACCGCCTCCCAGAACTTCCTGTCCTCCATCACGGAAGTCTTGGACGACAGCAAGCGGGAGAGTCTGGACCAACCACTGACCCTGGAGGAGCTGACTGGCTCCATCCGTTCCTTTGACTCGAGTAAAACTCCCGGAGGCGATGGCTTACCGGCAGAGTTGTACTCGGCTCTGTGGGACTGGGTGGGCCCGGACCTGCTGGAAGTGTACAACGATATACTCCTAGCAGGCAGCATGTCAGACTCTATGAGGAAGGGCAACATCACCCTGATCTACAAGCAGAAGGGGGAGATGAATGACTTAAGGAATTGGAGACCCATCACATTGTTGAATGTAGACTACAAGATCCTGTCTAAGGCCATCGCCAACCGGGTCAAGTCTGCTCTGGGACGGGTGATCCACCCGGACCAAACCTGTGCTGTACCTGGCAGGAAAATCTCAGCCAGCCTGGTGCTGCTGAGAGATACCATTGCCTACGTGCAGGACAGACGGGTGGATGCCTGCCTGGTCAGCTTAGACCAGGAGAAGGCCTTCGACAGGATATCGCACACGTACATGAGGGACGTGCTCTCCAAAATGGGCTTTGGGGAGGGAATCAGGAAGTGGATACAACTGCTCTACTCCGATATCTGTAGTGCAGTCCAAATTAATGGGTGGGAATCAGACAGCTTCCCCGTCAGGTCTGGAGTCAGGCAGGGTTGCCCTCTTTCCCCTGTCTTGTTCGTCTGTTGCATTGAACCCTTTGCCGAATCCATCAGGAAGGATGCGAGCATAAGAGGAGTGACACTGCCAGGCAGTGGGGGCACTCAGGTCAAGGCCTCCCTGTACATGGACGATGTCGCCGTCTTCTGCTC
This sequence comes from Rhinoraja longicauda, assembly GCF_053455715.1. Lineage (NCBI taxonomy): Eukaryota > Metazoa > Chordata > Chondrichthyes > Rajiformes > Arhynchobatidae > Rhinoraja > Rhinoraja longicauda. Next base: position 3,054,504 of record NC_135987.1, on the reverse strand, counting down.
GGATCCAGGGTCGGTCCGCAGACTGATCAGCGTCTGCGACCAGTTTGAGTTGGCCACGGGGGCCAGGGTAAACCGCAGGAAGAGCGAGGCCATGCTCTTTGGCAACTGGCCCGACCGATCTTCCATCCCCTTCACCATCAAGCCTGACTTCCTGAAGGTGCTGGGGATCTGGTTCGGGAAGGCTGGGGCATGTAACAAGAATTGGCTGGAGCGGATAGCCAAGGTGGGGAAGAAGCTGGAGCTGTGGAAGCAGCGCTCCCTCTCCATCACGGGGAAAAACCTGGTCATCAGGTGTGAGGTGCTCTCGGGGCTGCTGTACTTGGCGCAAGTGTGGCCCGTCCCTCCCTCCTACGCCACGGGGATCACCCGGGCCGTCTTCCGTTTCATCTGGGGGTCGGCGATGGACCGGGTGCGACAACCCACAATGCACAAGTCGGCAGACAACGGGGGTAAAGACGTGCCCAACGTCGCCCTCATTCTGATGGCCACTTTCGTGTGTGGCTGCATCAGGCGGAGCGTAGAGCCAAGGCACGTGGGCACCAAATGCCACTACCTGCTGAGGTTCTACCTGTCCCCGGTGTTGCGAAGGATGGGCCTGGCGCAGATGCCACGCAATGTGCCAGTCAGCTGGACATTGCCGAACCATCTGTCGTTTGTGGACAGGTTCTTCCGGACCAACACCTTTGACCACAAGTCCATCGGGCAGTGGTCAGCACGGAACGTCCTGCAGGCACTGCAGGGGAATGACTCCATGGATCCTGTGGCGTGGTTCCCAGAACAGACAGCCCAGCTTGTCTGGCAAAATGCCTCATCGCCAGTACTCACCAACAAGCACCAAGACTTGGCTTGGCTGGCGGTGAGGGGAGCCCTCCCAGTCAGATCCTTCCTGCACCGCCGGAACCTCACTACCAGCGCACGCTGCCCTCGGGACGGCTGCTACGGAGAGGAAACGGTGGCCCACCTCTTCAAAGAGTGTGGATTTGCCAGGAGAGTCTGGAGAGGTCTGCAGGGGTCCCTGTCACGATTCATTCCGAGCAGCTCCGTCACAGAGGACTCTGTGCTCTACGGACTGTTCCCAGGGACGCATTCCGAGACTGACATCGAGTGCTGCTGGAAGGTCATCAACTCGGTGAAAGACGCCCTTTGGTCTGCCCGATCCTTGTTGACCTCCCAGCGGAGCGAGCTGTCCGTCAAGGAATGTTGCCGACTGGCCCACTGCAGACTGCAGGAGTACGTGCTGAGGGACGCTCTGAAGCTCGGTGCAGCCAACGCCAAGGCCCTGTGGGGGAGGACCACAGTCTAGGGTCCTTCCGCTGCTGGACATGGGGGGCAGGGTGTGGTGGAGAGAGACGCCCCTCCAAATAAGGGATATGTATGTAAATGTATGTAAAGGTCTAAGTAAATGCCTGTATTGAATATGTAACCTCCGGGAATGTCGGATGGGTTTGTTTTAAAAATGATGGTTTGTAAATGATATTTATAACTTGAATTAAGTATTTTTTGATAAAAAAAAGGAAATGCAGTCGAGCAGGTCATACATAGATACATAGGTGCAGTAGGAGGCCATTCAGCCCTTCGAGCCAACACCGCCATTCAAAGTAGTATAAGAAAATAACTGCAGATGCTGGTACAAATCGAAGGTATTTATTCACAAAATGCTGGAGTAACTCAGCAGGTCAGGCAGCATCTCGGGAGAGAAGGAATGGGTAATGAATCAGTCTGAAGAAGGGTCTCGACCCGAAACGTCACCCATTTCTTCTCTCCCGAGATGCTGCCTGACCTGCTGAGTTACTCCAGCATTTTGTGAATAAATACCGCCATTCAAAGTGATCATGGCTGATCATCCACAATTAGTACGCCGTTCCTGCCTTCTCCCTTGATTCCACTAGCCCTAAGAGCTCTACCTAACTCTCTCTTTAATACATCCAGTGAATCGGCCTCCACTGCCTTGAGTGGCAGAGAATTCCACAGATTCACAACTCTCTGTGTGAAAAAGTTCTTCCTCATCTCAGTCCTAAATGGCCTACCCCTTATTCTTAAACTGTGGCCCCTGGTTCTGGACTCCCCCCAACTTCAGGGACATGTTTGCTGCATCTAGCCTGTTCAATCCCTTAATAATTTATATGTTTCTATGAGATCCCTGGTAAGTTCAACTGATAACATCACAGGAGTATTCCCACTCCAAGTTTTCTTTATGTGTAGGAAGGAACTGCAGATGCTGGTTTAAACTGAAGATAGACATAAAAAGCTGAAGTAACTCAGTGGGAAAGGTGGCGTCTCTGGAGAGAAGGAATAGGTGATGTTTCGGGTCGAGATCCTTCTTTACACTTCAGGGAAGACCTCTATACATCTCTCCAGAGATGCTGCCTGTTCTGCTGAGTTATTCCAGCATTTTGTGCCTATCCCAGTTTTCTTTCAGTTGAGTTGAGTTGAGTTTTATCGTCCTTTATCATCATCACTTTTGTGCATATCTTTAATTCATTTGTTTTATATCTCTCTATATCAACATTACACAATGGTCTTGCTATTGAGGGCGTGCAGCGTAGGTTTACTAGGTTAATTCCCGGAATGGCGGGACTGTCATATGTTGAAAGACTGGAGCGACTAGGCTTGTATACACTGGAATTTAGAAGGATGAGAGGGGATCTTATCGAAACGTATAAGGGGTTGGACGCGTTAGAGGCAGGAAACATGTTCCCAATGTTGGGGGAGTCCAGTCCAGAAGGTCCCACGAGGCCTTCCATCGCCCGGTAAGGCCGCGGGACTTTCCAGCGCCCGGAGCGGCTCGGCCGCGGGGCCTTCCATCGCCCGGCTCGGCCGCGGGGCCTTCCATCGCCCGGCTCGGCTGCGGGGCCTTTCCATCTCCTTGCGGGGGCTGTGCGGGTCGGTCGCCTCAGTAGGGGTCAAGCTGTCTGTACGTGGGAGGGGCATGGGGGAAGAGAGAGGAAGTTATTTTGCCTCCATCACAGTGAGGGGGTGTTTGGAGTCACTGTGATGGATGTTTGTGTTGGGGTTGTGTGTCTTGTGTTCTTTGTTTTTTTGCTCTGTGACTGCTGGCAAATTAATTTTGTTCGGTAAAACGAATGACAATAAAGCTATTCTGTATTCTGTACAAGGGGCCACAGTTTATGAATAAGGGGTAGGCCATTTAGAACTGAGATGAGGAAAAACGTTTTCAGTCAGAGAGTTGTAAATCTATGGAATTCTCTGCTTCAGAAGGCAGTGGAGGCCAATTCTCTGAATGCATTCAAGAGAGAGCTAGATAGAGCTCTTAAGGATAGCTGAGTCAGGGGGTATGGGGAGAAGGCAGGAACGGGGCACTGATTGAGAATGATCAGCCATGATCACATTGAATGGCAGTGCTGGCTCGAAGGGCCGAATGGCCTCCTCCTGCACCTATTGTCTATTGCCGATTGTCTTCGCATCATGTTCAGCACAGACACTCTGGGCTGAAAGAACTGTTCTTGTGCTGTTCTATGTTCTATGTCCCATGTTCTCTCTCCCATTAACCTTCTCCAAGGGTGAATAAGTCCAGCCAGCATCACCAGAGACCCACACCACCCTGGCCACGCTCTCATGTCACCCCTGCCATTAGGAAGAAGGTACAGGAGACTGAAAACCGTAACATCCAGGTGCAGCCTCCACTGTGTCAGCAAGAGAAACTGAACAGAGATGAAAAATATTGGAGATTGCCACAGAAAAGGCTGAGAGACAGTGATAAAATTAGACTTGGCCACGAACGCTGGGAAGTTTGTTCCTCAAGCATGTTCAAGTCAATTGGAAAGGAAGCAACGACTGCAAGGGGAAAGATGGAACGACGCACAAAGGGATGGGAGTTGGAAGAGCGAAGAGCTTGGATGGGGAGGTGCAGCAGAGAAACCACAAGAGAGTCACATACGCCAGGAAAAAGAGGATGCATTGGCCCCGAGTAAATCCCGACATGAGCACGGGGATAATTAGTTGCACAACTCAGTTACAACATACTGTACACACAGATCAGCCAAAACATTATGACCACCTGCCCAATATGCAGTTGGTCCTCCGTGTGCCGCCAAAACAGCACCGACCCGCCGAGGCACGGACTCTACAAGACTCCTGAAGGTGTCCTGTGGTATCTGGCACCAAAACATTAGCGGCAGATCCTTTAGCAGCACCCCACAAGCCTTGCCGTTTCAGAGAAGCTCTGACCCAGTCGTCTGGCTGTAACAATTTGGCCCTTGTCAAAGTCGCTCAGGTCTTTACTCCTGGCCATTTCTCCTGCATCCAACACGTCAACTTCAAGAACTGACTGTTCACTTGCTGCCTAATACATCCCACCCCTTGACAGGTGCCATTGTAACAAGATAATCAATGTTATTCACTTCACCTGTCAGTGGTCATAATGTTTTGGCTGATCAGTGCATCAGAATAAGAAACTGGTACAGAGGATCAACCTGCATGTTTCAGTCTACTGTTTCTAACAATAGCGGCACGGTGGCGCAGTGGTGCCTCAGAGCACCAGGGACCCGGGTTTAATCCCGACTATGGGCGCTGTCTGTACAGAGTTTGTACGTTCTCCCCGTGACCTGCGTGGGTTTTCCCCCCGAGTTCTTCAGTTTCCTCCCGTGCTCCAAAGACGTGCAGGTTTGCAGGTTAGTTCTCTTGGTACAGATGTAAAGTTGTCCCCAGTGTGTGTAGGGTCGTGTAAATGTGTAATACGGAGCGTGGGAGGAAACCGGAGCTCCTGGAGAAAACCCGCGTGGTCACAGGTAGGACATGCAAACTCCGCACAGACAGCAGCCAAGGTCAGGATCGAACCCGGGTCTCCGGCGCTGTGAGGTGGTAACTCCACTGCTGCGCCACCGTGCCTGACCTGACCTGAAATGCGTACTAATCAAGAGTCTGAAGAAGGGTCTCGACCTGAAACGTCACCCATTCCTTCTCTCCTGAGATGCTGCCTGACCTGCTGAGTTACTCCGGCATTTTGTGTCTACCAAGAATTTATCAATCTCTGCCGTACAAACATCCTCTTGAAGTATCTCTGGAGGACATGGAGGACATGAGTGGGTGACGTTTCAGGTCGAGACCCTTCTTCAGACCCGAAACCTCACCTATCGATGTTGTCCGTAGATGCCGCCTGTCATGCTGCGTTACTCCAGCGCTATGTGTCTTTTTCTTTGTAATCCAGCATCTGCAGTTCCTCGTGCCTACACTGGACTGTTGGGCTGGCTTGATGCTCTTTCTGCACCCCCCCCCCAATCCTACTGCCTTATAATGCGAAGCTGGAAACTGCAGAGCCAAGCTTTGGGACAGCTTAAGAGACTGCAAAGGAAGGGGCCACAAAAAGGGAAGACTGTGAGTGGGGAATGGGGAAGGGAAGTGAGTTTGAACAGTGAGATTAACAGTGATGTAACTTAGAGTCATAGAGTGATACAGCGTGGAAACAAGCCCTTCATTCCCACCTGCCCACACCGGCTAACAGTGTTGCCGCGCTAATGTTTTAGGTGCCGGAGCGGCTGCTGTTAAATTCTCCGCTCGTTCCAATTCCCCGCTGTTTATTTTTGCTTTTTCTATACAGAGGTGAGCTCCAGCAACACTGTACCCCTCCCTGCTGGCCAACATGTCCCATCTACACTAGTCCCACCTGCCTGTGTTTGGCCCATATCCCTCCAAACCTGTCCTACCCATGTACCTGTCTACCTGTCTAAAGGTTGGGATAGTCCCAGCCTCAGCTACCTCCTCCGGCAGCTCGTTCCACACACTCACCACCCCTTTGTGTGAGAAAGTCACCCGTCAGATTCTCTATGAAATCTTTTCCCCTTCACCTCAGCTTCTGATTAACCTTGGGCAGCTGCTTCCATGACCGCCCCGTGTGACACCAAGTCAAGTCAAGTCAAGTCAATTTTATTTGTATAGCACATTTAAAAACAACCCACGTTGACCAAAGTGCTGCACATCTGATTAGGGAAAAAAAAATAAACATACACAGCTCCAAAGAGTCTGAGAACACTCACTATTTGTCACTGTGATGACTATTGGACGTCAAGATCGCCAGGAGTCACGGTGACCCACGGCCGTATCCCAACGGCAGACCCGTCCGTCCCTCCCGCCTCCCGGCCCGGGCGGCCGCCATTGGTGGAGCGGGAGCACGTGGCCGCTGGCTGGGTGAGGTCACGTGGGGCACGGGGCGGTGACATCACCTTATTTGGGAGTGAGATAGTTGGCAACCTTAGGTTGTGCTTAAGTACGGGGGTAGTCTTGCTCAGCTAACTGAAAAAAAAAGTATTTCACTGTAACTTGGTGCACGTGATAATAAAGAAACCATTGAAACCATTAAGGGTTTTGAAGAAAATGCAGTGTAGTGATATTTTTTGTGTGTCAAGCTGACAAGAGAGTTTCTGCAGTGGTTTCCCTGAGTCAACAATGCCGAGAGTATAGGAGTGCAGAGTGAGGAGGTGGGAATGTTTGCACGAGGGCTAATTGTTTCACAAATTGCAATCGGAAGATACTTTTCATGGCTGTAGCAACCTCAAATAAAACATACAGAGTAGGTACTTGTCTTAAATGTCACATAAATCGTTGGTTTATTTTCTCTGGAGCGTGGTAGGATCACGTGAGACCTTATAGAAATGTGGTGGCGCAGCGGTAGAGTTGCTGCCGTACAGCGCCAGAGACCCAGGTTCGATCCCGACTACGGGTGCTGTCTGTACGGAGTTTGTACGTTCTCCCCGTGACTTGCGTGGGTTTTCTCCGAGATCTTCCGTTTCCTCCCACACTCCAAAGACATACAGGTTTGTAGGTTAATTCGCTTGTTACAAATGTAAATTGTCCTTAGTGTGTGAAGGGTAGTGTTAATGTGTGAGGATCGCTGGTCAGTGCGGACTCGATGGACCGAAGGGCCTGTTCCCGCACTATATCTATAATCTAAACTAAAACTTAACTAAATATATAAAATGATGAGAGCCATAGTGGGCAGACAGTCAGAACCTCTCCCAGGATGGAAATATCAAAGACTAGAGGGCATAGTCTTTACTTTGGACTTTAAAGATACAGCGCGGTAACAGGCCCTTTGGCCCACCGAGTCCGCACCAACCAGCGACCGCCCCATACACTAGCACTATCCTACACACTAGGGATCATTTACAATTTTACCAAAACCAATTAACCTACAAACCTGCGCGTCTTCGGAGTGTGGGAGGAAACCGAGGCACCCGGAGAAAACCAACGCAGGTCACAGGGAGAATGCACAGTCAGGATCGAACTTGGGTCTCCGGCGCTTAGGGTTGCCAACTGCCCCATATTGGCTGGGACATCCTGAATTTTGGGCTAAATTGGTTTGGCCCGTAGGGGACCGCCCTTGTCCCGGACACTGTAGGCCCGGACACTGTAGGCCCGGACACTGTAGGCCCGGACACTGTAGTCCCGGACACTGTAGGCCCGTACACTGTAGCCCCGGACACTGTAGCCCCGGACACTGTAGGCCCGGACACTGTAGGTCCGGACACTGTAGGCCCGGACACTGTAGGTCCGGACACTGTAGCCCCGGACACTGTAGGCCCGGACACTGTAGGCCCGGACACTGTAGGCCCGGACACTGTAGGCCCGGACACTGTAGGCCCGGACACTGTAGGCCCGGGCACTGTGTGACGGACACTGTGTGACGGACACTGTAGGCCCGGACACTGCAGGCCCGGCACTGTAGGCCCGTACACTGTAGCCCCGGACACTGTAGGCCCGGACACTGTAGGTCCGGACACTGTAGTCCCGGACACTGTAGCCCCGGACACTGTAGGCCCGGACACTGTAGGCCCGGACACTGTGTGCCCGGACACTGTAGGCCTGGACACTGTAGGCCCGGACACTGTAGGCCCGGACACTGTAGGCCCGGGCACTGTGTGACGGACACTGTAGGCCCGGACACTGCAGGCCCGGACACTGTAGGCCTGGACACTGTAGCCCGGGGTCCGCTGTAGTCCTGGACAGTGTAGGCCCGGCCGCCACCTAATGGAGGTTGCATAGCAACCTGCCTCGGGTGAGTGATGCGTGTGAGCATGGTGGATGTGGGTAACATTTCAAGCAAATAATTTACGACCAGAAGATATAGGGGCAAATTAGACAATTTGGCTCATCAAGTTCTCTTCATCATCCCATCACGGCTGATCTATCTTTCCCTCTGAACCCCATTCTCCTGCATTCTCCCCATAACCCCTGACACCTGTACTAACCAAGAACTCATCAATCTTCGGTTTACAAATACCCAAAGGCTTGGCCTCTACAGCCATCCTCTGTTTAGTTTAGAGATACAATACGGAAACAAGCCCTTCAGCCTACCGAGTGCGATCCCCTCACACAAATACTAGCCTACACACACGAGGGACAATTTACAATTACACCAAGCCGAAACTGCACGTCTTTGGAGTGTGGGAGGAGACCGGAGCACCCAGTCTAAACCCACGCAGGACACAGGGAGAACGTACAAATTTCATACAGACAGCACCCATAAAGAGGATCGAACCGTGTTCTCTGGCGCTGCAGGGCAGCAACTCTTCTGCCGCGCCACTGTGCCACATATGGCAATGAATTCCACAGATTCACCACCCTCTGGCTAAAGAAATTCCTGCTCATCTCCTTTCTAAAAGTACGTCCTTTTATTCTGAGGCTGTGCCCTCTGGTCCTAGACTCTCCCACTAGCGGAAGCATCCTCTCCGCATCCGCTCTATCCAGGCCTTCGAAATTGTGTCTGTCATCACTGACGAGTCGGCTGTTGCTGGTCTTTTAGTTCAGGAGCTCGTCGATATTGAAGGGGATGAATGTCGCAAAGAGATGAAGCAATCAGGGTTTTGTATCTTTGCAAGCGGTAGTCATTAACATGGTAATGCCACGGTGGCGCAGCGGTAGAGTTGCTGCCTCACAGCGCCAGAGACCCGGGTTCGATCCTGACTACGGGTGCTGTCCGTACAGAGTTTGTACCAAAGATACTGGAGGAGCAAGATGAACCACTCCGTTGAAATCGCCTATGCTGAAGTGTAGTACGCAAAGGAGCGTGACGTCCGCCATTTTAGTAAGCAAAACCCGCCGTTCGCTATGCCTCTCGCAGTGTAATCAGTGTTTTGGGGGGAACAGTATGATGATACCATAAAAATGCAGAATATATCTCATTTAGCAATTCACAGACTTTTGTTATTTTTCTTTTTAAATGTTTCTGCAAGTTTCTGCCTACTAAAATGGCGCCATGACATACTACGGTTTTTACGGTCGAGTGGCCTATCTTGCTCCTCTGGTATCTTTGGTTTGAACGTTCTCCCCGTGACCTGCGTGGGTTTTCTCCGAGATCTTCAATTTCCTCCCACACTCCAAAGACGTACAGGTTTGTAGGTTAATTGGCTTGGTGTAAATGTAAATTGTCCCGAGTGTTGGTAGGATAGTATTAGTGTGCGTGGATCGCTGGTCAGTGCAGACTCGGTGGGCCGATGGGCCTGTTTCTGATCTGTATCTCCAAACTAAACTAAAGACAGGCTGTTACAAAATATAAGGGAGGAAATTCCAGGGGCTCTGACCATCATTTTCCAATTCTCCTTGGATGCAGGAATAATGCCAGGGATGAGATGATTCCTAACGTCATAGTATTATTTAAATAGGGCGGAAGGAATAAACTGAGTCATTGCAGGCCCGTTAGATTAATGTTGATTAGACACAAAATGCTGGAGTAACTCAGTGGGTCAGGCAGCATCTCTGGAGAAAAGGTCACCCATTCCTTCTCTCCTGAGATGCTGCCTGACCTGCTGAGTTACTCCAGCTTTTTGTGAAAATAAATATTAAATGGCAGTGTTGGCTCGAAGGTCTGAATGGCTGACTGCTGCACCTATTTTCAATGTTTCTAGTGTTTATGGGTGATCGATGGTCGGCGTGGACTCGGTGGGCCGAAGAACACGTTTCCACGCTGGAGCTCTAAACGAAACTAAACTAAACATAGGTCTAATCTCACAAAGTGTCTGCAGTGAACAAGAGCTGCCAAGGAATGGTATAAAAATACAGTTGTGTGTCACACAAAAATGTGTCACTAGATGGACTCTCTTGGCTGCTATCAGCATGGAATGGGCAACATTCAGTCCCAGGCTGAGGTGACAAGCGACATTCAGGGCACAACAGTGGGTCACGGACACGTAACCTGCTGAGAACATTCGCTGTCTGAGGAGAAAACTAAAAGGGCGGCTCATTTATAAAGTGCACTGTGGACGGCTCAATTGTATAGTCTTTCCGTTAGCTGCAACAAAGCATTGCACTGTGCCTCGGTACAAGTGACAATAAGCTAAACTCGGCATTTCCACAGTTGCTGCCTCACAGCGCCAGAGACTAGGTCAGGGTTCCTCGGGTGCTCTCTGTGTGGAGTTTGCACGTTCTCCCTGTGACCACGTGGGTTTTCTCCGGGTGCTCCGGTTTCCTGTTTTGTGAACTGTTTATGTGTGTGCTGTTATGTTTGTGTGCCATTGTATGTTCGTTTCTCAGTACCTGAACTGATGTACAGCACTTTGGTCAACGTGGGTTGTTTTTAAATGTGCTATACAAATAAAATTGACTTGACTTGACTTGACTGCCTTACAGCGAATGCAGCGCCGGAGACCCAGGTCTCCGACTACGGGTGCTGTCTGCACGGAGTTTGTACGTTCTCCCCGTGACCTGCGTGGGTTTTCTCCGAGATCTTCGGTTTCCTCCCACACTCGATAGATGTACAGGTGTGTAGGTTAATTGGCTTGGTAAATGTAAAAATTGTCCCTAGTGTGTGTAGGATAGTGTTAATGTGCAGGGATCGCTGGTCGGCGCGGACCCGGTGGGCCGAAAGGGCTTGTTGCCACGCTGTATCTCTAAACTAAACTAAATTAAACAGAAGATATAAGTTTAATGTGTGAGGAGAAAGATTGAATAGGAACCTGAGGGGCAACTTTTTCACACAGGTGGGTGTATAAAACGAGTGGCCGGAGGAGTTAGTTGAGGCAGGGACTAGAACAACATTTAAAAGACATTTGGACAGGAACATGGACAGAAAATGTTTAGAGGGATTGATGCCAAACGTGGGCAGGTGGGAATAGCGTAGATGGGGGCATCTTGGTAGCCATGGGCGAGTTGGGCCGAAGGGCCTGTTTACAAATTGTATTTTTTAATTCAATTCAATTCACTATTTAATATCCCACACAGATGCGAGAGGTTTGTTGAAATAATATTAAAAGCACAGAAAATAACTTCAATTTGCTTTATGACATTTTCACCACAGTAACTGAGAACTGAGAGATGCCCAAATGGTGATCGAATTATTCATGTTCAGATGTTCTAGGAGCAGAATTGGTCCATTCGGCCCATCAAGTCTACTCTGCCATTCAATCATGGCTGATCTATCTCTCGCTCCTAACCCCATTCTCCTGCCTTCTCCCCATAACCCCTGACACCCGCACTAATCAAGAATCTGTCAATCTCCACCTTAAAAATACCCATTGACTTGGCCCCCACAGCTGTCTGTGGCAAAGAATTCCACAGATTCACCACCCTCTGACTAAAGAAATTCCTGCTCATCTCCTTTCTAAAGGTACGTCCTTTTATTCTGAGGCTGTGCCCTCTGGTCCTAGACTCTCCCACTAGTAGAAACATCTTTTAACTTAAAGTTTGGTAAATTCCTGGTAATTTAAAGTTTAAGTTGGCCAAGGGTGAGGTCAAATGGCAAAGCAGCAGTATGGTTTTATGACTTTCCTTCATTGCCTGTGATCATGATACAGATTTCCACGTAGGCCCCTCAGTCCTTTGCGATGGACCCTCGGTGGGAGGTAGGGTTGCCAACTGTCCCGTATTAGCCGGGACATCCCGTGTTTTGGGCTAAATTGGTTTGTCCCGTACGGGATCGCCCTTGTCCCATATTAGGCCCTTGGGCCACTGTAGGCCCGGACACTGTAGGCCCAGACACTGCAGGCCCGGACACTGTAGGCCCGGACACTGCAGGCCCGGACACTGTAGGCCCAGACACTGCAGGCCCGGACACTGTAGGTCCAGACACTGCAGGCCCGGAAACTGCAGGCCCGGACACTGCAGGCCCGGACACTGCAGGCCCGGACACTGCAGGCCCGGACACTGCAGGCACGGACACTGCAGGCCCGGACACTGTAGGCCCGGACACTGCAGACCCGCGGGACAGTGCAGGCTAACGGAGTTTGTCGGGGAGCGGGGCCGAGCGTGTTTGCCTAACAGAGGTTGCGTAGCAACCCGCCTCACGGCCCGGGCAGCCGTCATTGGTGGAGCGGGAGCACGTGGCCGCTGGCTGGGTGAGGTCACGTGGGGCACGTGGTGGTGACGTCACCTTGACCCGTATTTGGGAGTGAGATAGTTGGCACCCCTAGTGGGAGGTGAGTGGGTCTCTGGGCCAGAAACTCATCAATGGGAAGTACTCCTATCAAAGATCGTTCAAAGCTCCAGAAGTTTAGTTTAGTTTAGTTTAGTTTAGAGATATAGCGCAGAAACAGGCCCTTCGGCCCATCGGGTCCGCGCTGAACAACGATCCCCGCATATTAACGCTATCCTACGCACACACTGGGGACAATTTTTACATTTACCACGTAAATGTTCCTACAAACCTGTACGTCTTTGGAGTGTGGGAGGAAACCGAAGCCTAGGAGGAATGTCCAAGCTTTTTGTCTGTACAAGGGCGGCCCAGTGTTAAGAACACGTGTGAGGAGGAGGGAGGACAAGTGGCACGGTGGCGCAGCGGTAGAGTTGCTGCCTTACAGCGAATGCAGCGCCGGAGACCCGGGTTCCATCCCGACTACGGGTGCCGTCTGTATGGAGTTTGTACGTTCTCCCGGTGACCTGCGTGGGTTTTCACCGAGATCTTCGGTTTCCTCCCACACACCAAAGACGTGCAGGTTTATAGGTTAATTGGCTTGGTATGAAAGTAAAATTGTCCCCAGTGTGTGTAGGGCAGTGTGAGTGTGTGGGGATCGATGGTTGGCGTGGACTCAGTGGGCTGAAGGGCCTGTTTCCACGCTGTATCTCTAAACTAAACTAAACACACATCGTGAACAGTTTGGGACCCCATATTTGAGGAGGGATGTGCTGGCGTTAGAGAGGGTCCAGAGGTGGTTTACGAGAATGATAGACAATAGACAATAGGTGCAGGAGTAGGCCATTCGGCCCTTCGAGCCAGCACCGCCGTTCAATGTGATCATGGCTGATCATTCTCAATCAGTACCCCGTTCCTGCCTTCTCCCCATACCCCTTGACTCCGCTATCCTTTAGAGCTCTATTTAGCTCTCTTGAATGCATTCAGAGAATTGGCCTCCACTGCCTTCTGATCCCAGGAATGAGTGGGTTAACCTGGTGGGCCGAAGAGCCTGTTTCCACGCTGTATCTCTAAACTAAACTAAATTAAACTAAGACAGCGCCAGAGACCCGAGTTTGATCCAGTAAAACCTCAAGGCTTCTGTCTGTACAAGTATCCTGGAGTGGGAACTAACCAAAGGCAAGCCTGCGACACATTATACCAAGATGGATGTTTAAATCTCCAGCTTCTGCCGTTTCAGGGAGATTTTAATTTCCTTTCTCTCAACCATATGTTGGATATTTTCTCAGCATTTGGTGCTTGCGAGCAATTGATTTATCTGAGCCATCAGACAGAATGGAAAAACGTAGGCACTATGGAGTCAAACTCCTCAGAAAGAGTCCCTTTGGCCCAGCATGCCCATGCTGGCCATGCTTATCAATACTATTCCTATCCACAAACACTTTTGTTCAGCTTGGTTTAAAGATACAACGCGGAAACAGACCAATCGCCCCACCAAGACCATACTGACCTACAATCAGCCTGCACACTAGTTCTATCCGACACACTGGGGTCAATTTACAGAAGCCAATTAATCTACAAATCTGTACATCTTTGGAGTGTGGGAGGAAACTGGAGCACCCGGAGAAAACCCACGTAGGTCACGGGGAGAACGTAGGAGAGACACCCCATCCCCTCTCCCCTTCTCCTCACCCGCTCACCTCATCCCCTCTCCCCATCTGTTACCCCTCTCACCTCACCCCTCACCCATCCCCTCTCCTCTTCCCCTCCCCTCTCACCTCACCCCTCACCTCATCCTCTCTCCCCTTCTCCTCCCCCTCTCTCCCCATCTGCTACCCCTCTTTCCTCATCCCTCACCCCTCACCCCTCACCCCTTCCCCTCTCACCTCACCCCATCCCCTCTCCCCTTCTCCTCCCCCTCTCACCCCATCCCCTCTCCCCATCTGCTACCCCTCTCACCTCATCCCTCACCCATCCCCTCTCCTCTTCTCCTCCCCTCACCTCATCCCTCACCCATCCCCTCTCCTCTTCTCCTCCCCTCACCTCATCCCTCACCCATCCCCTCTCCTCTTCTCCTCCCCTCACCTCATCCCTCACCTCATCCCCTCTCCCCTTCTCCTCCTCCTCTCTCCCCATCTGCTACCCCTCTTTCCTCATCCCTCACCCCTCACCCATTCCCCTCTCCCCTCTCACCTCACCCCATCCCCTCTCCCTTTCTCCTCACCCTCTCACCTCACCCCTCATTGCAATCCCTTTCTCCGAGGGTCGCTGGAGCCACAGCTGGGTCTTCACTTCCACACTTGGTGGGTGTGGGAGCTGAGGGTGCCCATGCCAGAGAGCCAGTAACCCCCTGGTCATGCCTACCCCTCGCACATGTACCCGGAGTGCCCCATCCCGCCGTGACATTACCTTCCACACCGACAGAAGGTGGTGCAGCGGTAGAGTTGCTGCCGCCCACCGCCATAGACCCGGGTTCGATCCCAACTGCAGGTGTTGCCTGTACGGAGTTTGCACGTTCTCCCCGTGACCTGCGTGGGTTTTCTCCGGGCGCTCCGGTTTCCTCCCACACTCCAAAGACGTGCAGGTTTGCAGGTTAATTGGCTTGGTATAATTGAAAATTATCCCGAGTGTGTGTCGGATAGTGTTAGTGTGCGGGGATCGCTGGGCGGCGCGGACTCGGTGGGCCGAAGGGCCGTTTTCCGTGCTGTATCTCTAAACTAAACTATAGATCGTCCCGTCCCCACCCCGCATTTGATTTCAGCTGATGTGTCTGTTCATGTTCTCCCTTTCCAGGTTAGGCATTGTGAGGTTAGCCACGTGTCACTGCCTCTGTACGTCCCCATTCACTGTTTCATAAATCCAAGCGAACGTTTATGGCCTGGGCTTCGCTCCAGTTGTTCATCCCATTAACCTCCTCAGACACACACAAACTGCTGGGGTAACTCCTAGTGCATCAGTCACTGAAAGGAAGCATGCAGGTACAGCAGGCAGTGAAGAAAGCCAATGGAATGTTGGCCTTCATAACAAGAGGAGTTGAGTATAGGAGCAAAGAGGTCCTTCTGCAGTTGTACAGGGCCCTAGTGAGACCGCACCTGGAGTACTGTGTGCAGTTTTGGTCTCCAAATTTGAGGAAGGATATTCTTGCTATTGAGGGCATACAGCGTAGGTTTACTAGGTTAATTCCCGGAATGGTGGGACTGTCATATGTTGAAAGACTGGAGCGACTAGACTTGTATACACTGGAATTTAGAAGGATGAGAGGAGATCTTATCGAAACGTATAAGATTATTAAGGGGTTGGACACATTAGAGGCAGGAAACATGTTCCCAATGTTGGGGGAGTCCAGAACAAGGGGCCACAGTTTAAGAATAAGGGGTAGGCCATTTAGAACTGAGATGAGGAAAAACCTTTTTCAGTCCGAGAGTTGTGAATCTGTGGAATTCTCTGCCTCAGAAGGCAGTGGAGGCCAATTCTCTGAATGCATTCAAGAGAGAGCTAGATAGAGCTCTTAAGGATAGCGGAGTCAGGGGGTATGGGGAGAAGGCAGGAACGGGGTACTGATTGAGAATGATCAGCCATGATCACATTGAATGGAGGTGCTGGCTCGAAGAGCCGAATGGCCTCCTCCTGCACCTATTGTCTATTGTCTATAACTCAGTGGGACAGGCGGCATCTCTGGAGCGAGGGAACGGCTGACGTTTCAGACAGAGCCTCCTTCCCTGGCTGCCAGCTATGAGATCACCAGCGCAGCACAGTGGCGCAGCGGGTAGAACTGCTGCCTCACAGCGCCAAAGACCCGGGTTCGATCCTGACTACGGGTGCTGTCTGTACGGAGTTTGCACGTTCTCTCTGTGACGGCGTGGGTTTTCTTCGGGATCTCCGGTTTCCTCCCACACTCCAAAGACGTGCAGGTTTGTAGGTTAATTGGCTTCAGTAAAAATTGTAAATTGTTCCCAGTGTGTAGGATAGTGCTAGTGTACGGGGTGATCGCTGGACTCAAAGGGCAGTAGGGTCCATGGTGGGTCTCCGAAGTCTAAAGTCTAAAGTTGGAAGGATCAGTCAAATCCAGATTAACAAGCAGACTAGTGTTTGGTTTTGGAGGGTTTTAAGTTATATCGAGAGGCTGAAAAGGCTGGTTATCGGAGGCTGAGGGGTGACCTTATAGAGATTGATATATACACAAGGATCATAGATAAGATGAATAGCCACCCTTAGTTACAGTTAAAGTTTTCTTCAGTTTAGCGATACAGAATGGAAACAGGCCCTTCGGCCCACCGAGTCTGTGCCAACCAGCGTACACGAGTTCTATCCTACGCACTAGGGACAATTTACAGAAACCAATTAACCTACAAACCAGCACGTCTTTGGAGTGTGGGAGGAAACCGGAGCACCCGGAGAAAACCCACGTGGTCATGGGGAGAACGTACAAACTCCGTACAGACAGTACCCGTAGTCAGAAAATAACTGCAAATGCTGGTACAAATCGAAGGTATTTTATTCACAAAATGCTGGAGTAACTCAGCAGGTCAGGCAGCATCTCAGGAGAGAAGGAATGGGTCTGTACGTCTCGGGAGTGTGGGAGCCATTCCTTCTCTCCTGAGATGCTGCCTGACCTGCTGAGTTACTCCAGCATTTTGTGAATAAATACCCGTAGTCAGGATCAAACCCAGGTCTCTGGCGCTGTGAGGCAGCAACTCTACCGCTGCGCCACCGTGCCGCCCACTGTCTGTAGCTGGAGGGGAAAGGATTAAGGTGGAAGGGGAAAGATTTAACAGGTGACCTGAGGGGGAGTACTTTTCCACACAAAGGGGTGGTGGGTGGATGGAACAAGCTGCCAGTGGAAATGGTTGAGGCTGGTACAATTACAATGTTTAAAGGTCATTCCGACAGGCCTGTGGATAAAAAAGGTTTAGAAGATTATGGGCCAAACGTGGGCAGAGGGGACTAGATTGGTCGGGCTATGGGGTTGGGATTGACATGTTGGGCTAAGGAGCCTGTTTCTGTGCTGCCCGCCTCTATAACTCGATGATTCCACGTCGAACCCAGACCATAAAGCACTCCCTGTCCTCAGCTCCCTCCTAGAGCTGGCATCCCGGTGGCACAGCGGTAGAGTTGCCGCCTTACAGCGAATGCAGCGCCGGAGACCCGGGTTCGATCCTGACTACGGGTGCTGTCCACAGTTTGTACGTTCTCCAGGTGAACTGCGTGGGTTTTCTCCGAGATCTTCGGTTTCCTCCCACACTCCAAAGGCGTACAGGTTTGTACGCTAATTGGTAAATGTAAAAATTGTCCCTAGTGGGTGTGGGATAGTGTTAATGTGCGGGGATCGTTGGGCGGCGCGGACCTGGTGGGCCGAAAGGGCCTGTTTCCGCGCTGTATCTCTAAACTAAACTAAAATCCCAGCATTGCCTTGAGACCAGTGTTTGTTCAGCACAGCTTGGCACGGCGTGGCAAGGCACGGAACAGCACGCACCGCACCTCACGGCACGGCACGGCACCGTACGGCAGCCTCTGTTCCCTGGTGCTGCACCACCCACACCGTGCCATGGCCTTGTGTCCCTGGAGCTGCCCCTCTCCTTCAACAGGACAGGACACTCTGTGTCTCACGCCTCCTCTCTCAGACCCTCCCCTCCACCCACTGACCCTCCTCTCCACTAGCGGATTGCCAACTTCCTCACTCCCAAATAAGGGACACAAGGTGACGTCACCGCCCCGCGCCCCACGTGACCTCACCCAGCCAGCGGCCACATGCTCCCGCTCCACCAACAGTGGCCCCCCGGGCCGGGAGGCGGGTTGCTAAGCAACCTCTGCTCGACGAACGCACTCGGCCCCGCTCCCCGAACACACTCCGTTAGCCTACACTGTCTGGGCCTACAGCGGCCCCTGGGCCTACAGTGTCCGGGCCTACAGTATCCGGGCCTACAGCGGCCCTTGGGCCTACACTGTCTGGGCCTACAGCGGCCCCTGGGCCTACCGTATCCGGGCCTATAGTGTCCGGGCCTACAGTGTCCGGGCCTATAGTGTCCGGGCCTACAGTGTCCGGGCCTACAGTATCCGGGCCTACAGAGGCCCTTGGGCCTACAGTGCCCAGGCCTACAGCGGCCCCTGGGCCTACCGTATCCGGGCCTATAGTGTCCGGGCCTACAGTGTGTTGTTATTGTGTTTTCTTTCTGTAAACTGCTCCATTACAGCTACACAACTAATTAACAGAGGCTTTGCACTCGAGCCTTGGGTTCAGCCATTTCTCTCATGGTCTTGTCAGTATTGCCAGTCTGAATATATGCTCTGCTCAGCGTGTCTGCAAGCTGCATCTCCTTCCCTGGTCTGATTGTCACATCATAGGTCTGCATCCTCACCAGCACTCTCTGCGATCCGCATGCTGGCATAGGCAACTGGATGGCCTTCCGGCATCAACACCGCTCCAAGTCCAGGTTGTGACGCGCCGGCCTGTACTGTCAGCTCCTTGGATGGATCATAGTATCTGAGTACTGGCTCGGCAGTTACTAGCTTCTTTATGTCCATCACCGCCCTGTCATGCACCTGTGCCCACCACCAAACTACATCCCTCTGTGTCAGCTGGCGTAGACAATAGACAATAGACAATAGACAATAGACAATAGACAATAGACAATAGGTGCAGGAGGAAGCCATTTGGCCCTTCGAGCCAGCACCACCATTCAATGTGATCATGGCTGATCATTCTCAATCAGTACCCCGTTCCTGCCTTCTCCCCATACCCCCTGACTCCGCTATCCTTAAGAGCTCTATCTAGCTCTCTCTTGAATGCATTCAGAGAATTGGCCTCCACTGCCTTCTGAGGCAGAGAATTCCACAGATTCACAACTCTCTGACTGAAAAAGTTTTTCCTCATCTCAGTTCTAAATGGCCTACCCCTTATTCTTAAACTGTGGACCCTGGTTCTGGACTCCACATAGGTCGCTTAATCCAGGAAGGAATTTGCTCAAGTAGTTAACAAAGCCAATAAATCGCTGAACTCCTTGGACATCCGTTGGGTTAGGCATATGTAGCACGGCTTCTACCTTC
Source organism: Rhinoraja longicauda (assembly GCF_053455715.1). NCBI lineage: Eukaryota > Metazoa > Chordata > Chondrichthyes > Rajiformes > Arhynchobatidae > Rhinoraja > Rhinoraja longicauda. Next base: position 3,035,162 of record NC_135987.1, on the reverse strand, counting down.
CCTGGATCTGGTTTCAGTCCTGCAGCAGAGACTCTATGCCCTATGAGAGTGACTTCCTTCACCTTCAGCTTTGCCTTCTCTATGTTCAGCTTCAGGTGACGGTCACGACATCTCTCCATCAGAGCTTCAACCTTCCTGTCATGGTCTCTTTCTGCTTCCTCTGCCGTTTTTCCTTTCCCAAACACTAGGATGTCGTCAGCAACAGACCTCACTCCTTCCAGGCCCTCCAGCACTTGGTTCTGTTGTCGCTGGAACTCCTCAGGGGCCGTGGACAGACCAAACAGCATGTGTCTCCACCTATATCTACCATATGGTGTGTTAAATGTCGTAAGCTGAGAACTCTCATCATCCAGTTCCACATGCCAAAACCCATTCTTGGCATCAAACGTGCTAAAGACCTTGGCATCATTCAGGTCGGTGAGGACATCTTCGATCGTCGTCATTGGGTAATGACTTCTTTTAAGCCCCTTGTTCAGATCCCTCGGGTCTAACCACACTCTCAACTTCCCATTGGGCTTTTCTACACACACAAGGCTGGATACCCATGGTGTGTGGGTCTCTACTGGAGCAATTATTTCCGCTTCTGTTAGTCTGCCTAACTCCTCTTTCAGCTTACTCCGTAAGGCTACAGGGACTCTTCGTGGTGGGTGGATCACCGGCGTTATGCTGTCAGCTACCAGCAGATGGTACTTGCCCTCAAATTTACCTGGCCCTTCAAACACATCAGCATACTCCGCTATCAATCTTTCCTTGCTCAGAACCATTCAGTGTCATTATGTTCTCTGTACACACTGAGATGAGCCCCATCTGCTGGGCTGCCTTGCTTCCCAGGATTGGAATGCAGTCTTCCTCCAGGACTACAAACTCTACTTTGTATTTCCTTCCATTCTTTGGGTTCACCAGTCTCACCTTGCTTTTCCCAAGAGGCACCACTGTCGTATTGTTGTACATGGACAATACTTGCTTGGTTTCATCCACATCCTTCGCATACATCTTGGGAATGATGTTACATGTGGCCCCACTGTCCACCTGGAATTTTACTTCCTTCCCTTTCAGCATCGTGGTCGCAAAGATTTTCTTTGGGAATTGAGTCTCCTCAACCCTGTGCACACTTTCTGCTTTTACTGCTTCTGGTTGCAGTTCCATTGTGTGAATTTCATCAACCTCTTGACTGTCATCACACTCATCACTGGAACTCTCCACTTACACCACTGCATGCACAGGTTTTTTCCCTTTCTTTTCTTTCTTCTGTTGCCCCTGCTTTTCCATGCATTGTGAGGCAAAACGATCTTTCTGATGGCATTTGAAACACTCCCTGCCATATGCCGGACATTTCTCCTTCTTTCTCTCATGTTTGTATCCACAGTATTTGCACTCTATGGTTGGCTGGTATCGTTTCCCCTCCTGTCTCACTGCACAGACATCTTGTCGCTGGTCCCCTACCAGGACATCAACTCTGGCCTTGGCCAGCACCGAAGCCTGGCATGCCTTCACACACTTTTCTAAGTCAAGCGAGGTTTCTCGGAGAAGTCTTTCCCGCAGCATGTCATCCCTTATGCCGCATATTATTCTATCACGTATCAGTGAATCCTTCAACTCTCTGAAACCGCAATGAGCTGCCAAGAGCTTCAGTTCTATTAAAAACTAATCAAAAGTCTCCCCTCTCTCTTGGCTCCTCGTAAAGAATCTATACCTGTCGACGGTCTCGTTCCTCACGGGTTGACAATGCTGTTCGAAAGCATCGAGAGCCTGCGCTAGAGTAACCTCTTGTACGTTGCCCTCCGGCGTCCGTGTCTCGAGCGTCTGGTAGAGCTCCCTCCTTTGCGGTCCAACTAGGTACATGAGCAGTTTCCTCATTGCCTTGTCATCCTTCCCTTCCATGCTCAAATCAACATGGAGCTCAAACTCCTCCCTCCATTGTCTCCACTCCATTGGCAGGTCCCTTGCCTCAAAATTCAGTTGCCTCGGGGTCTTTAGCTGCTCCATGTTCCTGATAAATCCGCCCCTCTATCGATGGAAACCATGCAGGCCGCACAGTCGTCTCTCGGCAGTAATTACTCACAAACGTTGTCTGCTGTCGTCCTCTCGACTAATCCTGAACCAGGCCCCGATCTGACACCATGTTTTGTTAGTGTGCTTCCTTTCTGTAACCTGCTCCATTACAGCTCCACAACTAATTAACAGAGGCTTTGCACTCGAGCCTCGGGTTCAGCCATTTTAATTCAGGATCCTCTTGGCTACTGCCTCATGGGTATTATATATCCTCGGTACTGTGCTACAGAGCGCGCTATTCCCATAACATACAGCGCACCCCGGGCCTAATACGGGGCAAGGGAGGTCCCGTACGGGACAAACCAATTTAGCCCAAAACACGGGATGTCCCGGCTAATACTGGACAGTTGGCAACCCTACTCTCCACCCTCTGACCATCCCCTCCTCCCTCAGACCCCCGCCTGCTCTCTCACACCATCCCCTCCACCTCAGTCCCTCCTCTGCTCTCTGAGCAGAGCCTGGATTCAGGTGAGGGCAGAGACTGAGCTACACATCTGTCCCCACATGTGGCAGGCAGCTGGATTACAGTAATCCCTCTCCCCATCTGCTGTTCCCCTTGGCGAGAGCTCGATTTCAAAGGGTGAGTCTGGTCTTCAGCTGACGATGCCCAGGGCCTACGTTCCCCTCTGTCCCAGCCTGTGCCTTCCACCTCATTATCTCCCTCCTTTCATCCCGTCAAAAACACTTTTGTGTCGAGACACAGCGAGGAAACAGGCCCTTCGGCCCACTGAGCCAACGATCACCACATACACTAGTTCTACCCTACACACCAGGGACGATTTACAGAAGCCAATTTACCTACAAACCTGCACGTCTTTGGAGTGTGAGCAGAAACCGGAGCACCCGGAGAAAACCCACGCAGTCACAGGTAGAACGTGCAAACTCCATACAGACAGCACTCGGGGTCAGGATTGATCCCAGGTCTCTGGCGCTATGAGGCTTTATAGAATTTTATAATAATATAAACTTTGAAATATATTTATGTACTTTTACTTTTCTTTGAACACCAGCAATCCAGGCATCTGGGTTTTAGTTATCTCCTCCACACCAGGGATAAATTATGGAGACAGTTTACCTGCACGTCTTTGGAGTGTGGAGTGTGGAAGCCCATTAAGGCTTGTGGAATTCTCTGCCACAGAAGGCAGTGGAGGACGATTCACTGGATGTTTTCAAGAGAGTTAGATTTAGCTCTTAGGGCTAACGGAATCAAGGGATATGGGGGAAAAGCAGGAACGGGGTACGGATTTTGGATGATCAGCCATGATCATAGTGAAAGGCGGTGTTAGCTCGAAGGGCAGAATGGCCTACTCCTGCACCTATTTTCTATGTTTTTAGGAAAGAAAACTGCAGATGCCGGTTTATATCGAAGGTAGACACAAAATGTTAGAGTAACTCAGCAGGTCAAGCAGCATCTCTGGAGGGAAGGAATGGGTGACGTTTCGGGTCGAGACCCTTCTTCAGGTGATTTATGTTTCTATGCTCCTTCTCCACTCTTCCTGTCGGTATGTTCCTCGTTCGAACCTCCCTCTGGTGAAGGGGTTTCCCCAGAATGTTTCAATTATTTCACACTGTCTGACACCAATCCTCTTTCCCACAGATGGAAACATTTCCCCCCCTTTTGCCTGCTGGCTTGAAGTCGTAAAGCCTCCTTCTAGGCCTCCTCTCAGCCTCCACGCTTGTAGAGAACAGCTTGTAGCTGTTCAGTCTGTGTTCTCAGGGGGTGTAGTGGCCTGAGGGGCGATACATACAAAATAAGCCCGTTCTTCAAAGAGCCGGCTGCAATTGATGAAAGAGAAGAGACGTCCCATATGAGCATGGTTATATATTTTTAAATACTTCAGTTCCATTGCTTGTTGCTTTGAAGAAACTTAAAAGTATTTCAGAAAAATAAAGAATCCTTTTAAAACAGGTCAAGCATTGTGACCACCATATCACTCTTTCATCTGCTGCCTGTTTGGTTAATCTTCTGTTACGATGTTTATATACTGTACCAAAATGTTTGAAAATTGTGCTTTGTTTTATTAGTTTGTCCATTGTTTCGTTTACGTTAGAGATAAGAGTGTAGAACGCGGTCCACCAAGTTCACGCCAACAATTTACAGGCGCCAATTAACCTACAAACCTGCACGTCTTTGGAGTGTGTGAGGAAACCGGAGCACCCGGAGAAAACCCACGCGGTCACGCGGGAGAACGTACAAACTCCGTACAGTCAGCATCCGAGATCAGGATCGAGCCCGGGTCTCTGGCGCTGTGAGGCAGCAACTCTACCGCTGCGCCACCGTGCCTCAATGGAGTTAAACACCGAGCTTGTGACGGGGCATGCAAAGGAAAACACTTGAAGCCTGCAGAGGGAACCGGGACGATAAAGTAAGCAGCTTTCTGAAGAAAGTTTACATACAAAGGTCGGTGACGGGTTGGCAGAGTCTATTGTTTGCTGACGTGTTTAGGAAGTCAACAGAACAGGATCTGGACTAGTCTCATCCAATCATTTAGTCTTAATAATTATTATTATTATAATTATTAATAATTTTAATTTAATTTAAGTATGATCATTATTAATAATAACTATTATTATGATGATGATGATGTTGTTGATGATGACGATGATGATTGTTGTTGTTGTTATTAATAATAATAATAATAATAATAATAATAATAATAATAATAATAATAATAATAATAATAATAATAATAATAATAATAATAATAATAATAATAATAATAGTAATAATAATAGTAATTAATAGTAATAATAATAGTATTATTATAATTATTAGTATAATGGTTATTATTATTATTTATTATTATTATTATTATTTATTATTATTTATTATTATTTATTATTATTTATTATTATTTATTATTATTTATTATTATTTATTATTATTATTATTATTTATCTAGACTTATAATAAGACACTCCAAAGATGTGCAGGTATTATTATTATTATTATTATTATTATTATTATTATTATTATTATTATTATTATTATTATTATTATTATTATTATTATTATTATTATTATTATTGATAATAATAATAATAATAACAACAACAATAATAATGATAATAATAACAATAACGATAATAATAATAATAATAATAATAATAATAATAATAATAATAATAATAATAATAATAATAATATTATTATTATTATTATTAGTCATAATAATAATTATACTAATAATTATAATAATACTATTATTATTACTATTAATTATTATTATTATTACTAAAGGGTAACATTGATGTTGGAAAGGGTAAGGAGAAGATTTACGAGGATGTTGCGGGGACTAGAGGGTCTGAGCTATAGGGAGAGGTTGAGCAGGCTGGGTCTCTATTCCTTGGAGTGCAGGAGGATGAGGGGAGATCTGACAGAGGTATACAAAACCATGAGAGGAATAGATGCACAGAGTCTCTTGCCCAGAGTAGGTAAATCGAGGACCAGAGGACATAGGTTTCAGGTGAGGGGGAAAAGATTTAATAGGGATCTGAGGGGTAACTTTTTCACACAAGGGTTACATGTATTTAGCCGGGACATGTTGGCCGGTGTGAGCAAGTTGGGCCGAAGGGCCTGTTTCCACGTTGTACGACTCTACCACTCCATGACTCCATTTGCCTGTAAAAGGCGGTAGTGAAACTTCTTGGACCATTGCACAAATACAGCAGCGGGTTACAACAACGATCTTTCTCTGCCATTTCTGAGCGCAGCTCAGAGAAAAGCAACATCACCCTGGCAAGAACAACCGGAGAATCTCAGTGAGTCAGGCAGCATCTGTGGAGGGACGAGGACAGATAAGGATCGGGGCTGGGACCCTTCTTCAGACGATGAGACTGAGCGGTCCCAAAGTCATCTGTCCATTTCCCACTCCAGATACATCCTGACCCACTGAGTTCCTCCAGCAGTTTATCTTTTGCTCCAGATTCCAGCATCTGCCATCCCTTGTATCTCCACATTATTCTGGGCCTGGAATGGGCCAAACCAGTTGAAACGTAGAAGCAAAGAACTGCAGATGCTGGTTTATACCGAAGATAGACACAGAGTGCTGGAGTAACTCAGCAGGTCAGGCAGCATCTCCAGAGGAAACGAATGGGTGACGTTTTGGATTTTCAGTCTGAAGAAGGGTCCCAAGCTGAAACGTCACCATCCTTTTTCTCCAGAGATGCTGCCTGGCCCGCTGAGTTACTCCAGCACTTTGTGTCTATCTAAGGATGAGAGACTGTTGCCTAAAGGGCAACAGGAATTTTTTTTTCTTAACAAGGAGCTTTCATTCAATTAATCACAGATGCAGAGTGCTGAAAAGATCAAGACTGCCGTTGGCAGTTTGCAAACAACAATCAAAGAGCTATCAGATTACAAAGTTGTCATCCTTATCCACAATACACTCGACTCCCCCCCCGCGGCGACCAGCGTTCACGGAAGGCCTCCAGAGTTCCCGTGGACATGCGTGTTCCCATCTCCAGGGACACGCAGGCACGGACATAGGCCCGGAAGAGGGGCAGGCGGTCGGCTCGGGCAGATCCCTCGATTGCCTGCTGCCTGGACCTGTGAATGGCCCTAGAAACATAGAAACAGAAAATAGGTGCAGGGGGAGGCCAATTGGCCCTTCGAGCCAGCACCGCCATTCATTGTGATCATGGTTGATCATCCACAATCAGTAACCCGTGCCTGCCTTCTCCCCATATCCCTTGATTCCACTAGCCCCCAGAGCTCTATCTAACTCTCTTTTAAATTCATCCAGTGATTTGGCCTCCACTGCCCTCTGTGGCAGAGAATTCCACAAATTCACAACTCTCTGGGTGAAAAAGTCTCTTCTCACCTCAGTTTTAAATGGCCTCCCCTTTATTCTTAGACTGTGGCCCCTGGTTCTGGACTCCCCCAACATTGGGAACATTTTTCCTGCATCTAGCTTGTCCAGCCCTTTCATAATTTTATATGTCTCTTATAAAATTATGAAAGGACTGGATAAGCTAGATGCCAGGCCCAGGAGACAGGAAATATGGTGAGTTTTGTGGTTGGTTTTGAGGTCACAATTAATGAGGTCAGATTTAATATCGGTTGTTTAAATTGCTACTTACTTAAACAACTACTATTAAATTATCCCAGTGGTGTTTTTGGATTTGAACTCATATCTCTGCATCATTTGTCCCGATGTCTGGATTGCTTGTGTTCATAGAAAAGTAAAAGAACAAGAATATATTTTAGAGCTTATATAATTTTATAATTCGATGAAGCCTCACAGAGCCAGAGATCTGGCTCAATCCTGATCTCGGGTGCTGACTGTGTGGAGTTTGCATGCTCTCCCTGTGACTGCCTCACTTGAGTTTTCTCTGGGTGCTCCGGTTTCACACAGTGTGCAAACAGGCTCCTTGGCCCAACTTACTCCTGCCGACCAACATGCCCAAACTATACTAGTCCCACTAAGGTTGCCAACTGTCCCACATTAGCCGGGACATCCCGTATATTGGGCAAAATTGGTTTGTCCCGTACGGGACCGCCCTTGTCCCGCATTAGGCCGGGGGGGGGGGGGGGGGGTGGGGGCGCTGTAGGCCCGGACTTTGTAGGCCCGGACAGTGTAGGCCCGGACAGTGTAGGTTCGGACAGTGTAGGTTCGGACAGTGTAGGTCCTGACAGTGTAGGCCTGGACAGTGTAGACCCGGACATTTTAGGCCCGCACAGTGTAGGCCCGGAGGCCCGGGCGCCGCCTAACTGAGGTTGCATAGCAACCCGCCTCTCGGCCTGGGCGTCCGCCATTGGTGGAGTGGGAGCACGTGGCCACTGGCTGGGTGAGGTCACGTGGGGCGCGGGGCGGTGACGTCACCTTGTCCCTTATTTGGGAGTGAGATAGTTGGCAACCCTAAGTCCCACCCACCTGCATTTTGACCCTTATTGCATAAGACATAGGAGCAGAATTAGGCCATTCAGCCCATCGAGTCTACTCTGCCATTTGATCATGGCTGATCTATTTCTCCCTCTCAACCCTTCGCCTGCCTTCTCCCTGGAACCTATGACACCCTTACTACCAATCTCCACCTTACAAATACCCAATGATTTGACCATAGCCGTCAGTGGCAATGAATTCTACAGATTCTTCAACAGCAACTTCCACCACTTTGTTAATGACAGGGAAAAGACTGACGGGATTGGTTCTGGTCAGAGTGGATTTTAGTGCCGTTTAGTGTAGTTTAGGATAGGATAGCAATACTTCATTGTCACACGTGACCGGGCACAGCGAGGCTCTTTGGTGCATACCCAATGTATACAAATAGCAGCCACCTACGGCACTGACAACTTTACAAAGCACACAGGCCCCTCCTTTTGGCCCTCCCCCCCCAACAGTCCCCACACGCCGACCCCTCCATTGTTCTACCCCTGCCCCCTCATGGCGGACCCTCCACACTCTCATCAACGTCGACCGCGGGTCGAGCCGCGAAGCTTCACCACCGCTGAGGAATGTACAAACTCCTTAGAGACAGCACCCATAGTGTATGTGTGTGTGTGTGTGTGTGTGCGTGCGTGTGTGTGTGCGCGCGTGTGCACGCGCGTGCGTGTGTGTGTGCGTGTGTGTGTGCTCGTGTGTGTGTGTATGTCTGTGTGTGTGTGTGTGTGTGTGTGTGTGTGTGTGTGTGTGTGTGTGTGTGTGTGTGTGTGTGTGCGGGTGTACGTTTGAGTGCATGTGTGTGTGTGTGTGCGAGCGTGTGTGTGCATGTGTGTGAGTGTTCGTGTGTGTGCATGTGCGCATGTGTGTGTGTGTGTGTGTGTGGTGCGCGTGTGCGCGTGTGTGTGTGTGTGTGTGTGTGTGTGTGTGTGTGTGCGAGCGTGTGTGTGCATGTGTGTGAGTGTTAGTGTGTGCGCATGTGTGTGAATGTTCGTGTGTGTGCATGTGCGCATGTGTGTGTGTGTGTGTGTGTGTGTGTGTGTGTGTGTGTGTGTGTGTGTGTGTGTGTGTGTGTGTGTGTGTGTGTGTGTGCGGTGCGCGTGTGCGCGTGTGTGTGTGTGTGTTTGTGTGTGTGCATGTATATGCTAAAAAAAAATCTTGTTTATTTATGGTGTCACGGTGTACTGTGTTTACATATCCGTTGTGCTGCTGCTGCGTTAGAATTTCATTGTTCTGATTTGGGACATTTGACAATAACACACGCTTGACTATTTACTCAGCACCCAATCTTCCATCGCCTTTATCACTGCCTTTCTCTCCCACATCCTCCCTCTTTACAGGTCATTTTCTAAATTCACTTCATAGAATGTCTCGCGACAAGGCCACATTAAATGCCCATCTCAACGGGTGGCACACCCTTGTCCCCTGACCCTGGAAAACTGGTCCACAACGAAGGGCCATGCACCATGGCAGGTGCATGTGGACATGGGAACACAATCTTCGAAAGGTTCGCCACCAGCCTGCGAACCGTCCTGTGTTGGAAATGCATCTCCTGTCCATCGTCGTTGCTTGGCCTGGATACGAGAAGTCCTTCCCCAATATCACCATTGGTTTTTTAATAATCCAAACTGCTTTCATTCAATGAAACACAAATGCAGAGTAGCAACAAAATCAAGACTGCCATTGGCAGTTTACAATCAAACAGTTATCAGATTAAATGTAGACGCAAAATGCTGGAGTAACTCAGCGGCTCAGGCAGCATCTCAGGAGAGAAGGAATGGGTGACGTTTCAGGTTGAGACCCTTCTGATGCTGCCTGTCCCGCCGAGTTACTCCAACATTTTGTGTCTACCTTTGATTTAAACCAGCATCTGCAGTGTATTTTCCTAGTTATCAGCTTAAAACATTGTCTACTTTATCTCCAATACACTCAACGCCCTGTGGCGACCAGCGTTCACAGAAGGCCTCCAGAGTCCCTGTGTTCCCTCTCCAGGGACATGCGAGCACAGACGTAAGCCCGAAAGAGGGGCAGGTAGTCGACCCGGGCAGAACCCTCGACTGCCCGCTACCTGGACCCACGAACGGCCATCTTGCCCACGCCCACGAGCAGCCAACATCACCATGGGAGCACGTGGACTGGGGCTTTCCTGAAACAGGCACCGCTCATCTATATACTAAAACTCTTGTTTGTTTATTTGTTTGTTCCTAAACTACAGCTAAAACGGTACACGATAGCGCGACCATTTTAGGCCCACCTTACTCACCGTCGTCCCTTTGGTGCCAATGGAAGAAGTTTCATTGAAATAGGTGTTATATTTTTTAAGTTATTCACATTTTAAAGTTTAAATCTGTCTCCTAGGGAGGGAGGGTGGGGGGGAGGAGGGAGAGGGTAGGGGGGAGTGGAGGAGGGAGGGGGTGGAGGGAGGTGGGAGGGGAGGGTGGGGGGGAAGAGGGAGTGGGTAGGGGGTAGGGGGGAGTGGAGGAGGGAGGGGGTGGAGGGAGGTGGGAGGGGGAGGGGAAGGGGAGGGGGAGGTAGGGGCGGAGGGAGGGGGAGGGGGTTGAGGGGAGGGCGAGGGGAGGAGGGAGGGGGAGGAGGAGGGGGGAGGGAAGGAGGGGGGAGAGGAGAGGGGGGGTGAAGAGGGGAGGGGAAGGGGGGAGGAGAGGGTGCTGCGCCAATGCAGAGAAGGTTTGGGCCCAACGGGTCCACTTGGTCTAGTAACAACTGAAGCATGAACTGGACTTTGAAAAACGGCGCCGAAACATGGTGCCTCTTGCATGCGGGCTCGGTGGACTGTTTCTGTACAATTAACTTATGGGAACGTGCTTAGGCATGGCAATACTCGACTACACAGTTTGTACGACAAGAATCTGACTGTCCGTGTGCATTTCGCACATGTGACAACAAAAACACCAGTGAACCATTGAAGAAGGACGTCAGAGACTAAAGAAAATGGCTCAACACCAGAGACAATCAGAGTTCGGGATGGGTTATAAAGTTTAGTTTAGTGATACAGCGCGGAAACAGGCCTTTCGGCCTACCGCGTCCGCACCGACCAGCGATCCTCGCACATTAACTTACATCCTACACCCACTAGGGACAATTTTACATTCACACGAAGCCAATTAACCTACAAACCTGCACGTCTTTGGAGTGTGGGAGGAAACCGAAGATCTCGGAGAAAACCCACGCAGGTCACGGGGAGAACGTACAAACTCTGTACAGACAGCACCCGTAGTCGGGATCGAACCCAGATCACTGGCGCTGTGAGGCAGCAACTCTACCGCTGCGCCACCGTGATGCCGTTGTCTTGCCCAGATCTCAATAAATAATAACTAAAATATTTACATTTATTGCAACGGCATACAAGACTAAGTACTGAACCCAATGGATCACCCCTGGTAACAGGTTTTTAGTTACAATAACACAAAATCCATCAGCAAGGCCCAATGCTCTTTGCCAATGAAACTAATTTGGATCAGAGATGCCCCCCTCCTTTGGATATCGTGGGGTTTTGCTATTTTGACCAGTTGGTCATTCGTGAGTTGGTTGAAAGCCTTGCTAACGTCCACATAGAACATAGAACTACAGAGCACCAGGAACAGGCACTTTGGCCCACAATCCGTGCCGAACATGCAGGTACAGCAGGCAGTGAAGAAAGCCAATGGAATGTTGGCCTTCATAACAAGAGGAGTTGAGTATAGGAGCAAAGAGGTCCTTCTGCACTTGTACAGGGCCCTAGCGAGACCGCACCTGGAGTACTGTGTGCAGTTTTGGTCTCCAAATTTGAGGAAGGATATTCTTGCTATTGAGGGAGTGCAGCGTAGGTTTACTAGGTTAATTCCCGGAATGGCGGGACTGTCGTATGTTGAAAGACTGGAGCGACTAGGCTTGTATACACTGGAATTTAGAAGGATGAGAGGGGATCTTATTGAAATGTACAAGGTTATTAAGGTCTGAAGAAGGGTCTTGACCCGAAACGTCACCCATTCCTTCTCTCCTGAGATACTGCCTGACCCGCTAAGTTACTCCAGCATTTTGTGAATAAATACCTTCGATTTGTACCAGCATCTGCAGTTATTTTCCTGTAAGATTAATAAGGGGTTGGACACGTTAGAGGCAGGAAACATGTTCCCAATGTTGGGGGAGTCCAGAACAAGGGGCCACAGTTTAAGAATAAGGGGTAGGCCATTTAGAACGGAGACGAGGAAAAACTTTTTCAGTCCGAGAGTTGTGAATCTTTGGAATTCTCTGCCTCAGAAGGCAGTGGAGGCTAATTCTCGGAATGCATTCAAGAGAGAGCTTGATAGAGCTCTTAAGGATAGCGGAGTCAGGGGGTATGGGAAGAAGGCAGGAACGGGGTACTGATTGAGAATGATCAGCCATGATCACATTGAATGGCGGTGCTGGCTCGAAGGGCCGAATGGCCAACCTGCACCTATTGTCTATTGAACTTGATGCCAACATCAAATAATCTCAGAGATAGACACAAAGTGCTGAAGTAACTCAACAGGTCAGGCAGCATCTCTGGAGGAACAAGCATGGGTGGCATTTCGGCTCTGGAGAAAAAGGATGGGTGAAAGGTCTTCCATACTTTATCTCAATAGATGCTGCCTGATCCGCTGAGTTACTCCAGCACTTGGTGCGTGCCTTTGGTAATAAGGCAGCAACTGCAGTTCCTTGTTTTTAGCAACTAATCTCACCTAGCTGCACATGGTCCTTATCCCTCCTTATCCATGTGCCTTTTAACACAACGATCAGATGTCTCCACCACCACCCCTGGCAGCTTGTTCCAGGCATCCTCCACCCCCTGTGTGAAACACTTGCCCCACACATCTATAAACCAGGGGCCACAGTTTACGAATAAGGGGAAGGCCATTTAGAACGGAGATGAGGAAAAACTTTTTCACTCAGAGAGTTGCGAATCTGTGGAATTCTATGCCTCAGAAGGCAGTGGAGGCCGATTCACTGGATGCTTTCAAGAGAGAGCTGGATAGAGCTCTTAAGGATAGCGGAGTCAGGGGGTATGGGGAGAAGGCAGGAACGGGCAGTATTAATTGTGGATGATCAGCCATGATCACAGTGAATGGTGGTGCTGGCTCGAATGGCCGAATGGCCTCCTCCTGCACCTATTGTCTATTGTCTATTAGCTATTGTCTTTCACCCTTAAGCTCTGCCCTCTAGTCATTTCCATTTCCACGCTGGGAAAAGGTTCTGACTGTCTACCCTATCTATGGCTCATCATTTTATATACTTCAATCAAGTTTGGCTAAACATTCTTTTTGCCTAATACCCCCTAATCCAGAGACCCGGGGTGAGGGGGGGCACGGAGAATGAAGGGGGTCCCGGGGTGAGAACAGGGGCACCGAGAATGAAGGGGGTCCCGAGGTGAGGGGGGGGGGGACCGCCGAGAACAAAGGGGGTCCCAGGGTGAGGGGGGGCACTGAGAATGAAGGGGGTCCCGGGGTGAGGGGGGCCACCGAGAATGAAGGGGCACCCGGGGTGAGGGGGGGGCACTGAGAATGAAGGGGGACTATTGGGACAAGATGAAACACTACGTAACACTTACTCTTTGAATACTCTGTGTATGGGCAAAAGCAAAGTATTCAACTGTGACATGCCTCTTGCGTTAACCATAAGTAAGATGACACAAAGCTGGGTGGCAGTGTGAACTGCGAAGAGGATGTTAGGAGGTTGCAGGGTGACTTGGACAGGTTGAGTGAGTGGGCAGATGCGTGGCAGATGCAGTATAATGTAGATAAATGTGAGGTTATCCACTTTGGCGGCAAAAACAAGGAGGCAGATTATTATCTCAATGGTGTCAGATTAGGTAAAGAGGAAGTGCAACGAGACCTGGGTGTCCTTGTGCACCAGTCACTGAAAGTAAGCGTGCAGGTACAGCAGGCAGTGAAGAAAGCTAATGGCATGTTGGCCTTCATAACAAGAGGATTTGAGTACAGGAGCAAAGAAGTCCTTCTGCAGTTGCATAGGGCCCTGGTGAGACCGCACCTGGAGTATTGTGTGCAATTTTGGTCTCCTAATTTGAGGAAGGACGTCCTTGCTATTGAGGCAGTGCAGCGTAGGTTCACAAGGTTAATCCCCGGGATGGCGGGACTGTCATATGAGGAAAGATTGGAAAGACTGGGCTTGAATTCACTGGAGTTTAGAAGGATGAGAGAGGATCTTATAGAGATGTATGAAAGGACTGGACAAGCTAGATGCAGGAAAAATGTTCCCAATGTTGGGCGAGTCCAGAACCAGGGGCTACAGTCTTAGAATAAAGGGGAGGCCATTTAAAACTGAGGTGAGAAAAAACTTTTTCACCCAGAGTTGTGAATTTGTGAAATTCGCTGTCACAGAGGGCAGTGGAGGCCAATTCACTGGATGAATTTAAAAGAGAGTAAGATAGAGCTCTAGGGGCTAGTGGAATCAAGGGATATGGGGAGAAGGCAGGAACGGGTTACTATTGTGGATGATCAGCCATGATCACATTGAATGGCTGTGCCGGCTCAAAGGGCCAAATGGCCTCCTCCTGCACCTATTTTCTATGCAACTGACAAGGCCACGGACAAATTAGACTCGGCTAAGTTCTCCAAGGCACTGATAATTTTACCAAGGTGGATGTGAGTGACCTTGGCGAGTTTACTGATATGAGGTGGAGAGCTTATCTGCAGAAATATGGCATGGACAGTGGCAGGTTTAATGCCTCATGATTGCATTTTTGAGTTAACATGGCAGGTTACAGAGATAAGGGGGTAGAGCAGGTGCTGACAACATGGGTTTTCATGTTTGATAAAATCCAGCACCGAAGCTTGGCTGTCAAAACAGAGGCACATAAATTAAACAGTCAGTAACAGCATGGATAGGAAATTAGCTCAAAGGCAGAATAATATCAAGTGAATAATTCTTTATCGGACTGTGGGGTGTAGACCTATGAGCCCAGCAGAGTCCATTATTGAGTGTACGTCTGTGTTTAGTTTATTGTCACGTGTACCGAGGTACAGTTTTGTTATGTGCTAACCAATTACGGGCGGCGCGGTGGCGCAGCGCTAGAGTTGCTGCCTTACAGCGCCAGAGACCGCTGGCTCGAAGGCCCGAACGGCCTCCTCCTGCACCTATTTTCTATGTTTCTATGTTCGATCCTGACTACGTGTGCTTATCTGTGCGGAGTTTGTACGTTCTCCCCGTGACCTACGTGGGATTTCTCTGGGATCTCCGGTTTCCTCCCACACTCCAAAGATGTACAGGTTTGTAGGCTAATTGGCTTGGAAAAATTGTGAATTGTCCCTGGTGTGTGTAGGATAGTGCTAGTGTGTGGGGATCGCCGGTCGGTGCGGACTCGGTGCGCTGAAGGGCCTGTTTCCACACTGTATCTGTCAACTAAACTAGTATGAACGAGTGTTCGCTGGTCGGCACGGACTCGATGGGCCGAAGGGCGTGTATCCGCACTGTATCTGTAAACTAAGCAGCCAGCAGAAAGACAATACGTGTTTATAATCGAGCCATCTACAATGTACAAATGCATGATAAAACAATAAATGTGAATATTTTAGTTATTATTTTTTGAGATCTGGGTATTGGCAGGAAGACCAGTGTTTATAGCCCAATCGGATGGCTCTCACCATGAGCCATGTTCTTTAAACACTGAGGTCTTTCTGGTCAACGTGCTCCCATAGTCATGTTGAGGAAGGACTTCCCGCAGCCAAACCATGCAACGATGATGGACAAGTTAAGCGCCTGTCCCACTTTAGATGATGTTAAGGCGACTGCCGTTGACTAGGCTGTTGCCGACAGTTCGCCGGGTGTCGCGGGTATGATCGTGAGGAGTCTTCCACGAATCGTAGTGGATCTCAGCGCGTCGCTGAGAAGTCAAACGGTTTGAAATCTCTCGGCGACAGCTGGCTTGTCGCCAGGTATCGTTGCTTATTGCGGGCGCTGTCGCATGCTGTCCCCAGGTTTGCTAGGTTCTCTTAGATGCATTTAGAAGCACGTAATGTTAAAATAAGTAAAGTCACTTCAAAATACCATATAATGCTTATGTTTCACCAATTTATTTACCGTCAGGACATTGACAGGTAGATTGGAGGTGACAGTTTGATGGTCAGGTAAGCGTGGGAATTTTCACGATGTTTTTGGCCTCAGCCATTACATTTAAAGTGGGCTCCCAACCCAGATATGCAACCCAGAAACCAGATATGCATCTCCCGTACATTTTCAAAGAATGCCCACACACTTTTCACAAAAATCCACTGAACCACTTTTTAATTTTTTTTTTATAATACAGCTATTAGCAAACTGGAAGTCAATCCAGTTTATGCCTTATTACAGTGAAGCTTGGTTTTTAAGTAACCCATACAAGCTTTTATAGTTCAAAACTCTCAAGTACTTACCGACTTGTCAGTGATTTCAGCGAAAATCAGGACACCGGAGAAGCATTGACAGCGTGGGAATATTGCGATGTTTCCGAAGACTCTGTAATCTCGACCTGACTCGGCATTGTCGTGGTCATTGTCGTGGTCATTGTCGTGGTCATTGTCGTGGTCATTGTCGTGGTCATTGTCGTGGTCATTGTCGTGGTCATTGTCGTGGTCATTGTCGTGGTCATTGTCGTGGTCATTGTCGTGGTCATTGTCGTGGTCATTGTCGTGGTCATTGTCGTGGTCATTGTCGTGGTCATTGTCGTGGTCATTGTCGTGGTCATTGTCGTGGTCATTGTCGTGGTCATTGTCGTCAGGTAAAAGAAAAGTTCGGCGATCTGCTACGACTTTGACAGTCGCCGACAGTCGCCAAAAAGATTGCCTAAGTGGGACAGGCCCTTTATACATTTCTAACTTGGGTAACAATGGCCTGTTTCCTTTACCATCGTTACTTTTTTGCATGTCCTTCATTCCTTGCTCTTTATCTCTACATCACCGTCGATATCTCTCGTTTCCCTTTTCCCTAGTCAGCATCTCTGGAGAACGTGGGCAGATGATGTTTCGGGTCGGTACCATTCCTCAGGCTCTATGAGGAAGGGTCTCGACCCGAAACGTCACCCATTCCTTCTCTCCAGAGATGCTGCCTGTCCCGCTGAGTTACTCCAGCTTTTTGTGTCTATGGGCCCACTTTGGATCTGTGTGCTATTAACTTGGACATGGGTTTAGTTTAGTTTAAAGATACAGCGTGGAAACAGGCCCTTTGGCCCACCGAGTCCGCACCGACCAGCGATCCTGTTACCACTAGCACGCAACTACATATGAGGGACAATTTATGATTTTTACCAAAACCAATTAACCTACAAACGTAACGTAGACACAAAATGCTGGAGTAACTCAACGGGACAGGCAGCATCTCTGGAGAGAAGGGATGGGTGATGTTTTGGGTCAAGACCCTTCTTCAGCATTTTGTGTCTACCTTCGATTTAAACCAGCATCTGCAGTTCTTTCTTACACAACCTACACACCTATATGTCTTTGGTGTGCTGGAGTAACTCAGCTGGTCAGGCAGCATCTGTGGAGAACATGGATAGGTGACGTTTCACAGAGTGCTGGAGTAACTCAGCGGGTCAGGCAGCATCTCTGGAGAACATGGATAGGTGACGTTTCACAGAGTGCTGGAGTAACTCAGCGGGTCAGGCAGCATCTCTGGAGAACATGGATAGGTGATGATTCTTTAGATTAATTGTGGTGGGGGAGAGGAGGAAAACTGGAAGAGAGGTGGGGGCAAGACAAAGTCTGGTGAGTGATAGGTGGATACAGGTGAAAGGCAGATGGTTGGATAAAGGCTAGAGATGAAACGACAGAAGGTATGAGATGAGAATAGCTTAGTTTGGTTAATTGTCACATGTACCGAGGTACAGTGAAAAGCTTTTGTTGCGTGCTAACCAGTCAGCGGAAAGACAGCACATGATTACAATCGAGCCGTCCACAGTGTACAGATACACAATGAGGGAATAACATTTAGTGTAAAGTAAAGCTAGTAGAGTCTGATCAAAGATAATCCGAGGGTCACCAATGAGGTAGATACTAGTTCAGGACTGTTATCTGGTTGTGGTAGGATGGTTCAGTTGCCTGATAACAGCTGGGAAGAAACTGTCCCTGGTTCTGGAGGTGTGCGTTTTCACACTTCTGTACCTCTTGCCCAATGGGAGAGGGGAGAAGAGGGAATGGCCGGGGTGAGACTGGTCCTTGATTATGCTGCTGGCATTTTTAAATTGCAAGCTGCAGTTGTGAGCCCAGCTGGGAATTCCTCATTAACCCATGAGCTCTGCCTCTCAGGCCCTGCAGAATCACATAAATCTCCACATCCGCAGTGATGGTCACACGGGCCGTGCACAGGGGCTCGTGTCCAAGTGCACAGCTGAAGCACAAAACACTCCAGTGTTCCGCTGACTCAGCGATTGGAACAGTGAGCTTGGCACAATCAAATGCTGAGCAAAGGAACAAGTCCTTACTTCATACAGACATTATTTATAGAAACATAGAAACATAGACAATAGGTGCAGGTAGAGGTCATTCGGCCCTACGAGCCAGCACCGCCATTCATTGTGATCATGGCTGATCATCCACAATCAGTAACCCGTGCCTGCCTTCTCCCCATATCCCTTGATTCCACTAGCCCCTAGAGCTCTATCTAACTCTCTCCTAAATGCATCCAGTGATTTAGCCTCCACTGCCCTCTGTGGCAGAGAATTCCACAAATTCGCAACTCTCTGGGTGAAAAAGTTCCTTCTCACCTCAGTTTTAAATGGCCTCCCCTTTATTCTAAGACTGTGGCCCCTGGTTCTGGACTCCCCCAACATTGGGAACATTTTTCCTGTGTCTGGCTTGTCCAGTCCTTTTATAATTTTATATGTCTCTATAAGATCCCTGTCACATCTGTGTCTCAGATGTGTAATAATGAAGCAGACACAATCCGTGGTGATTACATTTCATAGTTCCTATGTTTATTCTTTCTCCCGACTGTGACCTTCCAGGCCTTGCAGCCTTCAGCACACACAGCAAGCACACACTCCCACTCTCCGGTCACCTGATACACATGTCAACTTCATGACTCATCATCATGACAATCCCCACTCATCCTTCTAAACTCCAGTGAATACAAGCCGTCTTTTCAATCTTTCCTCTTATGACAGTCCCGCCATCCCAGGGATCAATCTCGTGAACCTATGCTGCACTGCCTCAATTACAAGGATGTCCTTCCTCAGATTAGGAGACCAAAACTGTACACAATACTCCAGATGTAGTCTTACCAGGGCCCTATTTGCTGCACACAGTGGCACAGCAGTAAAGTTGCTGCCTCACAGCGCCAGAGACCCGGGTTCCATCCTGACCTTGGGTGATGTCTGTACAGGGTTCGTACATTCACCCCGTGACCGCGTGGGTTTTCTCCAGATGCTCCGGTTTCCCCCGCACTCTATTGACGTACAGGTTAGGATTCATTGCCACAGAGGTTTCTGGAGGCCAAGTCGATGGATATTTTTTAGGCAGAGATAGATAAATTCTTGATTAGTATGGGTGTCAGGGGTTAATTGGCTTCTACCAAACCAATTAACCTACAAACCTGTACTTCTTTGGAGTGTGGGAGGAAACCGATAATCTCGGGGAAAACCACGAAGGGCATGGGGAGAATGTACAAACTCCGTACAGACGGCACCCATGGTCGGGATCAAAAGACGTGTGCAGGTTTATAAGAAAATAACTGCAGATGCTGGTACAAATCAAAAGTATTTATTCACAAAATGCTGGAGTAACTCAGCGGGTCAGGCAGCATCTCAGGAGAGAAGGAATGGGTGACGTTTCGGGTCGAGACCCTTCTTCAGACTGATGTCAGGGGGGCGGGACAAAGGAAGGATATAGGTGGAGACAGGAAGATAGAGGGAGAACTGGGAAGGGGGAGGGGAAGAGAGGGACAGAGGAACTATCTAAAGTTGGAGAAGTCAATGTTCACACCACTGGGCTGCAGGCTGCCCAGGTGAAATATGAGGTCAATTGGCCTTTGTAAATTGCCCATGGTGTGTAGGGAGTGGATGAGAAAGTGGGATAACGTGAATGGGTGATGGATGGTCGGCAGGGACTTGGTGGGCTGAAGGGCCTGTTTCCGTGCTGTCCCTAAACTCTAAACTGAAGTAGCCCAGTAAGAGTGGAAAGTGAACAGAAATCATAACATTTAATGTTCACATCATTGGGTTGTACGCTACCAAAGTGGAAAATGAGGCATGATTGTTCTATTCTATCACTACCTGTTCTATCCCGACCTTATCTGATGCCAACTTCCCGCTTTAGTCCATGCCTTCCCTCTTCCCTTCCCCACTTGCCTCCATCTGCCCTTTTTTTCCTTCGACATTTCCACCTATCACTCACCAGCCTCTGTCACAGAACTGCCCCACCTGGGTTCAGCTCCCCGCAGAACCGGGAAACCCACCTGGAGAGGGAAGCCGCCGAGCCCAGCCCCTGATCACCCCCCGAGGACCGGAGAAGCGGGAAGGAGTGTGGTGGAAGCCGGCGACGGCAACGAAGGCAAGAACAAAGGGCCGATGAGAGGGTCGACGGTTCACTGGCCGATACGAGGATCCAGACGGAGCCGATGGCTGGAGGCCCTGCAGTAGCCTGGGGCTCGCCTGGATCGGGACTAGGGTTGCCAACTGTCCCGTATTAGCCGGGACATCCCGTATATTGGGCTAAATTTGTTTGTCCCGTACGGGACCGCCCTTGTCCCATATTAGACCCGGGGGGGGGGCGCTGCAGGCCCAAACACTGTAGACCCGTACACTGTAGGCCCAGACACCTCTGTAGGACCAGGGTGCGCTGTAGGCCTGGACACTGTAGGCCTGGACACCTCTGTAGGCCCAGGGTGCGCTGTAGGCCTGGACACTGTAGGCCCGGACACCTCTGTAGCCCCAGGGTGTGCTGTAGGCCTGGACACTGTAGGCCCAGACACCTCTGTAGGCCCAGGGTGCGCTGTACACCCAGACACTGTAGGTCCGGACACCGCTATAGGCCCGGGGGCCACTGTAGGCCCCGGCAGTGTAGGCTAATGGAGTGTATTCAGGGAGTGGAGCCGAGTGTGTTCGCATAAGGGAGGTTGCGTAGCAACCCGTCTCGCAGCCCGGGCTGGAGCGGGAGCACGTGGCCGCTGGCTGGGTGAGGTTACGTGGGGCGCGGGCGGTGATGTCACCTTTTGTCCCGTATTTGGGAGTGAGAAAGTTGGCAACCCTAATCGGGACCCGTTCCAGGAGACCCAGTGTGTGGACAGGACGCGGTCTGCAGTGGCACGGAGCGATGGAGGATGTCTACAGCTTCACTTGGCCAGGCCGACGCTGCAACGCCGCCAGGACAACAGGCCCTGATGGCCAGATGCATCTAAAGCAACTTGGACTTTGAAAATGGCACCAAAACCTGGCAAGCGCTTGTATACGGTCTTGGTGGACTATTTCTATACACTTTGTACTTAATCAGGGATTATGCTCATGTACAGTGATAATTTATTGAACCGTACGCAAAATAAGAACCTCACTGTACCTCACCACATGTGACAATAAAGAACCATCGAACCAGTCCCGATGTGTCATCTCATCCTTAAACCACGACTATCCCTCTGCCTCTGCCTGACCCTTCAAGTGCCTCGAGCAAGAGAAAAAAGACACAAAGTGCTGGAGTAACTCAGCGGGGTCTGACAGCATAGCGAACATGGATAGGTGACTTTTCAGGCCGAGACCCTCTCAGCACTTTATGTCTTTTTTCATAAACCAGCATCTGCAGTTCCTTTTCTGGAGAAGAGTCCCGACCCGGAACGTCACCTCTCCATTTTCTCCGGAGATGCTGCCTGACCCGCTGAGTTGCTCCAGTATTTTGGTCTATCATTGTGCGGTCACGGTGGCGCAGCGGCAGAGTTGCTGCCTTACAGCGCTTACAGCGCCAGAGACCCGGGTTCCATCCTGACTACGGGCGCCGTCTGTACGGAGTTTGCACATTCTCCCCGTGACCTGCGTGAGTTTTCTCCGAGAACTACGGTCTCCTCCTGCTCTCCAAAGACGTGCAGGTTTGTAGTTTAATTGGCTTGGTAAATGTAAAAATTGACCCGAGTGTGTGTAGGATAGTGTTAATGTGCGGGGATCGCTGGTCTGTGCAGGCTCGGAGGGTCCGCGATGTATCTCTAAACTAAATTAAACTAAACTAAACCGGCATTTGTAGTTCTTTGTTTCTACATTTGGTCTGCTGTGCCTCTTCCCTCCGGCAGTTCATTTCTTGTTGCAAAAGAAATAGTAGGTTGTAAAAGCGTAATGTGATCAGCCATGATCACATTGAATGGCGGTGCTGGCTCGAAGGGCCGAATGGCCTCCTCCTGCACCTATTGTCTATTGTCTATAAAATACCTGATTGTCCTCCTCAGTTGGGTAATAGCATGGCAGTACTATGGATCAGTCTCTCTCCACATCAAATTCAATCACGTTCATAAGCATAATCCATTAGTATTTTGCATTCGTTGTCCAATTATACCAGCGATTTTGTTAAAAATGTGAAAATAAATTCCGTACCTTTTGTCAGTCAAGCTGTGCTTCAATGAGTTGCAAGTCCTTCTCTCATTGTTCAGAGGCGAACAGTAGATCCTGTGGCAAATAAAGGATTGGATTTAGTTCGTGACCCTAAAGTCGAGTCCAGTCGAGTTTATAGTCAAATGCACGTACCGTAAACTACAGGTACAATGAAAATCTGACTTCCACCAGCATACAAGAGTCAAGATTCAATGGCCATATGTCCCAGACAGACACAATGAAATGTTTACAGGCAGCACAACAGATATGTAAAAATAGATGATAATCGAGGAGTAGAACTAGGCCATTCGGCCCATCAAGTCTATTCCGCCGTTCAATCATGGCTGATCTATCTCTCCCTCTCAACCCCATTCTCCTGCCTTCTCCCCATAACCTCTGACACCCGTACTAATCAACAATCGATCAATATCCATGCACTTGGCCTCCACAGCCGTCTGTGGCAATGAATTCCACAGATCCACCACCCTCTGATGAAGGAGTTTCCTTCTCCTCTCCTTTCTAAAGGTGCGTCCTTTCATTCTGAGGCTGTGGCCTCTGGTCCTAGACACATGTACACGTACTTATATACACATAAAAACATACAAACAAAATATAGTGCCAAAGACAAAACCAATGCCCCCAAGTCTATTGAGTTCAGAGCCAATTTGGAGGCTGTGGTGTTTAATAACCTGATGGCTGTAGGGATGAAGCGGTTCCTGAACCTGGACGTTACAGTTTTCAGGCTCCTGTACCTTATTCCCGATGGCAGGGGTGAAATAAGAGTGTGGCCAGGGTGACGTGGGTCTCTGATGATGGGGGCTGCCTGTTTGAGACAGCGACTCCTGTAGATCCTTTTTGTGTGGTGGAGAGATCAGTACCCTTGATGGTTTCTTGTGAGAATAAATGCTCGGGGTAATAGAGGGGCTCACGTTGTCGACCTCCCCGTGGTGAGCCCTGTCAACTGACATCAGTCAGGTGAACGACAACAAACAGAGACAGCAGAAGCAGAGGCAGCTTCATAACTTCTGCTGCCTCAAACGCAAGAAGAAGAGGGGTGATAAATGCAGGGAATGGGGGATGTCAAGGGATACTGAGGATGCGACAGTGGGCGGCACGGTGGCGCAGCGGTAGAGTTGCTGCCTTACAGCGAATGCAGCACCGGAGACCCGGGTTCGATGCTGACTACGGGTGCTGTCTGTACGGAATTTGCACGTTCTCCCCGTGACCTGTGTCGGTTTTCTCCGAGATCTTCAATTTCCTCCCACACTCCAAAGACGTACAGGTTTGGAGGTTAACTGGCTTGGTATAAGTGTGAATTGTCCCGAGTGTGTGTAGGATAGTGTTAATGTGCAGGGATCGCTGGTCTGTGTGGACTCGGTGGGCCGAAGGGCCTGTTTCCGCGCTGTATCTCTAAACTAAACTAAACTAAACTAAACTAAACAGTGGTGCACCTGATGTTGCTGCTGCCTCACAGCGCCAGAGACCTGGGCTTGACCCTGACCTTGGTTGCTGCCTACGTGGGATTTGCATGTTCTCCCTGTGGTTATTCAGTTTAGTCTATCATTGTCACATGTACTGACGTAATCACCAGTTAGAGTGAACCAAATTATTAAACAATGCAAAGAAATCTATTTGGAACATTGGGATAAAGTAACTAAAAGCCAAAGCAGACTAGAGTGCTACCGTGCCCTAAAAGGAGATTATAAATTGGCAGACAATCTCTCAACTGTTAGAGACAGAAAGCAGAGACAGACCCTCACCAAGTACAGGTTAAGTGACCATCATTTGGCAGTTGAAAAAGGAAGACAGAATAGATCTTGGCAACCAAGAGAAAATAGAATATGCGGTCACTGCTTGACAGATGAGGTTGAAACAGAGGTGCATTTCCTCTTAAAATGTAAAAACATTCGATAAATAAAGAAAAATATATTTTGAAAAACTCAGTCTGGCAACCCCAGATTTTAAAGAACGAGACGAAATATCAAAACTAAGAATAATCCTTGGAGAAGGAAATACGGCACATCTTGGCGCACAATATGTAACAGCATGCCACAACCTGAGAGGCAGTGAATGACCAACATGTACACATACACTCATACATAAACTGACACTAAGGAAATTAATATCGACCTGCTAAACGTGCTACCTTGCTGTGCTGTTTACAACTGCAAGAACGAATAGCAATCAATAAAAGGCTATAAATGTATTGCGTGAATATATATATATATATATATATATATATATATATATGTACAGGGGCATATCGACCCATGCATTGCATACTTGTTTTTATATTCATGCATTTTAAATATGTATGTTATGTTCGATACTTTGGCTATATAATGATGTATCTTATCATGCCAATAGAGTATTTTAAATTGAAATTTGAATTGATAAGCTTTTGTCGTGTGCTATCCAGCCAACGAGAAGAGTACACATGTTTGGAATCAAGCCGTTTACATTATACAGATACAGGATGAAGGATATATAATATAATGCAAGATAAGGCCGATTAAAGATAGATCAAAGGTCTCCAATGAGCTAGATGGGAGATCAGGACCACACTCTAGTTGGTGAGAGGACGGTTCAGTTGCCTGATAACTGATGGGTAGAAAGTATCCCTGAATCTGGAGGTATCCGTTTATGCTCCAGTTTCCTCCCACATCCCAAAGTCATGCGGGTTTGTAGATTAATTGGACTCTATAAAAAATTACCCCATGCCATGTAGGGAGTGGATGAGAAAAGGAGATAACAGAACTAGTGTGAACGGGCGATTGTTGGTCGGCATGAACTCGGTGGGCTGAAGGGCCTGTTTCCATACTGGATATCTCAAGTAAGGCAAACTAAAGTCACCTTCGCTCAGTCTGCCTGAACCTACCTGATCTCCCAGTTTCTAAACACATTAATTCCCCTTTCCATTCCCACACTGACCTTTCTGTCTTAGTATGTATTCAAGAGAGAGTTAGATATAGCTCTGAGGGCTAACGGAATTAAGGGATATGGGGAAAAAACAGGAACAGAGTATTGATTCTGGATGATCAGCCATGATCATATGAATGGTGGTGCTGGCTCGAAGGGCCGAAAAGGGCCTACTCCTGCACCTACTTTCTATGTTTCTATGTTTCTAGGCCTCTTCCATTGTCGGATTAAACGCAAATTGGAGGAACAGATTTCATATTTCGCTTGGGCAGCTTACAGCCCAGTGGTATGAATATTGATTTCTCTAACTTCAACTAACCCTGGCATTCCCTCTCTCTCCATCCCTCCCCCATCAAAGTTGCACCAGCTTCTCATTCTCACCCAACAAACAGCTAACAATGGCCTGTTTCCTTTATCATCATAACTTTTTTGCAGGTGGACACAAAATGCTGGAGCAACTCAGCGCCCCAGGCAGCATCTCTGGTGACGTTTCAGGTCGAGACCCTTCTTCAGACTGATCTTTCATTTTTGCATATCTTTCATTCATTGTTCTATATCTCACTACATCATCGTCTATATCTCTTGTTTCCCTTTCCCGTGACTTTCATTCTGAAGAAGGGTCTCGACCCGAAACATCATCCATTCCTTCTCTCAGGGAGATACTGCCTGTCCCGTTGAGTTATTCCAGCTTTTTGTGTCCATTTTAAACTAAAGGCAGGTATCGAGAACTGGAAGACACAAGGAACCACCAATGGTGGTTTTCCACTTTTTCATAAGGTCATAAGGGATAGGAGTAGAATCAGGCCATTCGGCCCATCAAGTCTACTCCGCCATTCAATCATGGCTAATCTGTCTCTCCCTCCTAACCCCATTCTCCTGCCTTCTCCCCATAACCCCTGACACCTGTACCAATCAAGAATGTGTCTATCTCTGCCTTAAAAATATCCACTGACTTGGCCTCCACAGCCTTCTGTGTCTTTGTGTCTTCGAACTAGTGCCTATTAGGAGCATGCCTTTTTTGAAGACAAAATGGTAATCAATAAAAAATTAAGATACATTTATTAATAATTTTTTCCATCACTTTTTGTTTTGTTACCAATTTAATAAACTAATAATTAAAAAGTATAAAATAAAGTTCTAAACATTTGAAAATCTATTTTCTAACCTTTTTGAGGTGCCAGTCTGCTTTGAAAGGCCAGCGGGGATCACCAAAAATCTCTGGTGGACAGGACTGAGGTAAATGTGAAGGATGCTGCAAGTAGTTTAAGGACAAAAGACTAACCAGGGAAAATGTCGGGCCATAGTAACAAGGCACTGCAGATGATGGTTTATAATTAAGATGCAAAGTGCTGGAGTAACCCAACGGGTCGGGCAGCATCTCTGGAGAACAGAGATAGGTCATATTTCGGGTCGGCACTCTACTTCAGTCTACTGGTGATCCATTCACAATGGCAACAGACAGTCAAAGAGCAAGGTGTGGATCAGCACGCCAGGTACCCTGTGCCTGCTCCACCTGAGATACAAGTTCACAAGTTCACAAGTAATAGGAGTAGAATTAGGCCGTTCGGCCCATCGAGTCCACTCCGCCATTCAATCATGGCTGATCTCTGCCTCCTAATCCCATTTTCCTGCATTCTCCCCATAACCCTTGACACCCGTTCTAATCAAGAATGTGTCTATCTCTGCCTTAAAAATATCCACTGACTTGGCCTCCACAGCCCTCTGTGACAACGTTCCACGGATTCACCGCCCTCTGACTAAAGAAGTTCCTCCTCACCAACTTTCTAAAAGAGCGACCTTTAATTCTGAGGTGATGCCCTCTGGTGCTAGACTCTCCCACCAGTGGAAACATCCTCTCCACATCCACTCTATCCAGGCCTTTCATTATTTTGTACATTTCAATGAGGTCCCCACTCAACCTTCTAAACCCCAGCGAGTACAGGCCCAGTGCCGTCAAACGCTCATCATGAGCTAACCCACACATTCCTGCGATCATTCATGTAAACCTCCTCTGGACCCTCTCCAGAGCCAGCACATCCTTCCTCGGATATGGGGCCCATATTTGCTCACAATACTCCAAATGTGGCCTGAGCAGCGCCTTATAGAGATTACGGGTGGTTAATGCAATTATATGCATATTAAACAGACCTTCAGTGTCACGTCTGCATTAAACGTAATTTCAATGTAATTTCAAAGTAATTTCAATGTAATCTCAGCAGTACTATCAATGGTTATTGCAATGTAATCTCAAAATATCAGCAGTAATTTCAATGTGATTTCAATGTAACATTAGCAATAATTTCAATGTAATTTCAATGTAATTTCAATGTAATATCAGCAGTAATTTCAATGTAATATCAGCAGTAATTTCAATGTAATTTCAATGTAATATCAGCAGTAATTTCAATGTGATTTCAATGTAATTTCAAGGTAATTTCAATGTAATATCAGCAGTAATTTCAATGTGATTTTAATGTAATATCAGCAGTACT
Source organism: Rhinoraja longicauda (assembly GCF_053455715.1). Classification (NCBI taxonomy): domain Eukaryota; kingdom Metazoa; phylum Chordata; class Chondrichthyes; order Rajiformes; family Arhynchobatidae; genus Rhinoraja; species Rhinoraja longicauda. The sequence continues at coordinate 3,007,308 of NC_135987.1, read as the reverse complement.
GTCAATGTAATATCAGCAGTAATTTCAATGTGATTTTAATGTAATATCAGCAGTAATTTCAATGTGATTTTAATGTAATATCAGCAGTAATTTCAATGTGATTTTAATGTAATATCAGCAGTAATTTCAATGTGATTTTAATGTAATATCAGCAGTAATTTCAATGTGATTTCAATGTAATATCAGCAGTAATTTCAATGTGATTTCAATGTAATATCAGCAGTAATTTCAATGTGATTTCAATGTAATATAAGCAGTAATAATGTTATTTCAATGTAATATCAGCAGTAATTTCAATGTAATATCAGCAGTAATTTCAATGTGATTTCAATGTAATATCAGTTGTAATTTCAATGTGATTTCAATGTGATTTCAATGTAATATCAGCAGTAATTTCAATGTGATTTCAATGTAATATCAGCAGTAATTTCAATGTGATTTCAATGTAATATCAGCAGTAATTTCAATGTGATTTCAATGTAATATCTGCAGTAATTTCAATGTGATTTCAATGTAATATCAGTAGTAATTTCAATGTAATTTCAATGTAATAAATATCAGCAGTAATTTCAGCATGATTTCAGCAGTACCATCAATGTAATTTCAATGTAATTTCAGCTGTAAGTTCAATTTTAATTCAAAATAATTCCAATATAATTTCTGATTTAATTTCAATGTAATTTCAATATAATCAATATAATCAGCCGTAATTTCAATCTAATTTCAGCAGTAATTTCAATGTGATTTCAATGTAATATCAGCAGTAATTTCAATGTGATTTCAATGTAATATAAGCAGTAATAATGTTATTTCAATGTAATATAAGCAGTAATTTCAATGTAATATCAGCAGTAATTTCAATGTGATTTCAATGTAATATCAGTTGTAATTTCAATGTGATTTCAATGTAATTTCAATGTAATATCAATAGTAATTTCAATGTGATTTCAATGTAATATCAGCAGTAATTTCAATGTGATTTCAATGTAATATCAGCAGTAATTTCAATGTGATTTCAATGTAATATCAGCAGTAATTTCAATGTGATTTCAATGTAATATCAGCAGTAATTTCAATGTGATTTCAATGTAATATCTGCAGTAATTTCAATGTGATTTCAATGTAATATCAGTAGTAATTTCAATGTAATTTCAATGTAATAAATATCAGCAGTAATTTCAGCATGATTTCAGCAGTACCATCAATGTAATTTCAATGTAATTTCAGCTGTAAGTTCAATTTTAATTCAAAATAATTCCAATATAATTTCTGATTTAATTTCAATGTAATTTCAATATAATCAATATAATCAGCCGTAATCTCAATCTAATTTCAGCAGTAATTTCAATGTGATTTCAATGTAATATCAGCAGTAATTTCAATGTGATTTCAATGTAATATAAGCAGTAATAATGTTATTTCAATGTAATATAAGCAGTAATTTCAATGTAATATCAGCAGTAATTTCAATGTGATTTCAATGTAATATCAGTTGTAATTTCAATGTGATTTCAATGTAATTTCAATGTAATATCAATAGTAATTTCAATGTGATTTCAATGTAATATCAGCAGTAATTTCAATGTGATTTCAATGTGATTTCAATGTAATATCAGCAGTAATTTCAATGTAATTTCAATGTAATATCAGCAGTAATTTCAATGTGATTTCAATGTAATATCAGCAGTAATTTCAATGTAATTTCAATGTAATATCTGCAGTAATTTCAATGTGATTTCAATGTAATATCAGTAGTAATTTCAATGTAATTTCAATGTAATAAATATCAGCAGTAATTTCAGCATGATTTCAGCAGTACCATCAATGTAATTTCAATGTAATTTCAGCTGTAATTTCAATTTTTATTCAAAATAATTCCAATATAATTTCTGATTTAATTTCAATGTAATTTCAATATAATCAATATAATCAGCCGTAATTTCAATCTAATTTCAGCAGCGATTTCAATCTAATTTTAATCTAATTTCAGCAGTAATTTCAACATCATTTCTGGAGTAATTTGAGGCATCCCACACACCAACTCAAACTAATCCAAGCTTTCTCATTTGTGCTCACTCAACTTAAAGGGAAATGTTGAATGTCAGTTGTCATTTTAATGTAATTTCAATGTAATTTCAATGAAATATCTGCAATAATTCCAATGCAATTTTCGCAGAAATTTCAGTGTAATTTCAGCAGTAATTTCAATGCAATTTCCAAGAAGTATCTGCAGTAATTTCTGTATAATTTCAGCAGCGATTTCAATGTAATTTCAATATAATTTCAGTAATAACTTCAGCAGTAATTTCAATATAATTTCAACATAATTTCAGGGTAATTTCGATACAATTTGCACAGTCATTTCAATGTAATTTCAGCAGTAATTTCAATATAATGTCAATTAATATTAGCTGATTTTGTTTAGTTTAGTTTAGTTTAACTTAAGAGATACAGCGTGGAAACAGGCCCTTCTGCCCATGAGCCCACGCTGACCATCACACACTAATTCTAAACACTCCCTACACACTAGGAGCAATTTACAGAGACCAATTAACCTACGAAACCACATTTATTTGGGATGTGGGAGGAAACCATCACAGGGAGAACGTGCAAACTCCACACAGGGACTGCACCCGAGATCAGGATCGAACTCAGGTCCCTGGCGCTGTGAGTCAGCAGCTCTACCCGCTGAGCCACTGAGCCGCCCTAAGAGACTGTGCTGAACGGGTGTTGTTAAGTGTTTGGTGAAAGTGAATGAAAAAAACATAAAACCATAGAAATTGAGATCCTTGAGGTTTCTCCGTCTTTCAAAAAGAGCATGTTTGATCAATGTCTATTCTGACAAAGCATTGACTGTTTCTCGTTCATTGCCACAGAAACGTTGTCGAGAGCTCTTCAGAATCTTTGGCTCCACATCAGCAAGGGCAGGCATGCATGGGTGATGTTCTAATGGTGGATATTTTTAAGGCAGAGATAGATAGATTCTTGATTAGTACGGGTGTCAGGGGGAGCAGGAGAATGGGGTTAGGAGGCAGAGATAGATCAGCCATGATTGAATGGCGGAGTAGACTTGATGGGCCGAATGGCCTAATTCTGCTTCTATTCCTTATGACTTTATGGGATAGAAGCCCTGGTGCTGAAGTCCAAAACTAGTCCCAGAATCTAATGTAACATCAAAATGGGATGTGATCTACTTCAAGTAGTCAGTAGGATGAGGGATGAAGCCAATCGCCAGCGAATGGTATTTCTAGTGAGTTCATAAGCCCATAAGACATAGGAGCTGAATTAGACATTCAGCCCATTGAGTCTATTCCGCCATTCGATCATGGCTGATCCATCTTCCCCTCTCAACCTCATTCTCCTGCCTTCTCCTCATAAGCTTTGACTCCCTTACTAATCAGGAACCCTTTAAAAAACACCCAATGACCTGGCCTCCACAACCATCTGTGGCAATGAATTCCACATTTTCACCACTTTCTGGCTGAAGAAATTCCTCCGCATCCCCATTTTGAAGGTTTATCTAATCTTTAATCACAGGAAACTGTTATTTATTCAGAAGGCAACAGAGAGCCAGAAGCCTAGAAATTCCTTGGCCCAGCTCCAGAGAAAACTGTTCAGTGCCATTGAAAATCAGCTTAATCTGAAGGAAAGTAATTTATTGCAGAAAACTGGTGTCTCAGACTTGTTGGGGAATTGTAAAGCTGATGCTTGGCCAGGAGTTTTGTTCGACTAGCATAGTTTATCCACAATAAAACTCCCCCAAATTATGTCAATGGTGCTGCATTATATAAAATTAATTGCTAGTGAGATTTACAACATCCATGGTTTGAAAAGTGATGGTTATAGTTAGCTTAGGATAGACACAAAAAGCTGGAGTAACTCATCGGGACAGGCAGTATAAGTAAATAACTGCAGATGCTGGTACAAAGGTATTTATTCACAGGCAGTATCTCTGGAGAGAAGGAATGGGTGATGTTTCGGGTCGAGACCCTTCTTCAGACTGGTTCAGTTTAGAGATACAGTGCGGAAACAGGCCCTTCGGCCCACCGGGTCCGTGCCGACCAGCGATCCCCGCACACTAACACTATCCTACACCCACTAAGGACGATTTTTACATTTACCAAGCCAATTAACCTACATACCTGTACGTCTTTGGAGTGTGGGAGGAAACCGAAGAACTCGGAGAAAACCCACGCAGGTCACGGGGAGAACGTACAAACTCCGTACAGACAGCACCCGTAGTCGGGATTGAACCCGGGTCTCCGGCGCTGCATTCGCTGTAAGGCAGCAACTCCGTGACCGGTGGTTAGGGATAATGGAAACAGGAGATATAGATGGTGATGTGGAGAGATGAAGTAATTTAGTTTAGTTTAGTTTAGTTCAGTTTAGTTTTGAGATACAGCATGGAAACGGGCCCTTCGGCCCACCTGGTTCATGCTGTCCATCGATCACCCGTCCGCACTAGTTCTATGTTATCCCACTCTCCCATCCACTACCACAACACACTAGATGCAATTTACAGAGGGCCAATTAACCTATAAACCTGCACGTCTTTGAGATGTGGGAGGAAACCGGAGCACCCGGAGAAAACCCACGGAGAACCAGGGAGAACGTGCAAAATCCACACAGACAGCACCCATAGTCAGGGTCGAACCCGGGTCTCTGGCGTTGTGATGCAGCAACTCTACCAGCTGCAACACTGTACCAGACAGTTGATAATGAATCTATAATGGTCATTCCATGAATGAATTAAAAAGAGACACCTGACTAAAATGCATTTGGATATTAACCGACAATGTATTTGTGTTTGTAAATTAATCTACAAAAGGTTGCAGACAAAAATAATTCTCCAGTGCTCAAAACAATAAAGAACTCTTGCAAAAATATGGGAACACCAGAAATAAACACAAAATTTACCCCTTCACCTTTATCAGCCTATTACTTGTCTATAGGGGTGCCAACTATCTCACTCCCAAATAAGGGACAAGGTGACGTCACCGCCCCGCGCCCCACATGACCTCACCCAGCCAGCGGCCACGTACTCCCGCTCCACCAATGGTGGCCGGCCGGGCCGGGAGGCGGGTTGTTACGCAACCTCCGTTAGGCGTATGGGCCTACAGTGTCTGGGCCCACACCATCTGGGCCTACAGTGTCCGGGCCTACACCGTCTGGGCCTACAGTGTCCGGGCCTAATACGGGACAAGGGCGGTCCCATACGGGACAAACCAATTTAGCCCAATATACGGGATGTCTCGGCTAATACGGGACAGTTGGCAACCCTGCCTGTATAGGATGGAACTGCAGATGCTGGTTTAAACCGAAGATAGATACAAAAAGCTGGAGTAACTCAGCGAGTCAGGCAGCGTCTCTGGATAAAAGGAATAGGTGACGTTTTGGGTCGAGACCCTTTTTCAGGCTGAGAGTCAGGGGAAAGGGAACAGAGAGATATAGATGATGAGAAAGAGACATATAGAACAAACTAATGAAAGATATGCAAAAAGTAACGATGATTAGGAAAATATGGAGCCCACAATGGTGCATTGTTGGCTGTGGGCTGGGTGTGAACATGTTATACAGACAGTGAAACTCAACCGGATGACAGTGAAACTAGCACGATGCTGCCGGGGGAGGGACGGAGGGAGATAGGATGCAAGGGTTACTTGGAGTTAGAGAAATTCAAAATCATACTCAAGGGTTGTAAGCTGCCCAAGAAAGATATGAGGTGCTGTTCCTCCACTTTGCGTGTGGCCTCACTCTGACAGTGGAGAAGGCCCAGCACAGAAAGGTCAGTGTGGGAATGGGAAGGGGAGTTAATGTGTTTGGCAACCGGGAGATCACGTAGGCCAAGACGGACTGAGCGGAGGTGTCCTTATATAGGTGTACAAAGTTATGAGAGGAATAGATCGGGTAAATGCACTGTCTCTTGCTCAGAATAGGGGAATCGAGAAGCAGAGGACATTGGTTTAAGATGAGGGGGGAAAGGTTTAATAGGAACCTGAAGGGGACTTTTTCGACACAAAGGGTGGTGGGTGCATGGAACGACCTGCCAGAGGAGGTAGTTGAGGCAGGTAGTAACGCAACGTTTAAGAAACATTTGGACAGGTACATGGATAGGGTAGGTTTAGGGAGATATGGGCCAAACGCAGGTAGGTGGAACTAGTGTAGCTGGGACATGTTGGCAGGTATGAGCAAGTTGGGCTGAAGGGCCTGATTCCACGCTGTATCACTCTATGACTCCATAAATACTCTCGACAGTCCTGACACCATGCTACCAACTGCACGACTGAAACGCTGGGCAATGTCTTAGAAACATAGAAACATAGAAACATAGATGCAGGAGGAGGCCATTTGGCCCTTCGAGCCAGAACCACCATTCATTGTGATCATGGCTGATCATTCTCAATCAGTAACCCGTGCCTGCCTTCTCCCCATATCCCTTGATTCCGCTAGCCCCTCGAGCTCTATCTAACTCTCTTTTAAATTCATCCAGTGAATTTGCCTTCTGTGGCAGAGAATTCCACAAATTCACAACTCTCTGGTTGAAAACGTTTCTTCTCACCTCAGTTTTAAACGGCCTCCCCTTTATTCTTAGACTGTGTGGCCCCTGGTTCTGGACTCCCCCAACATTGGGAACGTTTTTCCCGCATTCTAGTCTTCCATGAGAAAGAGCAAGGTTTTACCTGGAGGATGATTCTTGCCACAGACGTGACCACAGACCGCCCTCTGCTTACAGAAACTGCCGGATGACTTTGCTCTGATGAGCCCCACACCGATCGCTGACTTGCTCCAGGTTCTGAAGCTTCACCGGTTAGTTTATAGTTGGGGGAAAAAAAATGTTCTGGAACAACATCACCACAGCAACTGACAGCACATGCCTGACAGCACTGAATAATTCAACAACACTCTCCACCACTGAGCAACAAACAATTGTACAACAGCACAATACAAACTGGAAGTGCTGGTGCCTCTGTAAATGCTAAAGCTGCTTTCACATCAGAGGTCTGTTTTTCCTGTTTCAGGTAACTGACAGCATTGTTCTTGGACAGACACGAAAAGCTGGAGTAACTCAGCGGGACAGGCAGCATCTCTGGAGAGAAGGAGTGGGTGACGTTTCGGGTCGAGACCCTTCTTCAGTCTCGACCCGAAACGTCACCCATTCCTTCACCCCAGAGATGCTGCCTGTCCCGCTGAGTTCCTCCAGCACTTTGTGTCTATCCTCACTAACCCTAGAAACAGTAGTCGGATCTCAATAGTCAAGAATGTTTTATTGACACAAAGCTGGGTGGCAGTGTGAACTGCGAAGAGGATGTTAGGAGGTTGCAGGGTGACCTGGACAGGTTAAGTGAATGGGCAGATGCGTGGCAGATGCAATATAATATAGATAAATGTGGGGTTATCCAATTTGGCGGTAAAAACAAGGAGGCAGATTATTATCTCAATGGTGTCAGGTTAGGTAAAAGGGAAGTGCAACGAGACCTGGGTGTCCTTGTACACCAGTCACTGAAAGTAAGCGTGCAGGTACAGCAGGCGGTCAAGAAAGCTAATGGCATGTTGGCCTTCATAACGAGAGGATATGAGTATAGGAGTAAAGAGGTCCTTCTGCAGTTGTATAGGGCCCTGGTGAGACCACATCTGGAGTATTGTGTGCAGTTTTGGTCTCCTAATTTGAGGAAGTTCATCCTTGCTATTGAGGCAGTGCAGCGTAGGGTCACGAGGTTAATCCCCGGGATGGAGGGACTGTCATATGAGGAAAGATTGGAAAGACTGGGCTTGTATTCACAGGAGTTTAGAAGGATGAGAGGGGATCTTATAGAAACCTATAAAATTATAAAAGGACCGGACAAGATAGATGCAGGAAAAAATGTTCCTAACGTCGAGGGAGTCCAGAACCAGGGGCCACAGTCTAAGAATAAAGGGGAGGCTATTTAAAACTGAGGTGAGAAAAAACTTTCTCACCCAGTGAGTTGTGAATTTGTGGAATTCTCTGCCACAGAAGGCAGTGGAGGCCAATTCACTGGGTGAATTTAAAAGAGAGTTAGATAGAGCTCCAGGGACTAGTGGAATCAAGGGATATGGGGAGAAGGCAGGCACGGGTTACTGATTGTGGATGATCAGCCATGATCACAATGAATGGCGGTGCTGGCTCGAAGGGCCGAATGGCCTCCTCCTGCACCTATTTTCTATGTTTCACTGTTTCTATTGTCAGTGACAGTGCCATCGTGCCACCCTGTTCTTAGATTTTTTTTTAGATTTAGAGATACAGCGCAGAAACAGGCCCTTCGGCCCACCGAGTCCGTGCCGCCCAGCGATCCCCGCAAATTAACACTATCCTACACACACTAGGGACAATTTTTCTTACATTTACCCAGTCAATTAACCTACATACCTGTACGTCTTTGGAGTGTGGGAGGAAACCGAAGATCTCGGAGAAAACCCACGCAGGTCACGAGGAGAACGTACAAACTCCGTACAGACGGCGCCCATAGTCAGGATGGAACCTGAGTCTCCGGCGCTGCATTCGCTGTAAGTCAGCAACTCTACCGCTGCGCCACCGTTCCTGTTCCTCTAATCTGCCAAAGGGGGTGAACAGCTTCATATTTCCCATTGCTGCCACATCCTTTCCCATGTACAACCCTGTTTCTGTCCCATTGCTGACTGTGCTTCCTTACGGATCATTCTTCCCATGGATTACCAGAAAACCAAGCTGTGTGCGAACGGTGGTGCAACGGTCGAGTAGCTGCCTCACAGCGCCAGAGACATGGGCTCGACCCTGACCACGGGTGCTGTCCGTACGGAGTTTGTTCTGTTTGTACGTTCTCACTGTGACCTGCGTGGGTTTGCTCCAAGATCTTCAGTTTTCTCCCACGCTCCAAAGACGTACAGATTTGTAAGTTAATTGGCTTGGTGTAAGTGCAAAATTGTTCCTAGTGTGTGTAGATTTTTTTTAGATTTAGAGATACAGCGCGGAAACAGGCCCTTCGGCCCACCGAGTCCGCGCCGCCCAGCGATCCCCGCACATTAACACTATCCTACACACACTAGGGACAATTTTTACATTTACCCAGTCAATTAACCTACATACCTGTACGTCTTTGGAGTGTGGGAGGAAACCAAAGATCTCGGAGAAAACCCACGCAGGTCATGGGGAGAACGTACAAACTCCGTACAGACGACAGTGTAGGGTAGTGTTAATGTGCGGGGATCGCTGGTAGGTACGGACTCGGTGGGTCGAAGGGCCTTTTTGCCCGCTGTATCTCTAAACTAAACTAAACTAAACTAAAGCACTGCACACACTATGTTGGACATGATTGCAAGAGGATTTGAGTCCAAGGGTAAAGATATCTTCAGGCTTATTGTGTTGTGGCTTGGTGCAACTGTACAGGGAGACTATGGGGCAGCAAGTCTCCCTGAACACTTGCAACAGAGTGAGTGCCCAAAACACTGGCAGGCTGCAGCCTGAGACGGCAGGTTTGTCGAGTAGAGAGGGATTAAGCAGAGGTTTGAACAATGAGAGATGATCTTGTTGAAAGGCTTGAAACGCACACGTGACATGAAAGGGTAGGTGTAGAGATGTGTCCTCTGGCTGGCTCATTTACAACCAGCGGTCACATTTCCCAAAGTTAGACACAAAGTGCTGGAATAACTCAGTGGGCCAGGCAGCATCTCTGGAGAAAATGGAACAGGTGATGTTTCGGGTCAAGACCTTTCTTCAGACTTAGTTTAGTTTAGTTTAGTTTAGAGATACAGCGCGGAAACAGGCCCTTCGGCCCACCGGGACCGCGCCGACCAGCGATCCCCGCATATTAACACTATCCTACATGCACCAAGGACAATTTTACATTTACCAAGCCAACTAACCTACATACCTGCACGTCTTTGGAGTGTGGGAGGAAACCGAAGATCTCGGAGAAAACCCACGTAGGTCACGGGGAGAACGTACAAACTCCGTACAGACAGCGCCCGTAGTCGGGATCGAACCCAGGTCTCCGGCGCTGCAAGCACTGTTAGGCAGCAACTCTACCGCTGCGCCACCGTGCCGCCCTAAAGTCATGCTCTTCAGTATCCCTTCGTGATCAGCTCCTCCTCCACCGCCAGCAATGGACCGTTGTAGCCACTTTGGTCATCGGTGCCGGTTCTGACCTGTTCTGTACCTTTTCATTCCTCTCGTTTCCCGACCTCTGACTCCCAGTCTGAAGAATGGTCTCCACCCAAAACCTAACCTAATCCCTTTTCTCCGGAGCCACTGCGTTACTCCAGCATTTTGTGTCTATCTTTGTTGTAAACCAGCATCTGCAGTTCCTTCCCTCACATTTTAAAGTACTCAGTAGAGAGGGGCGGCACGGTGGCGCAGCGGTAGAGTTGCTGCCTCACAGCGCCAAAGACCCGGGTTCGATCCTGACTACGGGTGCTGCCTGTACATTATTTGTACGTTCTCCCCGTGACCGCGTGGGTTTTCTCCGGGTGCTCCGGTTTCCTCCCACACTCCAAAGACGTGCAGGTTTGTAGGTTAATTGGCTTCTGTAAATTGGCCCTCGTGTGTAGGATAGAACTAGTGTGAACGTGTGATCGCTGGTCGGCATGGACACAGTGGGCTGAAGGGCCTGTTTCCACACTGTATCTCCAAACTAAACCAAGAGTCATAGACGATACAGCACGGAAACTGGCCATTCGGCCCAACTCATTCCATGCCTTATCCAAGCTAGAAACTAGGAACTGGTGATGCTGGTTTACAAAGATAAAAGAAACAAAGTGCTGGAGTAACTCATGGGGTTCGGCAGCGTTCCTGAAGAACATGGATAGTTAATGTTTCAGGTCGGGACCTTTCTTTCCGCTGACCGGTTAACACGCAACAAAAAAACCTTGGTACACATGACAATAACTAAACTCAACAATTTCCAGGATTATTTTGCTTTTTAAATGTTACATTTACAGCAGTACACAATTGGGGCAGACACATGTTTCCAAATACACAGGACAAGATGTTAGAAATCCAAAGTGCCAAATGCCAACTTGCTCCCGGTGGTGATGGGAGGCTTATGTACTCACCTATGCTCCTCCGATGTTGAGAAAGGCTAGGCAGACACGTCATTGGGGTTATCAAGTGGCCACCTACTTTCATCGACGTTTTGCTGAATGGACCCACGACGTCTCCAGTAGGCTCAGCAGTGCATTCTGGCGTCCCAGATCCACCCCCCTCGGCATCTGCCTAGCCGGCTTATTTGGGAGACCAGATTGGGTCTTTCCTCTTCAGCCAGAGCCACTGGCTACTCCGCTCTGCCGCCCGTGATGTTTCCTTGATAGCCTGACGTATGGCTTGTCCACTGATCCCCAGGTCCTTCATCAGTCTTACGGTAGATGTTGCCACAAATCCCCGACATCCAACTTCTACCGGGCAGAACTTTGCTCTCCAGCCCCGCTGTTCTGCCTCCGCTGCAAGGTCTGTGTAGCGCAGTTTCTTTCTTTCAAAGGCTTCCTGCACAGCATCCTCCCAAGGGACTGTGAGCTCCACAAAATACACCATGCGCTGAGAGTTGGACCAGAGGACAAGATCAGGCCTCAAGTTGGTGATGGCTATCTCTGGTGGAACTGTAAGCCGTTGGTCCACATCCACCAGCATCTGCCAGTCCCGGGCTGCCTCCAGCTGTCCAAACCTTGTCCTTGGTGGAATTTTCCGTTGCTTTTGTTCCCCCTCCCGAACAAAGGCAATTGGCATAACTGGGTTGGTTGTTCTGGGTGGCAGGGCATTGTTGGTTGTTCTCCTGCTTTCCAGAGTCGCTGCCAGGCATTTGAGCACTTGATTATGTCTCCAGGTGTACCGTCCTTGGGAGAGGCTTACTTTACACCCAGTGAGGATGTGCTTAAGCATGGCTGGTGTTGAACACAGGGGGCATGATGGATCTTCGCCCAGCCATTGGTTGAGATTTTTTGGGCTAGGAAGGACATCATAGGTTGCCCGAATGAGGAAACTTATCCTGCTCGCCTCCATCTCCCACATGTCCTTCCAGCTGATCTTCCGCTTTTCCACACTCTCCCATCTCTCATCCACTGGCCCTGTTTAGCTTGCGACAGCCTTGGCACACCTACTCGACGACTCCTGTCGGCGGACTTCGGCCGTGACCAACTTCCGGCGCTCCAGTGAGGATGCCTTGTTCCAGCAAGGTCGCTTTTCACCAAGCCCCAAGCCACTTCGTCCGTGTTGGACTTGCCCAATCATGCCGCCTTGGTGGAGAGCAGATTTTGCCTGCTGTGTCGCATTCTTAGCCGTCCACTTCCTTCCTGTTGCCAGGGTTGGGGCAGCAGCTCGGATGACAGTGTCCCTCGATTCTGCCAGGGTCATCTCTAGTCTGACTTTAGTGCACTTGAACTCCTCTGTGAGGCTAGAGAGAGGTAGCTGAAGTACCTCCTGACCGTACAGGCATCGAGGAACACCTAACCACTTTCTCACAAAAGAGCTGATTGTTCTTTCCATCTTCTCAACTCTTGTGAGAGTGATGTCATACATGGTTAGTGGCCACATAAGGCGAAGTAGTAACCCAAACTGCAGGCACCAGATTTTCAGCTTTCCAGGCAACATGGATCTGTCGAGTACAGTACAGGAACAGGCCCTTCGGCCCACAATGTCTGTACCAAACATGATGCCACATAAACTAATCTCATATGTAGGAAAGAACTGCAGATGCTGGTTTAAATCGAAGGTAGACACAAAATGCTGGAGCAACTCAGCGGGACAGGCAGCATCTCTGGAGAGAAGGAATAGGTGACATTACGGGTTGAGACCCTTCTTCAGACTGAGGAAGGGTCTCGACCTGAAACGTCACCCATTCCTTCTCTCCAGAGAGTCTGCCTGTCCCGTTGAGTTACTCCAGCATTTTGTGTCTATCTTAACTAATCTCATATGAGCCTTATTCCTCCATTCCCAGCATGTCCATGTGCCTCCCTAAAAGCCTTTTCCTGTCTCAAACACGACATTTCCTCGTGCTGTTCTTCTGTGACAATTTGCTTTAAGAGTTGATGATTTACATTCTCTTGTCATAAGACCATAATATCATGAGACAAAGAAGCAGGATTAGTCCATTTGGCCCATCGAGTCTACCCCGCCATTCAATCATGGCTGATCTGTCTTTCCCTCCTAGCCCCATTCTCCAGCCTTCTCCCCATAACCCCTGACACCGCACTGATCAAGAATCTATCAATTTCTGCCTTAAAAATACCCATTGACGGCCTCCACAGCCGTCTGTGACTATGAATTCCACAGATTCACCACCCTCTGACTAACGAACTTCCTCGGCATCTCCTTTCCAAAGGAACGTCTTTTAATTCTGAGGCTGTGCCCTCCGGTCCTAGACTCTCCCACTGGTGGAAACATCCTCTCCTCATCCACTCTATCCAAGCCTTTCACCATTCGGTCAGTTTCAATGAGGTCCCCCTCTCATCCTTGAGGCCCGGACAGTGTAGGCCCGGAGGCCCGGGTGCCGCCTAATGGAGGTTGCATAGCAACCCATCTCCTGGCCCGGTCGGCCGCCATTGGTTGAGTGGAAGCACGTGGCCGCTGGCTGGGTGAGGTCATGTGGGGCGCGGGGCGGTGACGTCACCTTTTGTCCCTTATTTGGGAGTGAGAAAGTTGGCAACCCTAGCTGGAACTCAACCCCAAATGAACAACACACCGAGGATGGAGCCGGCGGCGAGGAGCGAGGCTGGTGGGAGAGGAGAGGGAACCGCGGTCTGGCCCACTGCGCCCTCGGGCTCGGCTGCGGGAGGCTCCTACCCTCCCGGGGAACAAAGGTGGACAGGCGAGGAGAGGGACAGCTGGAAGCCCTGCAGCAGCCTGGGGCTCGCCTGGATCGGGCCCCGCTCACAACAACTACAGTGCCGACTTGGCAAATGGTGCCAACACACGATGCCTCTTGCATGCGGGATCAGTGGGCTATTGATGTAAACTTGCTAATTGTGGATCAGCAGTATAGCAATACTCCACTGGGCTCTTTAGTTTATTTAGAGATTCAGCTCCAAAACAGGCCCTTCGGCCCACCGAGTCCACATTGACCAGTGATCCCGACACATTAACACTATCCTACACACACTAGGGACAATTTCACATTTGTATCAAGCCAATTAACCAACAAACCTGCACGTCTTTGGAGTGTGGGAGGAAACCGTAGATCTTGGAGAAAACCCACGCAGGTCACGGGGAGAATGTACAAATACCATACAAAAAAGGACCTGTAGTCAGGATTGAACCCAGGTCTCTGGTGCTATAAGGCAATAACTCTACCGCTGCGCCACGTATATTTGTATGAAAAAGAATTTCACTGTGTTACCACTTCGCACAAGTGACAATAAAAGCAGCATTAACCATTGAAGTACAGGCCCAGAGCTGTCAAACGCTCATCATACGTTAGCCCAGTCATCCCAGGATAATTCTGACAAATCTCCTCTGGACCCTCTCCAACACCAGCACATCCATGCTCAGATAGGGGGACCACAACTGTTCACAATACTCCAAATGCAGTCTGACCAGCGCCTTGTGAAGCCTCAGCATAACATCCCTGAGTGGTGGCACTGTGCTGGAACGAGGGTTGCCAACTGTCCCGTATTAGCCGGGACATCCCGTATATTGGGCTAAATTGTTTCGTCCCGTACGGGACTGCCCTTGTCCCTTATTAGGCCCGGGGGGGGGGGGGGGGGGCGCTGTAGGCCCGGACACTGTAGGCCCGGACACTGTAGGCCCGGACAATGTAGGCCCGGTTGCTTCAGGCCCGGGGGGGGCGCTGTAGGCCCAGACACTGTAGGGCCGGACACTGTAGGCCTGGACACTGTAGGCCTGGGGGCCGCTGTAGGCCCGGACAGTGTAGGCCCGGAGCCCGGGCGCCGCCTAATGGAGGTTGCGTAGCAACCCGTCTCCTGGCCCGGGCGGCCGCCATTGGTGGAGCAGGAGCATGTGGCCGCTGACTGGGTGAGGTCATGTGGGGCGCGGGGCGGTGACGTCACCTTTTGTCCCTTATTTGGGAGTGTGAAAGTTGGCAACCCTAGCTGGAACTCAACCCCAAATGAACAGCACACCAAGGCTGTTTATAGTTTATAATTCACTCCCTGCACCTGCATCAGAGGTGAACGCTGACACTTCCAGTAGCAATTGACAATCACACATTCAGAAAGCCACAACATTTTAATGAAATGGCAGAAAACCTCAATTATAAGCAACAATTCCCAGGACTATTTAACTCCAATTACAGAGAACATCCTGTTAAATGTTACATTTACAGCCGTGGGGACTGAGAACATAGAACAGTGCAGCACAGGAACAGGCCCTTCGGCCCACAATGTCTGTGCCAAACATGATGTCAAGTTATACTGACCCCATATTCTCTACATATCCAAGTGCCCATCTAAAAGTATCATCCTGTCTTAAAAACTAGATTACTGGTAGACACAAAATGCTGGAGTAACTCAGCGGGTCAGGCAGCATCTATGGAGAGGAAGAAGGGTCTCGACCCAAAACATCACCCATTCCTCCTCTCTAGAGATGCTGCCTGACCCGCTGAGTTACTCCAGCATTTTGTGCCTACCTTCGATTTAAACCAGCATCTGCAGTTTTTTCCCTATACTAGATTTCTGGTGCTGATTTTCAGTCACAATTTGCCTTGAAAGCTGATTTACATACCCTTGTCATAAGACCATAAGATCCTAAGACATAGAAGCAGAATTAGGCCCATCGTGTCCCGTCCACCATCCAATTCCCGGCTCAATCTCTCCATCTCAACCCCATTCTCCTGCCCTCTCCCCATAACCTTTAACACCCTTACGAATCAAGAACATATATCAATCGCCACTTTAAAAATACCCAGTGACTTGGCCAGCGCAGTCGTCTGTGGTAATGAATTCCACATTCTGACTGTGAAAAAATTATTCCTCATCCCCATTCTAAAGCCACGTCCATTAATTCTGAGGCTGTGCCCTCTGGTCCCAGACTCTCCCACTAGTGGAAACATCCTCTCCACATCCACGCTATCCAGGCCTTCCATTGTTCGGTAGACTTCAGTGAGACCCCACCCCCCTCATCCTTCTAAACTCCAGCAAATACAGGCCCGGAGACATCATATGTTCCCAATCATCCCTGGGATAATTTTCGTAAACCTCCTCTGGACCCTCTCCAAAGCCAGGACATCCTTCCTTAGAAATGGGGCCCAAAACTGCTCAAAAATGAATTGGAATAAATTTTATTAGCCAAGTATGAACACATTCAAGGAATGTCCCTAAGTGCTTTGTTCACAAGTTCACACGATATACAGTAAACAATTGAATAAAACATACAACTTTTGTTTTGTTTTGTCTTCTGTTTTTTGTTTATTTCCTTCATTCCCTGAATAATATTTCGTTTGTTTTTTTAAAA
This sequence comes from Rhinoraja longicauda, assembly GCF_053455715.1. Classification (NCBI taxonomy): domain Eukaryota; kingdom Metazoa; phylum Chordata; class Chondrichthyes; order Rajiformes; family Arhynchobatidae; genus Rhinoraja; species Rhinoraja longicauda. The sequence goes on along the minus strand of NC_135987.1, from coordinate 2,990,918 downwards.
GGTATCTGTTTTATTTTTTTCTTCTTTGTTTGCTACTTGTTCTACTATACTTTGTTTCAATCCTTATGCCTTGTTTTAACTGGAGAATACTTTATCTTGCCTCTATGTTTAAACCGAGTGCTGCCATTGTAATTGTACACACTACCTGTCCTTAAAAAATTCAATCAAAATATATATTTTTAAAGAATAAAACATAAAACATTAAGAACATTATAGTTTAAACATGTGAATGAAATAAAATACCAGAGCAAAAGGAAGCTACAGACTTTTGGTTGTTGAGTAGAGCTACTGCTCGTGGGGAAAAAAAGCTGTTTTTATGTCCGGCTGTGGCTGCTTTGACAGTCCGGAGTCGCCTTCCAGAGGGAAGTGCTTCAAAGAGTTTGTGGCCAGGGTGAGAGGGGTCAGAGATGATCTTGCCCGCTCGCGTCCTGGCCCTTGCAACGTACAGTTCGTTGGTGGGGGGGGAAGGTTGCAGCCAACAACCTTCTCGGCTGATCGAACGATGCGCTGCAGCCTCTGGATTTCGTGCTTAGTGACACAATACTCCAAAACAAGGACAGAATCTCCCTCGTTCTCACCTTCCAACCCATCAGCCAGCGTATCCAACAAATCATCCGCCAACATTTCCGTCACCTACAACGGGACCCCACCACTAGGCCATATCTTCCCACCCCCTCCCCTATCTGTGTTCCACAGAGACCGTTCCCTCCGTAACTCCCTGGTCCACTCGTCCCTTCCTACCCAAACCACCCCATCCCCGGGCACTTTCCCCTGCAACCGCATGAGATGCAAAACCTGTCCCTTTACCTCCCCCCTCAACTCCATCCAAGGGCCCAAACAGTCTTTCCAGGTGAGACAGAGGTTCACCTGCACCTCCTCCAACCTCATCTATTGCATCCGCTGCTCCAGATGTCAACTTATTTACATCGGCGAAACCAAGCGCAGGCTCGGCGATCGCTTCGCTCAACACCTGCGCTCGGTCCGCGTTAACCAATCTGATCTCCCGGTGGCTGAGCACTTCAACTCCCCCTCCCACTCCCAGTCTGACCTTTCTGTCATGGGCCTCCTCCAGTGCCATAGTGAGGCCCATCGGAAATTGGAGGAACAGCACCTCATATTTCGCTTGGGCAGCTTGCAGCCCAGCGGTATGAACATTGACCTCCGGTTTAGATAGTTCCTCTGTCCCTCTCTTCCCCTCCCCCTTCCCAGTTCTCCCTCTATCTTCCTGTCTCCACCTATATCCTTCCTTTGTCCCGCCCCCCTGACATCAGTCTGAAGAAGGGTCTCAACCCGAAACGTCACCCATTCCTTCTCTCCTGAGATGCTGCCTGACCTGCTGAGTTACTCCAGCATTTTGTGATACCTTCGATTTGTACCAGTTATTTTCCTACACAACCTTTCTCTGAATGTCAGCAAGACAAAGGAGATAGTGATGGGCTTCAGGAAGTGAAGCGGTACACATTCCCCAGTTTGCATTGATGGTGCCAAAGCAGAGATGGTTGAAAACTTCAAATTCCTAGGAGTCAATATAACCAACAACTTCTCCAGGACCACCCATATTGAAGCCACGACCAAGAACGCACACCAACGCCTCTACTTCCTTATTAGGCTTAGGACGTTCGGCGTGTCCCCTACAACTCTCACCATCATCTACAGATGCTCCTTAGAAAGCATTTTATCGGGACGCATCACAGCCTGGTTTGGGAAAAGCTCCATCCAAGACCGCAAGAAATTGCAGCGAATTGTGGATGCAGCCCAGACCATCACACAAACCAACCTCCCTGCTACTGACTCCATTTATCCCTCACGCCGCCTCGGCAAGGCCAGCAGCATCATCAAGGACCAGTCTCACCCTGGCCATTCCCTCTTCTCCCCTCTCCCATCGGGCAAAATGTACAGAAGTGTGAAAACGCACACCTCCAGATTTAGGGACAGTTTCTTCCCATCTGTTATCAGACAACTGAACCATCCCACCACAACCAGAGAGTGGTCCTGAACTACTATCTACCTCATTGGAGACCCTCGGACTATTCTTGATCGGACTTTGCTGGCTTTACCTTGCACTAAACGTTATTGCCTTATCGTGTACCTATACGCTGTAAAAGACTCGATTGTAATAATGTGTCGTCTTTCCGCTGGCTGGTTAGCACGCAACAAAACCTTTTTGCTGTACCTCGGTACACATGACAATAAACTGAAACTGAAACTGACCTAAACTGAAACTGAGTAAAGTGAACCAGTGAACTAGATGTCTCACATCTTCAAGAGCTTCTTCAAAATTTCCAACTCATTCTAAGGAACATAAGCACAAACCGGCGACAGGGTGTTGGGCGCCCAAGTCTCATCGATGAGCGAGGGCAACGAAGGCTATCCTGTCCGGTCCGATCCGACAGACACAGGAGGAATGTGTCACAATACACAGTGCATCGCACCCTGCTGCATATGGGGCTGCACACGGAGGACCAACAGCATATTAGGCAGGTGAGCATAATGTTTTGGCTCATCAGGTCATAATGTTTTGGCTGATCGTGTATATATATATATATATATATATATATATATATATATATATACACCAGTGTAGATGGGACATGTTGGTCGGCATGGGCATGGTGGGCCGAAGGGCATGTTTCCATGCTGTATGACTATGAATCTCACCATATTACCCTAACAAGACCAACCTCCCTTCCATTGACTCCATCTACACCTCGGCAAGGCCAGCAGCATGATCAAGGACCGGTCTCACCCCGGTCACTCCCTCTTCTCCCCTCTCCCATCGGGCAAGACGTAGAGGTTTGAAAATGCACATCTCCAGATTCAGGGACAATTTCTTCCCAGCTGTTATCTTGAAATCGTCCTCTCACCAACTAGAGAGCGGTCCTGACCTCCCATCTACCTCACTGGAGATGGAACTATCTTTAATCGGACTTTACTGGACATTACCTTGCACTAAACGTTATACCCTTTATCCTTTATCTGGGCATTTTAGGCTTTCAGAGATAGATGGCAGAAACCAGCCCTTTGGATCACCAAGTGCACACTGACCAGCATCACACCGTACACGAGCATTATCCACCCACCATCGATCACCCCGTACACTAGCACTATCCACCCACCATCGATCACCCCGTACACTAGCACTATCCACCCACCAGCGATCACCCCTGTACACTAGCACTATCCACCCACCAGCATCACACTGTACACTAGCACTATCCACCCACCAGCGATCACCCCCTACACTAGCACTATCCACCCACCAGCGATCACCCCCTACACTAGCACTATCCACCCACCAGCGATCACCCCGTACACTAGCACTATCCACCCACCAGCGATCACCCCGTACACTAGCACTATTCACCCACCAGCGATCACCCCGTACACTAGCACTATTCACCCACCAGCGATCACCCCGTACACTAGCACTATCCACCCACCAGCGATCACCCTGTACACTAGCACTATCCACCCACCAGCATCACACCGTACACAAGCACTATCCTACACATCAGGGACAATTTACAATTCTACCGAAGGCAATTGACCTACAAACCTGCACGGCTTTGGAGTGTGGGAAGAAACTGGTGCACCCGGAGAAAACCGGGTGAGAATCACGTGGAGAACGTACAAACTCCGCACAGACAGCAGCCGCGGTCAGGATTGAACCCGGGTCTGTGGCGCTGTGAGGCAGCAACTCTACCGCTGCGCCACCGTGCCTTCCTGCACGATCTCCACTCTCAGTAGTGGGGTGGTGACGGCATTGAGGTGATCGGTGTGACTATCCTGAGTGTAGTCATAGCTGGTCATGTTTCAACATCGAGGAGCTCGCAGTCTCGGGTGGAGACTGATGTCGGGAAGCTCCAAAGTTGCAGAAGGTTCGACCAGCCCCGACCCGGGGTAGATCGCCCGGCGTGGGGGAGCTGAGATTCCCCCCCCCCCGATGCAGGAGCTTGATCGCCCCGAGGGCCCGACTGCCAGCTACGGAAGCCAAGATCGTCCCCTTCAACAGGAGGCTCGAGGCCCCCGACCGCGGGAGAACAAAGAAGGGAAGAAGGTTGAACTTTTTATTCGCCTTCCATCACAGTGAGGAATGTGGAGGAGTCACTGTGGTGGATGTTGATGTTAAAATGTATTTAGTGTGTCTTGTTGCTTTTTATTGGCGTGACTGTATGGCAAATGAAATTCCTCGTATGTTGCAAAACATACTAGGCTAATAAAGTATGATTATGATTATGTTGGAGACTGTTCAGTAGCACGGCTTGATCATTCAAACAACACCTAACTGAAATAGCGATACCTGACGGAAACGATATGGAAAGTCATAAGACTGGGTGCTCACAGTTCTTAAAGGTTATTACACTAATATATTGAACTGCAAGGATTGGCGATGGACTGTAGATGATGGCAGTACCAGTGTCATCCATACTCCTCACATTAATCAGAAAAATATCATCGGCAACAAACAAGAACCAGTATCCATCTGGCAGCATCTTGGAAGGCGAGGGGTTAACCTCAAATTAACATTAACCTTCCTGATGAAATCGTCTCCTTGACAGTTCGGCAGAGATAATTAATTCATCTATTCCCAGAGTTGCAGACCCAAATTTATTACTGTTTTAATGAGGTTGCCCCGACTATCAGCGGCCTTTGACTTAATTAATTCTGAATACAAGCACAGGCACCTGGGACAATTAAATCTCTCCTTGCACAGAGAGGTTTGTTCAATTACCACTGTGCAGAATTCTCCCGTCTACCTCATGGGAGACCCTTGGACTATCTCTAATCAGGCTTTACTGCACTTTGCCTTGCACTAAACGTTATTCCCTCTGTTCTGTATCAGTACACTGTGGACAACTCGATTGGAATCATGTATGGTCTTTCCTCTGACTGGATAGCACTGGCAGCTGGGCGAGAGTCATAGCGGTAGAGTTGCTGCCTTACAGCATCAGAGACCCGGGTTCCATCCTTACCTTGGGCGCTGTCTGTATAGAGTTTGTACGTTCTCCCTGTGACCGCGTGGGTTTTCTCCGGGTGCTCTGGTTTCTTCCCACACTCCAAAGACGTACAGGATGGGAGGTTAATTGGCTTTGGTAAGTTGTAAGAAAATTATCCTCGGTGAGTGTAGGTTAGTGTACAGAGTAGGAAAAAAACTGCAGATGCTGGTTTTAATCAAAGGTAGACACAAAATGCTGGAGTAACTCAGAGGGTCAGGCAGCATCTCGGGAGAGAAGGAATGGGTGACGTTTCGGGTCGAGACCCTTCTTCAGACTGAAGAAGGGTCTCGACCCCAAAACTGAAGAAGTGTCTCGACCCAAAACGTCACCCATTCCTTCTCTCCCGAGACGCTGCCTGACCCGCTGAGTTACTCCAGCGTTTTGTGTCTATCTTGGTGTAGAGAGTGATTGCTGGGTAACTTGATTGGAATCATGTAGAGTCTTTCCACTGACTGGATAACACGCAATAAATGTGACAATAAACAAAACTAAAACAAAGGCCAGATGAATGTGTCCCTGAAATGGATGTGATTTATTCGATTTAAGGCATGTTTCAATGCCAGCATCCTTCATTCTGTATGTGGGTTGCGAGCACTTGTCTACCAAAGGCATAGGCACTGTGTTGAGTAATCAGTGTCTGGTGCATTGTAGGGAACCGAAGATCTCGGAGAAAACCCACGCGGTCACGAGGAGAACGTGCAAACTCTGTACAGACAGTGCCCGTAGTCAGGGTCAAACCCGGGTCTGCGGTGTTGCAAGCGCTGTAGGACAAGGCAATTTATTCGGGCGGTCACGGTGGCGCAGCGGTAGAGTTGCTGCCTTACAGCGAATGCAGCGCCCGAGACCCCGGTTCGATCCCGACCACGGGTGCTGTCTGTACGGAGTTTGTACGTTCCCCCCTGTGACCTGCGTGGGTTTTCTCCGACATCTCCGGTTTCCTCCCACACTCCAAAGACGTGCAGGTATGTAGGTTAATAGGCTTGATATAAGTGTAAATTGTTCCTAGTGGGTGTAGGATAGCTAATGTGCGGGGATCGCTGGTCAGAGAGGACCTAGTGGGCCGAAGGGCCTGTTTCCGCGCTGTATATCTAAACTAAACTAAAAGGTATAGAGGAAGGCTAGGAATGCAACAGTTTTTTGACTGGAATAACAAGATTAGGACGAGATGTGGAAACTGAAGCCAAGTATTGCAGAGGGCGCCTGTCTCTGCTTCTGTTGGATCGCTCCTGCGTTATATAAACTAGCCCAGGCTCAGCAACAACAGGGAGAGAGGCACGGAGAGGGCAGTCTGTATTTGTGCACGGGACAAGCCAACGCAAGAGAGCACGATAGCGAGCAGGGGCGGCACGGTGGCGCAGTGGCAGAGTTGCTGCCTCACAGCGCCAGAGACCCGGGTTCAATCCTGACTACCGGTGCTGTCTGTACAGAGTTTGTACACTCTCCAGGGTGCTCCGGTTTCCTCCCACACTACAAAGACGTACAGGTTTGTAGGCTAATTGGCTTCGGTAAAGATTATAAATTGTCCCCAGTGTATAGGATAGCTAGGGCAATCGCTGGTCAGCACAGACTCAGTGTGCCAGAGGGCCCAATTCCACGCTGTATCTCGAAACGAAATTAAACTAAGTTGCCTCAGAAATACTGTCCTTTTGTTCGAGAAGTTAAACCGATATTCTTTCCTGACGAGACACAAAAAGCCGGAGTAACTCAGCGGGACAGGCAGCATCTCTGGAAGACAGGGAATGGATGACACTTCCACAATAAAAATCCCACAGCAGTTTTTAAAATGTCCTATCCAATCCCCCGAACAAAACTTTAGTCAGAGGGTGGTGAATCTGTGGAATTCATTGCCACTGAAGGCTGTGGAGGCCAAGACAGTGGATATTGTGAAGGCAGAGATACGTGATTAGTGCAGGTGTCAGAGGTTATGGGGAGAAGGCAGGAGAATGGGGTTAGGAGGGAGAGCTGGATCAGCCATGATTGAATGGCGGAGTAGGCTTGATGGGCCGAATGGCCTGATTCTACTCCTATTCTTTGTGACCTTATGACCTTATGGATAGATCAGCTATGTAGACTAGAGCAGACGGAGTAGACTTGATGGGCCGAATGGCCTAATTCCTCTTCTATCACTTTTGAACTTATGAATCAGGTTTAGTTTAGTTTAGTTTAGAGATACAGCGAGGAAACAGGCCCTTCGGCCCACCGGGTCCGCGCCGACCAGCGATCCCCGCACATTAACACTATCCTATACCCACTGGGGACAATGTTTTTTAAATTTACCAAGCCAATTTACCTACAAACCTGCACGTCTTTGGTGTGTGGGAGGGAACCGAAGATCTTCGAGAAAAGCCACGCAGGTCAAGGGGAGAACGTACAAACTCCGTACAGACAGCACCCGTAGTCGGGATCGAACCCGGGTCTCCGGCGCTGCATTCGCTGTAAGGCAGCAACTCTACCGCTGCGCCACCATTGTCATTGTCTAGTCATTCTTCTCAGTGCTGTTTATGGGATGTTGCTGTGTACTAATTGATAGCCTAATTGTTAGAGCTGCTGCCTCACAGCACCAAAAGCCCTGGTTCGATCCTGACCTTGGGTGGTGTTTGTGTGTGAGGTTCTCACGTTCTCCTTGTAACTGCGTGGGTTTGACTTAATTTGCTCAAGGCATGTGTGCTATTTGTCACATTCTCCCCGCTGGTTTTTTTTGCCAGATTATCCATGCAATCTGTACACAAAACTCTGGGAAAAGTGGATAATTGCTGTTTAGTCAAACATGGTATTATTCTGTGTCGGAAGGAATTGTAGCTGCTGGTTTAAACCGAAGATCGACACAAAAATCTGGAGTAACTCAACGGGTCACACGCATCTCTGGAGAAAAGGAATGGATGTCGTTTTCAGGTCAAAACCCTTCTTCGAACTGAGAGTCAGGGGAAAGGAAATGAGAGACTGTGGAACAGCATCCCTCTCCCCATCAGAACTGCCCCCTCCATCGACTCCTTTAAGTCCAGGCTCAAAACCTATATCTACTCCCTAGTGTTTGAGACCCTCTGAGGGGGTGCTTTGAACTGTTTATGTATGTGCTGTTATGTTTGTGTGCCATTGTATGTTCGTTTCTTAGTACCTGAACTGATGTACAGCACTTTGGTCAACGTGGGTTGTTTTTAAATGTGCTAATACAAATAAAATTGGCTTGACTTGACTTGACTTGAGAGATATAGACGGTGATGTAGAGAGATGTAGAACAAATCAATGAAAGATATGCTAAAAGGTAACGATGATAAAGGAAACAGACCATTGTTAGCTGTGGGCTCGGTGAAAACGAGTTACAAGACGACTTTGAAAATAGTATAACGACTTAGATTGGGGAGGGGCGGAAGCAAGGGTTACTTGAAGTTAGAGAAATCAATATTCACAGCCACGGAGACCCGGGTTCGATCCTGGCGTCGGGTGCTGTTTGAGTGCAGAGTTTGCACATTCCCCCGTGACCGCGTGGGTTTCCTCCAGGAGCTCCAGTTTCCTCACACATCCCAAGAACGCGCAGGTTTGTGGGTTGTGTAGGAGACAACAAGCCTGTGTAGGAGACAACAAGGGAAAGGACCCGAAACGTCACCCATTCCTTCTCTCCCGAGATGCTGCCTGACCCGCTGAGTTACTCTGGCATTTTGGGTCTACCCAGGTTTGTAGGTTAATTGGCCCTCTGTGAATTGTCCCTAGTGTGTAGGATGGGAAAGTGGGATAACATAGAACCAGTGTGAACGGGTGATCGTTCTTTTGCGATCTTTGCTTTAGTTTACAAAGGAAAGTGCCAGGTTCAGAAGGTTTCCTGACTCAGGCCCTCATTAAAATTCATGTCCATTTGCCTCACAACGTTTTAGTTCAGTTTAGTTTAGTTTAGTTTGTCATTGTCACGTGTACCAACGTATAGTGAAAAGCTTTTGTTTGTGAGCTATCCAGTCAAAGAAAAGACTATACATGAATACAATCAAGCTGTCCACAGTGCACAGATAAACAATAAAGAGTGCAACGTTCAGTGCAAAATATAGCAGTGAAGTCCAACAAAATTCAAATTGTAAAATGTCCCTCATGTATAAGATTGTGTTGGTGTATGTCATGACCCGAAACATCACCCATTCCTTCTCTCCTGAGATGCTGCCTGACCTGCTGAGTTACTCCAGCATTTTCTGAATAAATACCTTCGATAGTGTATGGTATAGACTTGTAACTCGTTTTCACTGAGCCCACAGCTAACAATGGCCTGTTTCCTTTATCATCGTTACTTTTTTGCACATCTTTCATTCATTTATTCTACATCTCTCTATATCACCGTCTATGTCTCTCGTTTCCCTTTCCACTGACTCTCGGTCTGAAGAAGGGTCTCGACCCAAAACAACACCTATTCCTTTTCTCCAGAGATGTGCCTGACCCGTTGAGTTATTCCGGCTTTCTGGTCGGCAAGGACTTGGTGGGCCAAAGGGGCCTGTTTCCCCTGAATATCTCTAAAGTCTACGGTCTAAAGATTCAACCGCACAGAGGTCCAGTACATTTTGGAGGTGAATTGGCTTCGGTAAGATTGTACAATTGCCCCTGGTGTGCAGGATAGCGTTGGTGTACAGGGTGATGTATACAGGGAGATTCCATTCTCACGATGGGATTGAACCCACTGTATCCATTTCAGATCAAATCATCACAAACACTAACAAAGGATGTTGGTTTGAAACCGCACGCAAATGGGCCCTTCGGCCCGCCACATCCTTGCCGGCCTTTGTATCCATCTCCACCAATTACATTTGCCCACATCATCACCATATCCTTCGAAGCCTTCTATTTAACTCTCCAAATGCCTCTAAAATGGAATTCTCTGCCTCAGAAGGCAGTGGAGGCCAATTCTCTGAATGCATTCAAGAGAGAGCTAGATAGAGCTCTTAAGGATAGCGGAGTCAGGGGGTATGGGGAGAAGGCAGGAACGGGGTACTGATTGAGAATGATCAGCCATGATCACATTGAATGGCGGTGCTGGCTCGAAGGGCCGAATGGCCTCCTCCTGCACCTATTGTCTATTGTTTATTGTCTAAAAAATCATGATTGCTTTGAATTCCACATCTCCCCAACTTAAACATTCTTTCCTCGTGTTTTTGTTACCCCTAGCCCCATGAGAAACAGGTTCCCATATCTATGCCTGTTGTAATCCAATACACAGTGGCTCAGTGGTAGAGTTGCTGCCTTACAACGCCGGAGCCCCGGGTTCGATCCCGACTACGGGTGCTGTCTGTACGGAGTTTGCACGTTCTCCCCGTGACCGCCTGGGTTTTCTCCGATATCTTCGGTTTCCTCCCACACTCCGAAGACGTGCAGGTGTGTAGGTTAATTGGCTTCTGTAAACTTGTGGATAGTCCCCAGTGTTTAAGATAGTGCTGGTGTCAGGGGTGATGGTGTCGGCGTGGACTCGGTGAGCAAAAGGCCCTGTTTCTGCGCTGTATCTCTAAACTCTAAGATATCTCTAAAGTCTAAGGTAGACACAATTTGCTGGAGCGACTCAGCGGGTCAGGCAGCATCTTGGGAGAGAGGGAATTAGTGACGTTTCGGGTCAAAACCCTTCTCCAGACTGATGTCAGGGGAGGGGGCGGGACAAAGATAGGATGTAGTCGGAGACAGGAAGACTGGTGGGAGAACTGGGAAGGGGGAGGGGAAAGAGAGAGAAAGCAGGGACTACAAGAAGTTAGAGAAGTCAATGTTCATACCGCTGGGGTGTAAACTACCCAAGCGAAACATGAGGTGCTGTTCCTCCAATTTGCGCTGGGCCTCACTCTGACAATGGAGGAGGACAAGGACAGAAATGTCAGACTGGGAATGTGAGGGGGAATTGAAGTGCTGAGCCACTGGGAGATCAGGTAGGTTAAGTCTAAAGGCTGAATGGCCTGACTCTGCATCCATGACTTATGGTTTTATGGCTTTAACCCATCCTTGGAAGACGAGAACTCAAGAGGCAAATGGACAACACCCCGATTTTTGTCTCAGCCAAAAGAGGACTTGAATGTGATGGGGACGGTCCCAGTGATGGTCCTCTCTCAGTAGTTTAGTTTAGTTTTAGAGATACAACGTGGAAACAGCCCACCGAGACCTCGCACTCTAACACTATCCTACACTCACTGGGGACAATTTATAATTATACCAAGCTAATTAACCTACAAACCTGCACGTCTTTGGAGCATGGGAGGAAACGGGAGCACCCGGAGGTCACGGGGAGAACGTACAAACTCTGTACAGGCGGCGCCCACAGTCAGGATCAAGCCCGGGTCTCTGGCGCTAGTGTGAGGCAGCAACTCTACCGCTGCGCCCAATGGCCTTCATATTTCTCACACTCTTCAGGGTCCACCAGCGTTTGGGAGGCAGACACATCCCCCAGAAACCAGCAGCCTTATCTTACACAGAAATAGGCTTAACCTGAAGGGGAAGAGGACATAGGTTTAAGGTGAAGGGGAAAAGATTTAATAGGAATCTGAGGGGTAACTGTTCCACACGAAGTGTGGTGGGTGTATGGAACAAGCTGCCAGAGGCAGTTACTATGGCAATGTTTAAGAAACAGTTGGACAGGTACATGGATAGGATAGGTTTCAAGTCAAGTCAAGTCAATTTTATTTGTATAGCACATTTAAAAGCAACCCACGTTGACCAAAGTGCTGTACATCAGTTCAGGTACTAAGAAACGAACATACAATGGCTCAAACAAATAACAGCACATACATAAACAGTTCACAGCGCCCCCTCAGAGGGTCTCAAACGTTAAGGAGTAGAAATAGGTTTTGAGCCTGGACTTAAAGGAGGTGATGGAGGGGGCAGTTCTGATGGGGAGAGGGATGCTGTTCCACAGTCTAGGAGCTGCAACCGCAAAAGCGCGGTCACCCCTGAGCTTAAGCCTAGACCGCGGGATAGTGAGTAGCCCCAGGTCGGCCGACCTGAGGGACCTGGAGATAGAGTGGTGGGTTAGAAGATTTTTGATATGGGGGGGAAGGACAAGCCCGTTTAGGGCTTTGTATATGAATAGGAGGAGCTTGAAGTTGATTTTATACTTTACTGGTTTGGAGGGATATGGGCCAAACGCAGGCAGGTGGGTTTATTGTAGCTGGGTCACGTTGGCCAGTGTGGGCAAGTTGGGCTGAAGGGCCTGTTTCCACGCTGTACAACTCCATGACTCTAAGATTCTATGAGAATCTTTCAGAGAGAAATTGTTTATTCAGATTTCCAAATAACGTAGTGCGTTCATCTTTGACCTCGAGAGTAATGATCGTAATTTTAAACATAAGTCATGGGAAAGACTGGGCTTGTATTCACCGGAGTTTAGAAGGATGAGAGGGGATCTTACAGAAATGTATAAAATTATAAAAGGACTGGACAAGCTAGATGCAGGAAAAATGGTCCCGATGTTGGGGGAGTCCAGAACCAGGGGCCACAGTCTAAGAATAAAGGGGAGGCCATTTAAAACTGAGGTGAGAAAAAACATTTTCACCCAGAGAGTTGTGAATTTGTGGAATTCTCTGCCACAGAGGGCAGTGGAGGCCAATTCACTGGATGAATTTAAAAGAGAGTTAGATAGAGCTCTAGGGGCTAGTGGAATCAAGGGATATGGGGAGAAGGCAGGCACAGGTTACTGATTGTGGATGATCAGCCATGATCACAATGAATGGCGGTGCTGGCTCGAGGGGCCAAATGGCCTCCTCCTGCACCTATTTTCTATGTTTCTATGTTTCTAATGCAAGAGTTGGAGGATGTTGACGTTGGGCTTGGCACCACTAAATATTGGAACCCTGGAGAATGTTGGAGGGATTTTGTTCATAGCTTGCCTTCAGTATTCCATCTTAGCAAGTCTCATTGCATTTGACTGACCTCTCAGTGGAAGGCAAACCCAGCCCAGAGCCAAATCTTTTTTTAAAACGCAGCAGCTCTCTCATCTGGAGAACTTGTTGGAACCGCTGAATGGGCTTATTGTGCTCGCACATAGTTTCAGAGTTTGGGGATGTGCAAATATTGTAGCCGTTGGAAAAACCCTCGTAAAGTGGCCAGCCTGAGAAACGTGGTGCTGAGAGAGCTCGTTCAGACCCCACGCACGGCTCCTCATCCGAGCCCCACCCACAGATGCCTGCAGCATCTCTTTTCCAAGGACAGACACGAAATGCTGGAGTAACCCAGTGGGACAGGCAGCATCTCTGGAGAGAAGGAATGGGTGACGTTTCGGGTCGAGACCTTTCTTCAGACGCTGTCCTGCTGAGCTACTCCAACATTTGTGTCTCATCTTCGGTTTAAACCAGCATCTGCAGTTCCTTCCTACACATGCTACCTCTTTCACCCGCCTTTGAATAATTTAAGGTCGACACAAAATGCTAGAGTAACTCAGTGGATCAGGCAGCATCTCTGGAGAGAAGGAATGGGTAACGTTTCTGGTTGAGACCCTTCTTCAGACTTTGAATAATTTAACATAGGTTTCGGTTTATTATTGTCACGTGTACTGCGGTACAGTGAAAAAGCTTTGCTTTGCGTCCAATCCTAACAGATCAGGTAAGAGTTTAGCTTAGTTTAGTTTGTTGTCACAAGGACTACTTTGTTTGCCTGTGTAGTAATGTTTATATAAGAGAATGAGGTGATTGGGTGGCCACTCTGGTTCCAGGTGGCCACGGAATAAACAGCCTGGATTTAAGCTCCAGCATTATAACCTTTTAAACACGTGTACTTGTGGTCCGTCCAGAGTCATAACAACGGTATAACAGATACCGGACCACGAAGTACAACAGACAGTGGAGGCCTGGACAGTCGAGGTCCGGAGGCCCGAGCGCCGCCTAACGGAGGTTGCGTAGCAACCCGCCTCCCGGCCCGGGCGGCCGCCATTGGTGAAGCGGGAGCACGTGGCTGCTGGCTGGGTGAGGTCACGTGGGGCGCGGGGCGGTAACGTCACCTTGTCCCATATTTGGGAGTGAGATAGTTGGCATCAATAGCTGTCACATCAATGTGGTTTGTCCACAACAGAGGTTAATGTAATGTTAATGCCAAGGAACTTGAAGCTCTCAACTATTTTGACTGGATTATCAGGTATTTGTGTAGGAAGGAACTGCAGATGCTGGTTTATACCGAAGATAGACATGAAGTGCTGGAGTAACTCAGAGAGGGAGGCAGCATCTGTGAAGAACGTGGGTAGGTGACGTTTCGGGTCAGAACCTCAGGCTCTCTGAAGAAGGGTCTCGACCCGAAACATCACCACCCATCCTTTTTCTCCAGAGATGCTGCCTGAGCCGCTGAGTTACTCCAGCACTTTGTGTCTGTGCTCAGTTCTTTAATTGTTTCAGACTCAGCACAAAGCAGCAGAACACATTCAATACTCGAACTGTCCCCTGTGTGAAATTAAACGTTCCAACATTCTTTCAGTCTTCTCATGAAAGAAGCCCTGAACTCACAAAGCATTGTTGTTCAACTGACAATCACTTGGAACAATTATTCACTTTCAAAACTCTCCTTAACTTTGAAAATTTGAATCTAATTATATCTCAACCTCTCACTCTGGTTTGAGTTTAGTTTAGTTTAGTTTAGTTTAGTTTAGTTTAGTTTAGTTTAGTTTAGTTTAGATTAGTTTAGTTAAGAGAAACAGGCCCTTTGTCCCACCGAGTCATCACCAACAGCGATCCCCGCACACTTACACACGAGGGACAATTTCACATTTATGCCAAGCCAATTAACCTTCAATCTCCACGTCTTTGGAGTGTGGGAGGAAACCGGAGCACCCGGAGAAAACCCACACGGTCACGGGGAGAACATATAAACTCCATGCAGACGTGGTCAGGATGGAACCCGGGTTTCTGGCGCTGTAAGGCAGCAACTACCAAATGTCCCACTGTGCCGCCAAGTTCTGTGACGTCTTCAAGTGACATTTTCATAGAGTTTTTTCTCGGATATTTCTGGCACAGAATTGGTAAAGTCTGCAAAATCATCCAGACAGCCTCAGAGACGGGCTGGTGAATTAGGTTGGTGTGGCAGCAAAGATAGAATCACCGAGTCACAGAGTTTAGTTTCGTTTAGTTTAGAGATACAGCGCGGATACAAGCCCTTCGGCCCACCGAGAATTGTGGACGTGGCCCAGACCACCACGCAAAACAACCTCCCTTCCATTGACTCCATCTGTACTTCATGCTGCCTCGACAAGGCCAACAGCATCGCCTGGTAGGAGATCGAGAACCTCGTGTCCCGGTGTCGAGACAACAACCTTTCTCTCAACAGAGAGACGAAGGAGTTTGGACGTTCTCCCCGTGACCGCGTGGATTTTCTCCAGGATCTCCGGGTTTCATCCCACACTCCAAAGACGTTCAGGTTTGTCGGTTAATAGGCTTGGTATAGCTGTAAGTTGTCTCCAGTGTTTGCGGGATAGCGTTGGTGTGCGGGGATCGCTGGTCGGCGCGGACTCGGTGGGCCGAAGGGCCTGTTTCCTCACTGTATTACTAATTAGTTTAGTTTAGTTTAGAGATACAGCGGAGAAACAGGCCCTTTTGGCCCACCGAGTCCACGCCGACCAGCGATCCCCGCACACTAACGCTACCCGACACACACTTATTAACACCATCCTATACCCACTAGGGACAATTTTTATATTTACCAAGCCAATTAACCTATAAACCTGTGCGTCTTTGGAGTGTGGGAGGAAACCGAAGATCTTGGAGAAAACCCACGCAGGTCACGGGGAAAACGTACAAACTCCGTACAGACAGCACCCGTAGTCGGGATCGAACCCGGGTCTCCGGCGCTGCAAGTGCTGTAAGGCAGCAACTCTACCGCTGCGCCACCGTGTCGATCTAATCTAAGCTAAAGTAAATAGGCAGTGAAGCTGCCAGTCCAGAGATTCCAGGCATCGTACTGGGTGTCCGAGGAACTGTGATAAATTCATGAGAACAACTCAAGGTTCAACACATCAGTTTGACTGTGTCAGCTGTGTCTCACTGGCTACCCAGCTCCAAGGCTGAAGATTTAGATTTTTTAAAAAGATTTAGAGATACAGCGCAGAAACAGGCCCTTCGGCCCACCGGGTCCGCGCCACCCAGCGATCCCCGCACATTAACACTATCCTACACCACTAGGGACAATTTTTACATTTGCTCAGCCAATTAACCTACATACCTGTACGTCTTTGGAGTGTGGGAGGAAACCGAAGATCTCGGAGAAAACCCACGCAGGTCACGGGGAGAACGTACAAACTCCATACAGACAGCACCCGTAGTCGGGATGGAACCTGGGTCTCCGGCGCTGCATTCGCTATAAGGCAGAAACTCTACCGCTGCGCCACCGTGCGGCCAAGCTCGTGGGTTCAAGCCCAGTGCCAGGCACTTGGCACAGAGACCAAGTCTGACATTCCAAAGTGGTGCAAAAAAAATGAGTGCCTCATCTGAAGCAGACTGTTGGTCAGGCCCAACTCTTCTCTCAGTGCCAGGAACATTGCAAAAGCCATTCAACCTGGCATTGAGTAAAAAACAAAGAAGCCTCAGGGAGTTGTTCCTGCTATCCATTGAGAAGGAAGGAACTGCAGATGCTGGTTTAAACCGAAGACAGACACAAAAAGCTGGAGTAACTCAGCGGCACAGGCAGCATCTCTGGAGAGAGGGAGCAGGTGACCTTTTGGGCCGAGACCCTTCTTCAGACCGAAGAAGGGTCTCCATCCGAAATGTAGCCCATTCATTGGGTCATAGAGGCATACAATGACACAGCGTGGAAATAGGCTCTTCGGCCCAACTTGCCCACACTGGCCAACATGTCCCAACTACACTAGTCCCACCTGCCTGCGCTTGGTCCATATCCCTCCAAACTTGTCCTATCCATGTACCTCCTCTCCAGAGATGCTGCCTGTCCCGCTGAGTTACTCCAGCTTTTTGTGTCAATCCATTGTACACAAGGCACCAGCACTGTAGATGAGAGAGACGTTGTCACATTGCTGCCTGTGGGAGAGTCCAATGCTGCTGGCTTCTGGCACTTCAAGGATTAAAAGTCAAGAGTGTTTTATTATCGAGTGCAATGTCAACAGAACAAAGAGATTCTTACTTACAGCAGCTACGCAGGCCTGTAATCATAATACACAGTTAGTAGGGTTGCCAACATCCTCCCTCCCAAACAATAGACAATAGACAATAGACAATAGGTGCAGGAGGAGGCCATTCGGCCCTTCGAGCCAGCACTGCCATTCAATGTGATCATGGCTGATCATTCTCAATCAGTACCCCGTTCCTGCCTTCTCCCCATACCCCCTGACTCCGCTATCCTTAAGAGCTCTATCCAGCTCTCTCTTGAATGTATTCAGAGAATTGGCCTCCACTGCCGTCTGAGGCAGAGAATTCCACAGATTCACAACTCTCTGACTAAAAAAGTTTTTCCTCATCTCTGTTCTAAATGGCCTACCCCTTATTCTTAAACTGTGGCCCCTGGTTCTGGACTCCCCCAACATTGGGAACATGTTTCCTGCCTCTAACGTGTCCAACCCCTTAATAATCTTATACGTTTCGATAAGATCTCCTCTCATCCTTCTAATTTCCAGTGTATACAAGCCTAGTCGATCCAGTCTTTCAACATAAGACAGTCCCGCCATTCCGGGAATTAACCTAGTAAACCTACGCTGCACGCCCTCAATAGCAAGAATATCGTTCCTCAAACTTGGAGACCAAAACTGCACACAGTACTCCAGATGCGGTCTCACTAGGACTCTGTAGCTTCTGTAATTTGTTTCTTAAGAGTGTGGATCACTGAATTACACCAGCAATTTGTGTCCTTTTTTTTAAACATAAGCACAGGCAGCGCGGTGGTGCAGCGGCAGTATTACTGCCTTACAAAGCCAGAGACCTGGGTTCAATACTGACTACGGGTGCTGTCTGTAACTTAATTGGCTTGGTATAAATGTAGAATTGTCCCCAGTTGGTGTCGGATGGTGTTAATGTGCAGGGATCGCTGGTCGGTGCGGACTTGGATAGCCTGTGTTTCGTCTGGATCGGTGCTGGTCGGTGCGGACTCGGTGGGCCGAAGGGCCTGTATCGCTAAACTAAACTAAACTAAACAACATGATCTCCAAATGCAGAGTTCGTCACCCTTCACAATCTGTTGTCGATGAAGGGTGCGTCCCTCCAGGAGGTGATCTCAGGATCTGGTGACCATCCAGCAGGTTCATAAACAGCATATTGTTGTGACTAAGCTTGGCAGAATGGATCCCACTGGCATGAGGCATGTGGTCTTTGGAACCTGCACACAGAAGGTGTTTACTCAGGAACTTGAATTAGAAACAGGAGTCAGACACATCGTGCTTCACATTTTTTCAACCGCTCGAGAAGAATGTGGCCGATCTTTAACCCCCTCCATTCCTCCACCTCATCCCTCAATCCAAATTCCTTTGGAAAACGTGGACAGGAGTCTAAAATATCAGAGCAGGAGCTGGGCCAAGAGGTCCAGGCTTGGTGTGCCTGGTCAGAAGGATCAAAGCCAAGCCCACGCTGACCCAGGCTAATCCAGGCCGGACAAGACCAGGCCACGTCTGATCCAGGCTAAAGTCAGGCTGATCCAGTCCAACCCAAAGGTGACCCAGGCTGCTCCAGGCCAAACCCAGGCTGATCAATACCAGGTTAACCCCAGACTAAGCCCCGGCAGATCCTCCCTAAACTCGGGCTGATCCAGGATGTTACAGCCCAAACCCAGCATGATCCAGGCCAAGGCCAGGCTTGTCCAGGCCAAGACAAGTCTGATCCAGGCCAATCACAGGTAGCTCCAGTCCAAATCCAGGCTGACCCAGGCTGATTCCAGACCAAATCCAGACTGATCCAGACAAAACTCAGGTTATTCCCAGACCAAAACCAGGTTTATTCCAAATCAAGCTCAGGCTGATCCAGATCAAGATCAGGCTGATCCAGACCAAGATCATAGACCCTGGTTCGATCCTGACTGCGGGTGCTGTCTGTACGGAGTTTGTACGTTCTCCCCGTGACCACGTGGGTTCATCGGGTGCTCTGGTTTCCTCCCACACTCCACAGACGTGCGGGTTTGTAGGCTAATTGGTTTCTATAAAAATTGTAAATTGTCCCCAGTGGTAGTGTTAGTGTACGGGGTGATCGCTGGTTCGCGCGGAGTCAGTGGGCTGAAGGGCCTGTATCTGCGCTGTATCTCTGAGGCCTAAAGAGTGGGACGCGGAATACAGAACTCTCTGGAGCCTCACTGAGACCCATCCTGTGGTCCAAGCTCGCTGCCCTGCGTTTCCAGATTTCTACCTTATTTGGGAGTGAGGAAGTTGGCATCCTTAGTTTGAAGTCTCTGGGTTGGCACACTGGACATTAGAAGGAGAAGGGAGACCTCACTGAAACCTGCCGAATAATGAAAGGCCGAGATAGAATGGATGTGGAGAGGATGTTTCCACTACTGGGAGAGTCTAGAACCAGAGGGCACAGCCTCAGAATACAAGGACATAGCTTTAGAAAGGAGATGAGGAGGAATTTCTTTAATCAGATGGTGGTGAATCTGTGGAATTCTTTGGCACAGACGGCTGTGGAGGCCAAGTCATTGGGTATTTTTAAAGTGGAGATTGATAGGGTCTTGATTAGTACGGGTGTCAAAGGTTACGGGGAGAAGGCAGGAGAATGGATTTGAGAGGGAAAAATAGATCTGCCGCGATTGAATGGTGGGAGATTGATGGTCAGAGCCTTCTTTAAACAGGTAGTATAAGAAAATAACTGCAGATGCTGGTACAAATCGATTTATTCACAAAATGCTGGAGTAACTCAGCAGGTCAGGCAGCATCTCGGGAGAGAAGGAATGGGTGACGTTTCGGGTCGAGACCCTTCTTCAGACTGATGCCTGGAATATTTCAAAAGGGCCGGGTGATTCACCTCCTTGCTGAATATTTTAATGAATGTCTTTTAATATGTTTAAAATTTAATCCTTTATGAATGTAATCTTTATTTGGGATATCAGCAGTCGTCATGAAGACAACTTCGAGGGCAGCATGGTGGCACAGTGGTCTATACTTCGAGTGTACAATGTCAGTGTAAGTGGCGCAGCGGTAGAGTTGCTGCCTTACAGCGCTTGCAGCGCCGGAGACCCGGGTTCCATCCCGACTACGGGTGCTGTCTGTACGGAGTTTGTACGTTCTCCCCGTGACCTGCGTGGGTTTTCTCTGAGATCTTCGGTTTCCTCCCACACTCCAAAGACGTACAGGTTTGTAGGTTAATTGGCTTGGAAAGTGTAAAATTGTCCCTAGTGTGATTACGATAGTGCTAGTGTGCGGGGATCGCTGGGCGGCGCGGACTCGGTGGGCTGAAGGGCCTATTTCTGCGCTGTATCTCCAAACTAAACTACACTAAACTAAACAACTGCAAATTATTGATAAAGAACTTTATTCATACCCTAAGCTTATCCGCAATATTTTAATTTCTTAGCAGCTGAAGAGAACTATTTCTTTCCAAGTTTTGCTTTGCGGATATTCAGGCCAAGCCGTTACTTTGGAGAAACAAGGAACTGCAGATGCTGGTTTACACAAAAGGACATAAAGTGCAGGAGTAACTCAGCGGGTCAGGCAGCATCTGTGGAGAACATGGATAGGTGACGTTTCACAGAGCGCTGGAGTAACTCAGCGGGTCAGGCAGCATCTCTGGAGAATATCCATTGACGGTCTCAACAGCCGTCTGTGGCAATGAATTCCACAGATTCACCACCCTCTGATGAAATAAATTCCTCCTCATTTCCTTTCTAAAAGTACGTCCTTTTATTCTGAGGCTGTGCCCTCTGGTCCTAGACTCTCCCACTACTGGAAACATCCTCTCCACATCCACTCTATTTCTTGATTAGTACGGTTGTCGGGGGTTATGGGGAGAAGGCAGGAAAGTGGAGTTCGGAGGGAGAGATAGATCAGCCATGATTGGATGGCAGAGTGGATTTGATGGGCCGAATGGCCTAATTCTGCTCCTATCACATGGCCTTATGATCACATGCTAAAGCAGGAGGCAGACCCAAGGCATGTACACATAAGTGGGAAGTAATACTGAGGCGTTATAGGTCACTGGGCAGATTGCATTTGGAGTATTGTGAGCAGGTTTGGGCCCCATATCCGAGGAGGGATGTGTTGGCATTAGAGAGGGTCCAGCGGAGGTTTCCAAGAAAGATCCCAAGATTGAATGGGTTAACATAAGATGGAGTTTTGCCGGCACTGGGCCTGTACTCGCTGGAGTTTAGAAGGATGAGGGGGGACCTCATTGAAACGTACCAAATGATGAAAGGCCTGGATAGAGTGGATGTGGAGAAGATGTTTCCACTAGTGGGAGAGTCTAGGACCAGAGGGCTCAGCCTCAGAATAAAAGGACGTACCTTTAGAAAAGGGATGAGGAGGAACTTCTTTAGCCAGAGGGTGGTGAATCTGTGGAATTCATTGCCACAGATGGCTGTGGAGGGCATGCGATTGGATATTTGTAAGGCACAGATTGATAGATTCTTGATTAATACGGGTGTCAAGGGTTATGGGGAGGAGGCAAGAGAATGGGGTTGAGAGGGAGAGATAGATCAGCCGTGATAGTATGGCAGAGTTGACTCAAAGGGCCAAATGGCCTAATTTGGCACCTCTGACTTATGAACATGATCTCCATCATTCAAGAATCAGGAATGTTTCATCATTGTATATACCGATATCGGAAAAATAAAATTCTTATTTACACTTGCTAAACACGATACAATTTTTGACATAAGAACTTGTGAACAAAAGCAGTCAGATAAGAATTGGTTCCAATGCAAAGTAGATGAAGGCAAGAAGCCAACCGTCTGCTTCGAGAAATGCGAGAAGCAGTCAAAGTTATGCAGTGCTACCACATGCCAAAGCAATTCCCAGCCAAGGCTGTCTCTCTCTGTCCTAATGTAGAAAACAGGGCAGCAATCTGTGTAATAAAGTCCCACAAAACGCAGTGAGATTGTGTAGATCATGATCAGGGTTGCCAACTGTCCCGTATTAGCCCGGACATCCCGTATTTTGGGCTAAATTGGTTTGTCCTTGTCCCGTATTAGGCCCGCGGGCCGCTGTAGGCCCCAACACTGTAGGCTCAAACAGTGTAGGCTAACAGAGCTCGTTAACGTTAACGGAGTTCGGGGAGCGGGACCAAGTGTGTTTGCCTAACGGAGGTTGCGTAGCAACCCGCCTCCCGGCCCGGGCGGCCGCCATTGGGGGAGCAGGGGCACGTGGCCGCTGGCTGGGTGAGGTCACGTGGGGCGCGGGTGGTGACGTTACCTTGTCTTGTATTTGGAGTGAGATAGTTGGCACCCCTAATCATGCTGTGATGTTGAGCGGGCAGGAGCGGATGGCCACACTACCGTGAGGTGCTACTGTGGATAATCTGCTCACTACTCTCAGAGAACAGTGGCACACAAGGTAAACAATGGAGGGTACATAGCGCCTTGCGTTCCGTCTCTCTTCATCCCCTCTCCCTTCCCAGTTCTCCCACCAGTCCTACTGTCACCGATTACATTTTATCTCTGTGCCCCACTCCGCTGACATTAGTCTGAAGAAGGGTCTCGACCCGATACGTCACCCATTCCTTCTCTCCAGTGATGCTGCCTGTCCCGCTGAGTTACTCCAGCATCTTGTGTCTGCACACAAGGTAAAGATCCCGCCTGGAAGAGAGAGCAGTACTCCTTCTGTCCTTGTCTTTAGCCTTGAGCCTCTAGAGATACTGCGCAGAAACAGGCCCTTTGGCCACCCGTGTCCGCGCCGACCAGTGATCACCCCGTACACTAGCACCAACCTACACACCTGGGATAACTGACAATTCACAGAAGCCAATTTTACTACGAACCCGCACGTCTTTGGAGTGTGGGAGGAAACCGAAGCACCCGGAGAAAACCCACGCAGGTCACAGGGAGAACGTGCAAACTCCGTACAGACAGCACCCGTAGTTCGGGATTGAACCCGGGTCTCTGGCGCTGTGAAGCAGCAACTCTACTTTAATTGAGACCATGCTGGTCCCGGATGTGGATCTGCTCTCGTTCATTACAATCGCACCTCACTTTTCAAACTTTATTTTAACAGCAGCATTTCTATGCCCTTTATCCTGTAACCTGTACACCGTGGATTATAATCATGTGGATTATAATGACTGTGGATTATAATCTTTCCGCTGACAGCATAGCACGCAACAACAAAGCTCTTCACTGTACCTCAGTACACATGACAATAATATACTCAACTAAATAGACTAAACTAAATTTAGCTTTAGAGGTACGGCTCGTCAGCCCACCGAGTCCACGCCGACCAGCGATCGCCCGTTCACCGAGCAGGAAACATGTTCCCGACGTTGGGGGAGTCCAGAACAAGGGGCCACAGTCTAAGAATAAGGGGTAGGCCATTTAGAACGGAGATGAGGAAAAACTTTTTCACTCAGAGAGTTGTGAATCTGTGGAATTCTCTGCCTCAGAAGGCAGTGGAGGCCAATTCTCTGAATGCATTCAAGAGAGAGCTAGATAGAGCTCTTAATGATAGCGGAGTCAGGGGATATGGGGAGGGGGCAGGAATAGGGTACTGATTGTGCATGATCAGACATGATCACGGTGAATGGCGGTGCTGGCTTGAAGGGCTGAATGGCCTACTCCTGCACCTATTGTCTATTTTCTATTGTCTATTGTCTTTTCACTGCATCTCAGTACACATGGCAATAATAAACTTAACTAAATAAACGAAACTAAATTTAGCTTTAGAGGTACAGCATGATAACAGGCCCTTCGGCCCACCGAGTCCATGCCGACCAGCGATCGCCCGACCAGCGATCCCTGCACACTAGGGGCAATTTACAGAGGGCCAATCAACCCACAACCCCACACGGTCACAGGGACAACGTGCAAACTCCTCACAGACAGCGCCAGAGGTCAGGATCGAACCCGGGTCTGGCGCTGTGAAGCAGTGTGCCGCAGTATTCTTCCAGCAATTTTTATTTTTGTTTCAGATTGTCGCAGCTGCAGTTTGTCTTGTTTTACTGGTCTTGCTGCACCAGTGAACCACCAGAGAGCCTGGTGCTGCTTTGACCACAACATCCAAGGAAGGAGAGCCGATGCCTACATTTACTAGGTTCATTCCCGGAATGGCGGGACTGTCATATGTTGAAAGACTGGAGCGACTAGGCTTGTATACACTGGAATTTAGAAGGATGAGAGGGGATCTTATCGAAACGTATAAGATTATTAAGGGGTTGGACATGTTAGAGGCAGGAAACATGTTCCCAATGTTGGGGGAGTCCAGAACCAGGGGCCACAGTTTAAGAATAACGGGTAGGCTTTTTCAGTCGGAGAGTTGTGAATCTGTGGAATTCTCTGCCTCAGAAGGCAGTGGAGGCCAATTCACTGGATGCATTCAAGAGAGAGCTGGATAGAGCTCTTAAGGATAGTGGAGTCAGGGGGTATGGGGAGAAGGCAGGAACGGGGTACTGATCGAGAATGATCAGCCATGATCACATTGAATGGCGGTGCTGGCTCGAAGGGCCGAACGGCCTCCTCCTGCACCTATTGTCTATTGTCTATTCCAAGTGCGGCACACTGGCACAGGTGGCAGAGCTGCTGCCCCACCGTGGCTAAGGCACCCCCCTGTACACTCAGTACAGGCACCACCTCACTCCCCAATACGAGACCTCTTCCCCCCCCCCCCCCCCCGCCCTACCCCTCTCTCCACAAACAAATAACTCTCGTCTGAAGGCATGCGTCATGATTTGTGGTTAAATGAACAAATACTATTTCAAGGACACGGTGGCGCAGCGGTAAAGTTACTGCCTTACAGCACTTACAGCGCCAGAGACCTGGGATACAGACAATCCCGACTACGGGTGCTGACTGTGCTGAATTTGTACGTTCTCCCCGTGACCCGCGTGGGTTTTCTCTGAGTTACATAGAAAAATAGGTGCAGGAGTGGGCCATTCGGCCCTTCGAGCCAGCACCGCCATTCAATGTGATCATGGCTGATCATCCAAAATCTGATTCTTAAACTGTGGCCCCTGGTTCTGGACTCCCCCAACATTGGGAACATGTTTCCTGCATCTAGCTTGTCCAATCCCTTAATAATTTTATATGTTTCTATAAGATTCCCTCTCGTCCTTCTAAACTCCAGTGAATACAAGCCCTGTTGTTCCATTCTTTCATCATATGACAGTCCCACCATCCCGGGCCTACACTGTCCAGGCCTACAGCGGCCCCGGGCCTACAATGTCCAGGACTATAGTGTCCGGTGCTACAGTATCCGGGCCTACACTGTCCAGGCCTACAGCGGCCCCCGGGCCTACAGTGTCCGGTGCTACAATGTCCGGGCCTACACTGTCCAGGCCTACAGTGTCCAGGCCTACAGTGTCCGGGCCTACAGTGTCTGGGCCTACAGTGTCCGGGCGTACAGTGTCCAGGCCTACAGTGTCCGGGGCCTACAGTGTCCGGGCCTACAGTGTCCGGTGCTACAGTGTCCGGCCCTACAGTGTCCGGCCCTACAGTGTCCGGGTCTACAGTGTCCCGGCCTACAGCGGCCCCCGGGCCTATAGTGTCTGGTGCTACAGTGTCCGGCCCTACAGTGTCCGGGCCTACACTGTCCAGGCCTACAGCGGCACCCGGGCCTACAGTGTCCGGTGCTACAATGTCCGGGCCTACACTGTCCAGGCCTACAGTGTCCAGGCCTACAGTGTCCGGGCCCACAGTGTCCGGGCCTACAGTGTCCGGGCCTACAGTGTCCGGGCCTACAGTGTCTGGGCCTACAGTGTCCGGGCCTACAGTGTCCGGGCCTACACTGTCCAGGCCTACACTGTAGGCCTACAGTGGCGGGCCTACAGTGTCCGGGCCTACAGTGGCGGGCCTACGGTGTCCGGGCCTACAGTGTCCGGGCCTACAGCGCCCCCCGGGCCAAATACGGGACAAGGGCGGTGCCGTACGGGACAAACAAATTTAGCCCAATATACGGGACTCATTGGGTCCAAACCTCTCCTGCATTGGTGCAGCACCCTCTCCTCTCCTCCCCCATCCACTTCATCCCTCCCTCCCTTCCCCTCTCCCCCCTCCCCCCACCCCTCCCCCCATCCTCTCCCCATCCACTTCACCCATCCCCCCCTCTCCCTCCTCCCCTACCCCCTCCCCATCCCCTTCACCCCTCCCTCCTCTCCCCCTCCCCCCACCCACCCCCTCCCCACCCATTTCACCCATCCTCCCCTCTCCCTCCTCCCCCCAACCCCTCCCCATCCCCTTCACCCCTCCCTCCTCTCCCCCTCCCCCACCCCCTCCCCATCCACCACCCATCCTCCCCTCTCCCTCCTCCCTCCACCCCCTCCCCATCCCCTTCACCCCTCCCTCCTCTCCCCCTCCCCCACCCCTCCCCCACCCCCTCCCCATCCACCACCCATCCTCCCCTCTCCCTCCTCCCCCCAACCCCTCCCCATCCCCTTCACCCCTCCCTCCTCTCCCCCTCCCCCACCCCTCCCCCACCCCCTCCCCATCCACCACCCATCATCCCCTCTCCCTCCTCCCCCCACCCCCTCCCCATCCCCTTCACCCCTCCCTCCTCTCCCCCACCCCCTCCCCATCCCCCCTCCCTCCCCTTTCCCTGTCCCCTCACCCCCTCTCCCCCTCCTCATCCCCCCTTCCCCATCCCTCCTCCCTCCCCTCCCTCTCCCCTCCCCTCCTCCTTCCCCCACCTCCCCCCCTACCCCCCCCCTTCCCCCCCTTCCCCCCTGTTAATCTCTTCATGTACATAATCCTTCCACTGCAAAAAAGTGATTTCTGCAGCACATTTATTGCACTGAAATGTCCCCAATCCTTAGCTTCCAACGTTATAGTATCTATCGAGACATATGTTTAGAGCTGAGAGTTTAACGGTACCGCATGTAAGATTGTAAACTGTCCCTGGTGTGTAGGATAGTGCTAGTGTACGAGGTGATCGCTCGTCAGCATGGGTTCAGTGGGCCGAAGGGCCTGTTTCCACGCTGCATCTCTGAAACCGAAAGAACAAAATCCTTGCATGCCCAACCTTTCCGTGTACCTCAATGTCCAGGCCCTCGAGATCTGGCAACATCCTCGTAAATTTTCTCTACTCTCTTTCCAGCTTCTTGGCATCTTTACTTCAATAGGGAGACCAAAACTGAGCAAAATAGGTCAGAGACATATTGAGGGGGGACCTCATTGAAACATACAGAATAGTGAAAGGCTTGGATAGAGTGGATGTGGAGAGGATGTTTCCACTAGTGGGAGAGTCTAGGACTAGAGGTCACAGCCTCTGAATTAAAGGACGTTCCTTTAGGCAGGAGATGAGGAGAAATGTCTTTAGTCAGAGGGTGGTGAATCTGTGGAATTGTTTGCCACAGAAGGCTGTGGAAACCAAGTCAATGGATATTTTTAAGGCAGAGACAGATAGATTTTTGATTAGTGCGGGTGTCAGAGGTTATGAGGAGAATGGGGTTAGGAGGGAGAGATAGATCAGCCATGATTGAATGGCGGAGTAGACTTGATGGGCCGAATGGCCTAATTCTGCTCCTATCACTTATGACCTTGTGACGTTTAGACAGGTACATGGATAGGAACGGTTTAGAGGGATGCAGGACAAATGCGGGCAGGTGGGACTAGAGTAGACGGGGCATGTTAGTCGACATGGACAATGCAATGTTGGAAAGTTTAATTTCACGCAGGGGAGAGCTGGAGTTTTGAATGTGTTACGCTGGGTTGTGAGAACTAAGCAAAGAAATAATGTGCCAGAGTAACTCAGCGGGTCAGGCAGCATCACTGGAGAACATGGATAGGTGACGTTTCAAGGCAAGACCCTTCCTCAGACAGCCTGAAGAAGGGTCTCGACTCGAAACGTCATCAATCCTTTTTCTCCAGAGATGCTGCCTGAACGGCTGCGGTTTTTATAATTATTTTAACTTTTAGAGATACAGTGTTGAACAGGCCCTGCGTCCCACCGTGTCTGCGCTGGCGATCGATCACCCCTTCACTGATTCTATCCTACACATTAGGGACAATTTATAGAAGCCATTTCACCTACAAACCTGTGGGTCTTTGGAGTGTGGGAGGAAACTGGAGCACCCGGAGAAAACCCGCGCAGGTGACGGGGACAACGTACAAACTCTGTACAGGCAGTACCCACAGTCAGGATCGAACCCGGGTCTCTGGCGCTGTGAGGCAGCAACTCTACCGCTGTGCTGGATGACAGGTGCAGCAGAAAACACATGAGATAAGGGACAATGGTGGATGGAGTAAATGCAACAGTCGCTAACAGTCTGAAGAAGGGTCTCAATAGACAATAGACAATTGGTGCAGGAGGAGGCCATTCGGCCCTTCGAGCCAGCACCGCCATTCAATGTGATCATGGCTGATCATTCTCAATCAGTTCCTGCCTTCTCCCCATACCCCCTGACTCCGCTATCCTTAAGAGCTCTATCTCGCTCTCTCTTGAATGCATTCAGAGAATTGGCCTCCACTGCCTTCTGAGGCAGAGAATTCCACAGATTCACAACTCTCTGGGTGAAAAAGGTTTTTCCTCATCTCCGTTCTAAATGGCCTACCCCTTATTCTTAAACTGTGGCCCCTGGTTCTGGACTCCCCCAACATTGGGAACATGTTTCCTGCCTCTAACGTGTCCAACCCCTTAATAATCTTATACGTTTCGATAAGATCCCCTCTCATCCTTCTAAATTCTAGTGTATACAAGCCTAGTCGCTCCAGTCTTTCAACGTATGACAGTCCCGCCATTCCGGGAATTAACCTAGTAAACCTACGCTGCACGCCCTCAATAGCACGCCCTCGAAGCGTCACCCATTCCTTCTCTCCGGAGATGCTGCCTGGCCCGCTGAGTTACTCCAGCACTTTGCGTCTACACTAAGTCACTCCAGCACTTTGCGTCTGTTTTATTTCGCACTCTGGATGTCCTTGCAGCTGTTTGTGGAGATTAGATTTTTCAACGATGAGTGTTTCTCATGCGAAGGGCAAATTCCCCACTGCGGGAAAAACAGCTGGAAACATCCCAGAGCCCATTCCTCTTGTGAAGTGATCAGTCCTGCTGCTGTCCGCCGGCAGAGATGAGACTCCATTTACGGTAGCATTTACAGACTGACAAAGCAGACAGCTTCCGCGCTGCAGACCTTAAAAAGTCTCTGTGGCCCGCGCATAGAACAGGGAGCGAGTCATTGGCAGCAAAGCAGGCAGGCTTTGTAAAAACATCAGCTCAGGGCTTTCATCACCCTGACTATTCACCATTGCCCTCCTGACTTGTTATGTTCAGATCGCAGAGAGCTACCCACAGGTGTGATGAAGAATTTGAACATTCCACACCAGTTTCGTTTCCAGTTTCAGCTTCCTGTTTTGCCAGAAGCCCTTGCATTTTTTTCTGTCCCAGTTTAACGGAGGTTCAGTTGAAATATTTTGCTTTGCAACTGATACCCAGCAATCTTGCAAACTCAGTCCCAACAAGATGGGTTTCAGGCCGCGCAGTGCCGCAGCGGGTAGAGCTGCTGCCTCACGGCGCCAGAGACCCCCCGGGTTCCATCCTGACCACGGGTGCTGCCTGCACGGAGTTTTGTACGTTCTCCCCGTGACCTGCGTGGGTTTTCTCCGGGTACACCGGTTTCCTCCCACACTCCAAAGACGTGCGGGTTTGTCGATTAATTGACTTTGGTAAAATTATAAAATTGTCCCCAGTGTGTGGGATAGAACTAGTTTACAGGTGGTAGATGGTCGGCGTGGACTCGGTGGGCCGAAGGGCCTGTTTGGAAGCTGTATCAAAAGCACAGCATGTCTGTTTGGAGTTTAGTTTATTGTTGCCTGTACAGAGACACGGTGCTAAACAGTCTGCGGAAAGACAACACAGGACCATACAAGCGTGCACGTTCTCCCTGTGACTGCGTGGGTTTTCTCCGGATGCTCCGAATTCCTCCCACATCCCAAAGACGTGCAGGTTTTCAGGTTAATTGGCTCCTGTTAATTGTCCCCACTGTGCAGGATAGTATTAGTGTACAGGGAGATCGCTGGTCAGTGCGGGCTCGATGGGCCAAAGGGTCTGTTTCCATACCTTATCTCGAAGCAAACTAAACTAAACTAGAAGAACCACTGGGTAAGGAAATCTCACCCGCAGATCTGGTCTTGGTTAGACTGCTCTCGTCAATAAACTAACCCCAGCAGTCATCAGACCCGCTGTTATCTTCTTTCACTGTGGTGAAGTACACACTGAATCCGAGGACAACCACAATTACAGTCTGCAAACAGGCCCTTCGGCCCGCCGATCTCACACCAACCAGCATACAGTGGCGCAGCGGCAGAGTTGCTGCCTAACAGCACCAGAGACCCATTTCCCGGGTTTGATCCCGACTACAGGTGCTGTCTGTACGGAGTTTGTACGTTCTCCCCGTGACCTGCGTGGGTTTCCATCGAGATGTCCCGTCCCACACTCCAAAGACGCGCATGTTTATAGGTTAATTGGCTTCCGTAAATTGTGTCTCGTGTGTGTGGGCTAGTGTTAATGTGCGGGGATCGCTGGTCGGCAAGGACACGGTGGGCTGAAGGCCCGGTTTCCCCAGTGTGTGTGTGTGTGTGTAGGGTAGTGTTAATGTGCTGGGATTGCCGGTCGGCAAGGACTCGGTGGACCGAAGGGCCGGTTTCCCCAGTGTGTGTGTGTAGGGTAGTGTTAATGTGCTGGGATCGCCGGTCAGCAAGGACGCGGTGGGCCGAAGGGCCTGTTTCCACGCTGAATCTCTAAACTAAACCAAATCACCCATTCACACTAGTTCAATGTGATCCCACTTTCTCATCCACTCCCGACATACAGTACATGGGGCCATGTACAGAAGCCAATCAACCTACAAACCCGCACGTCTTTGGGATGTGGGAGGAAACCGGAGCACCCAGAAGAATCCCACGCGGTCACAGGAGAGAACGTGCAAACTCCGCACCGACAGCACCCAAGGTCAGGATGGAACCCGGGTCTCTGGCGCTGTGATGCAGCAACTCTGCCGCTGTGACACCGTGACGCCCTAAATATATCATCTTGCGGTGATTTCGATTTTAGAGATACAGCGCGGAAACAGGCCCTTCGGCCCACCGAGTCCGCGTCGCCCAGCGGTCCCCGCACATTAACACTGTCCTACACACACTAGGGACAATTTTCTACATTTTACCCAGTCAATTAACCTACATACCTGGATGTCTTTGGAGTGTGGGAGGAAACCGAAGGTCTCAGAGAAAACCCACGCAGGTCACGGGGCGAACGTACAAACTCCGTACAGGCGGCGCCCGGGTCTCAGGCGCTGCATTAGCTGTAAGGCAGCAACTCTACCGCTGCGCCACCGTGCCGCCCTGATCGATCTCTTCCCCTCTTCTCTCCTGTCCTCTCTGGTCGGACAGAAGGTACAAAAGCTCGAATCCACGCGTACCTACAAACAGTGCAATCTATCAGGAGTAAACCCTTCTTAAATTCAACTGCCCTCACAAAGTCATTTCATCTTATTGTGTCTGAAATAATGTTTCTTCATTGAACCACCATCTGCAGTTCCCACTTTGGTCTCATTTGCCACCTCCAAAAAAACAGAATGGAGGTATACTATACTTGATCCTGAATGATTGCCTGAGAGGAGAAGACCAAATAGACCAGAAGACCAGGCTAGGACATTATTCCTTGGAGCACAGGAGGGTGAGGGCTGATGTTATAGAGGTGTGGAAGATGATGGGAGGAATAGATGGGGGTGAATGGTGTGGTGCTGGCTCAAAGGGCCAAATGGCCTCCTCCTGCACCTATTTTCTATGGATGCGCAGACTTTTACTCAGAGTTGGGGCGATCAAGAACCAGAGGATTTAGGTTTTAGGTTTAGTTTTAGTTTTAGAGAAACAGGCCCTACATCCCACTGGGTCCGCACCGACCAGCGATCCCCGCACACTAATACTATCCTACACACACTAGGGACAATTTACACTGATACCAAGCCAATTAAACTACAAACCTGTACTTCTCTGGAGCGTGGGAGGAAACCGAAGATCTCGGAGAAAACCCACGCAGGTCACGGGGAGAACGTACAAACTCCGTACAGGCAGCACCAGTGGTCAGGATCGAACCCGGGTCTCTGGCGTTGCAAGCGCTGTAAAGCAGCAACACTACCGCTGCACCACCGCGCCGCCTATAATGTGAGGGGGGAAAAGATTTAATAGGAATCCGAGGGGCAACATCTTTACACAAAGAGAATGGTAGGTAGGTGGAATGAGCTCTTGGATGGTGGGCCAAAGGGCCTGTTTGCATGCTGGATCTCTGAACTAAACTTATTGGTGCTAATCTTGCTCGGGCAGATGTTCAGGGGACATGAATCTTGATCTGTTTCGTTAGGTTTGTTTTATTGTGGGGAGGAATAGTTCACCAATGCTCAGTCCTGGTGGTTTACCTAAACAATGGCTGTTTTACATTAGGTTGTTTTCCTTTGATTAAGTGAGGGCCTTTCTCTAGGGTCCCACTGATTCTGGGTGGTGGTCTCTCCGCAGGAAAGCATCAGATGCTTCGGGTCAAGGTCACGTTCTTGGAATAATTGAGCCTTTACTGCTCCATCTTCCTTCCTGTTGTCAACAGGAATTATTTACTATCAATCTTCCCACAGGCTCAAAATATTCCTGAACTCTTCACCCAACCACCTCCCAGTTCTCTGTCAATTGCAAAGCAATTTAGTTTAGTTTAGTTTAGAGAAACAGGCCCTTCGGCCCACCGAGTCCGCACCGACCAGCGATCCCCGCACACTTACACTATCCCACACACACTGGGGACAATTTATATTTATACCAAGCCAATTAACTTGCAAACCTGCACGTCTTTGGAGTGTGCGAGGAAACCGAAGGTCTCAGGGAAATCCCACGCAGGTCACGGGGAGAACATACAAACTCCGTACAGACAGCACCTACAGTCGGGATCGAACCCGTGTCTCTGGTCTCTAGGCTGCACGGTGGCGCAGCGGTAGAGTTGCTGCCTTACAGCGAATGCAGCGCCAGAGACTCAGGTTCGATCCCGACTATGGGCGCTGTCATATCATATCATATCATATATATACAGCCGGAAACAGGCCTTTTTTCGGCCCTCCAAGTCCGTGCCGCCCAGCGATCCCCGTACATTAACACTATCCTACACCCACTAGGGACAATTTTTACATTTACCCAGCCAATTAACCTACATACCTGTACGTCTTTGGAGTGTGGGAGGAAACCGAAGATCTCGGAGAAAACCCACGCAGGTCACGGGGAGAACGTACAAACTCCTTACAGTGCAGCACCCGTGGTCAGGATCGAACCTGAGTCTCCGGCGCTGCATTCGCTGTAAAGCAGCAACTCTACCGCTGCGCCACCGTACCGTACCATGTCTGTACGGAGTTTATACGTTCTCCCCGTGACCTGCGTGGGTTTTCTCTGAGATCTTCGGTTTCCTCCCACACTCCAAAGACGTACAGGTTTGTAGGTTAATTGGCTTAGTAAATGTAAAAATTGTCCCTAGTGGGTGTAGGATGGTGTTAATGTGTGGGGATCGCTGGGCGGCGCGGGCCCGGTGGGCCGAAGGGCCTGTTTCTGCGCTGTATCTCTAAATCTAAATCTAGAAAGCGCTGTAAGGCAGCAACTCTACCGCTGCACCATCCTGCCCGGCCTTTGCTATACTTTACAATCTGCAATTTGCAAGACTCTCAGTCGAAACAAGGAGCAGCAGATGCTGGTTTGTGCCAAAGATCGACACAAAGCACTGGATGGTCTCAGATGTTGAGATCACTCCCTGAAGGTACACGCCCTTCATCAACAATGGTTTGCAAAGGGTGATGAACTGTGCACTAAAAGCAACGCCACGTGGAAATCACGTTGCTTTATGTAATAAAAATATGATACAGCGCTGGCATAACTCAGCGGGTCAGGCAGCATCTCTGGAGAACATGGATAGGTGATGTTTCACAGAGTGCTGGAGTAACTCAGCGGGTCAGGCAGCGTCTCTGGGGAACATGGATAGGTGACGTTTCAGATCAGGACCCTTCCTTAGACTGTTTACGGGAGGGGGAGCGAAGGGAAAAGAAATCTGGAAAAGAGGAGGGGCAGGCCAGAGCAATGGGGAAGACTGGCGAGGGGGTTACTAGTTTGGCAGATTGTCGGACGAAGGCCGGGGAAAAGAAGCAGGGGTAAGCCCGGAAAGGATAAAGTGCCCAATGATTAAGTTTGGGGATAGAAAAGTTGCAAATTGTGTAGCCATTGGAAATGGTGCAGATGGAGAGGGGTGGGAGGGGTGGGGAGAGGGAGTGGGATGGGGAGGGGGAGAGGGGAAACCAGAGTAAGGTCAGCCAGTGTTCACGAGAGGAAAGTGGGGAAGGGGGTGAGTGGTGGGGGGGGGGGGGGTCCTGGGGGAGAATGGGGAGGGCTGCATAAACCAGCCTTCCCTCCCGATCTTTGGCATAAAACAGCATCTGCAGCTCCTTGTTTCGACTGAGAGTCTTGCAAATTCCCGTTGCTTGTATGATTGCACTGTGCACAGTCACACACATTTACAACAAGTTTACTTTAAACGTTCTTTGGTTGCGAATGACCAGCATCTGCCTGTGTTTGTGAACAGTGATACACCACGAGGTTGATTCTTTCATCCTGGGCCTTTTTAGGCCTGCAACATCACTTATGTGAGAGAGGGGTAAAAAGGGATAATTGATTTAGACTAGGGATCCTGAGAAATAGCTGACTCGACAATACGACCCTGAGAAATAACTGACCAGACAGTGCTCGGCTAGAGAAAAAACCACAAGAACAAATAGTGACAGACCAAGGATAAGTGTTAGAAGATAATCAGAGAACTGGGAGGAAGGGCAAAATAATCAGAGAGCTAGGAGAGAGGGAGGGCATGAACTACTCTGTACTGTGCTTGCCTAATGAAATAAATGAATATTACTGTATGATGTGGAAGGCAACAGGGGCGGTGACGGTGGATTGTGCACCTCAGTGCTCCGATTGGAAGGAGCCCGAAGGGGAGGAATTAAAGGTGTAACAATTGTAAAATGAAGTGAATAAAAAGAAGGGATTTTCCCGACCTCGGTGTGTCTCGACAGGGGAGACACCCAACTCTGCAGACTTGCAAATAAACTATACTTGTTTCTCTAGATTGTCTCGAGCATCGTGATTGTGAGCACTCACATTTGCATCTCACACTTACTATATCAAGCGATATTAATTTAGAGGAGAGAGGGGTACACAAAGGTTGCCAACTGTCCCGTATTAGCCGGGACATCCCGTATTTTGGGCTAAATTGGTTTGTCCCATAAGGGACCGCCCTTGTACCACATTAGGCCCGGACGCTGTAGGCCCGGACGCTGTAGGCCCGGACGCTGTAGGCCCGGACACTGTAGGTCCAGACAGTCTAGGTCCGGAGGCCCAGGCATCGCCTAACGGAGGTTGCCTAGCAACCCGCCTCCCGGCCCAGGCGGCCGCCATTGGTGGAGCGGGAGCACGTGGCCGCTGGCTGGGTGAGGTCGCGTGGGGCACAGCAGTGACGTCACACTTTGTCCCTTATTTGGGAGTGAGGAAGTTGGCAACCCTACTAATACAGGACAAGGGCGGTCCCGTACGGGACAAACTAATTTAGCCCAAAATACTGGATGTCCCGGCTAATACGGGACAGTTGGCAACCCAACTGTGGACACACATGACCGCAGATCCCCCCATCCCCCCCCCCGCTGCTGAGACCCCCTTTGTTCTCAGAAGCCCTCCTCCCTCTCCAACAGCTCTCAGGCGCCCCCCTCACTCTCCAACCACCTGACCGCCTGAGCTCCTCCACCATCTTGTTTTGTACTCAAGAAATTAGCTGGAACGTGTGTTATCTCCTCACCCTTTTCAGCAAGCGTTTTGCACGGGCAATGCTAAACAGATTTGATGTAAAACGAGATCAAGTGGACCCAGTGGGCCCAAACCTCTCCTGCATTGGTGCAGCACCCCCCTCCCCCCCTCCCCCACCCCTCCCTCCCCCTCCCCTTCCCCCCCTCCCCTTCCCCTCCCCCCTTCCCCTCCCCCCTTCAACTCCCCCTTCCCCTCCCCCCTTCCCCTCCCCCCTTCGACTCCCCATTCCCCTCCCCCCCCCACTCCATCCCCTCAATCCCCCTTATCCTCTCTCCTCCCCCTCCCTCCCTCCCCCACCTCCCTCCACCCCCCTCCCTCCCTCCATCAACCCCCCTCCACTCCCCCTCCCTCCCTCCCTCACCCCACCCTACCTAGGAGATAGATTTAAACTTTAAAATGTGAATAACTTTACAAATATAACACCGCTTTCAATGAAACTGCTTCCATTAGCACCAAAGGGACGACGGTGAGTAAGGTGGGCCTAAAATTGTCGCGCTATCATGTACTGTTTGGCTGCTGTTCAGGAACAAACAAACAAACAAACGAGAGCTTTAGTGTATAGATGCTGCAAAAATAAACCAAATGATTTAGTCTTTACTCACCCCTCCATGAAATGTTAAATCTTCAAATAGGATCTGGCTACTAATCAACCTGCAACCATGCATGTGTACAAACGTAACAAATCTAAAGATGTCTTTTCCTGCTTATGTTGTATAACAATTAATTCCAGCTCATTGTCATAATAAAACAACTTGTTGCCAGTGGCATGAAAGGCGTTGTGTGTCTGAACACCAGGCAAACAAGGCCTCAACTCAAAGCTCACACCTGCTGAGCAAGATTGTTCTGGAAGTTCAATCTTGTTCAACTTACCTTTCCCCTACTGTTTTTCAACGCAAGAATTTTTTCTTCAACGATCCAAGCTAAACTCTGAAGAATGTTCAAACTGAACAAAAACATGCAGCCTCTCGAGCCATTTGGTCAGCTCGAGGCTAAACCACATCGAGCCCCTTCCCCCCCCTTCCCCCACTCCTTCCCCTCCTCCCCTCCCCTCCCCATCCCCCTTCCCCTCCCCCTTCCCATCTCCCCCCTTCCATTGCCCTCCCCATGCCCTCCCCCCCTTTCCCTCCCCCCCTTTCCCTCCCCTCTCCTCCCCTTCCCCTCACCCACCCCACTTCCCCTCCGCCCCCTTCCCCTCCCTTCCTTCTCCAGGTCCCTCAGGTCGGCCGACTTGGGGCTACTGACTATCCCGCGGTCTAGGGTTAAGCTCAGGGGTGACCGCGCTTTTGCGGTTGCAGCTCCTAGACTGGAAAGCATCCCTCTTCCCATCAGAACTGCCCCCTCCATCAATCCTTTAAGTCCAGGCTCGAAACCTATTTCTACTCCCTAGCGTTTGAGCTGTTATGTTTGTATGCCATTGTATGTTCGTCCTTAGTACCTGAACTGATGTACAGCACTTTGGTCAACGCGGGTTGTTTTTAAATGTGCTATACAAATAAAATTGACTTGACTTGACTTGACTTGCCCTCTCCTCCCATTCCCCCCCCCCCCGTTCCCCCTTCCCCCCTACTCCCCCCCACTTCCCCCCCACTTCCCCCCTCCTTCCCCTTCCCCCTTCCCCCTCATTCCCCCCATTCACCCCCCCCCACCCCCCCGCCCCTGCGAGATTTCACAGATAGAACGCACAGGAACAAAGACCATTGCAAAGAGCCCAGCCATAATGTCATAAGGAAAAGCTGTAGAATTATGACATTCGGCCCATCAAGTCTACTCGGTCCATCACGGGTACTGACCTCCCCACCATCGAAGGGATCCATAAGAGTCATAGAGTGTGGAAACAGGCTCTTCGGCCCAACTTGTCCACACCGACCAACATGCCCCATCTACACTAATGCCATCTGCCTGCGTTTGGCCCATATCCCTCTAAACCCACCCTATCTGTATACCTGTCTCGTTTTTTCTTAAACGCTGCAATTGCCCCTGCCTCATCTATCTAATTTATGATTCTCTCCCCATTAATTACTCAAGAAATTTGCTGGAACATGTGTCATCTCCTCACCCTTGTCAGCAAGCGTTTTGCACGGGCAATGCTAAACAGTTTTGATGTAAAACGAGACCAAGTGGACCCAGTGGGCCCAAACCTCTCCTGCATTGGTGCAGCACTCCCCTCCCCCCCCTCCTCCCTCCCTCCCTCCCCCCATCCCCACCCCCTCCCCCCTTTCACTCCCCCCTTCCCCTCCCCCCCACTCCATCCCCCTCAACCCCCTTTATCCTCCCTTCTCCCCCTCCCTCTCCCCCTCCCTCCCTCCGTCAATCAACCCCCCTCCCTCCCCCCCTCCCCCTCCCTCCCTTGGAGATAGATTTAAACTTTAAAATGTGAGTAACTTTACAAATATAACACCGATTTCAATTAAACTTCTTCCATTAGCACCAAAGGGACGACGGTGAGTAAGGTGGGCCTAAAATTGTCACGCTATCATGTACCATTTTGGCTGCAGTTCTGGAACAAACAAACAAACAAACGAGAGTTTCAGTGTATAGATGCTGCAAAAATAAACCAAATGATTTAGTCTTTCCTCACCCCTCCATGAAATGTTAAATCTTCAAATATGATCTGGCTACTAATCAACCTGCAACCATGCTTGTGTACAAACGTAACAAATCTAAAGATGTCTTTTCCTGCTTATGTTGTATAACAATTAATTCCAGCTCATTGTCGTAATAAAACAACTTGTTGCCAGTGGCATGAAAGGCCCCGCGTGTCTGAATACCAGGCAAACAAGGCCTCAACTCAAAGCTCACACCTGCTGAGCAAGATTGTTCTGGAAGTTCAATCTTGTTCAACTTACCTTTCCCCTACTGTTTTTCAACGCAAGAATTTTTTCTTCAACGATCCAAGCTAAACTCTGAAGAATGTTCAAACTGAACAAAAACATGCAGCCCCTCGAGCCATTTGGTCAGCTCGAGGCTAAACCACATCGAGCCCCTTCCCCCCTGTTCCCCCACTCCTTCCCCTCCTCCCCTCCCCTCCCCATCCCCCTTCCCCTCCCCCTTCCCATCTCCCCCTTCCATTGCCCTCCCCATGCCCTCCCCCCTTTCCCTCCCCTCTCCTGCCCTTCCCTTATCCCCTTCCCCTCCCCGCCCTTCCCCTCACCTCCCCCCCTTCCCCTCCGCCCCCTTCCCCTCTCCTCCCCTTCCTCCCCTCCCGTCCCCCCTTCCCCCTACTCCCCCCCCACTTCCCCCCTTCTCCCCACTTCCTCCCCCCTTCCCCCCCTTCCCCCTCATTCCCCCCATTCACCCCCCCCCCCCCCCCGCCCCTGCGAGATTTCACAGATAGAACGCACAGGAACAAAGACCATTGCAAAAGTGCACTACCCAGCCATAAGGTCATAAGGGGTAGGTGTAGAATTATGCCATTCGGCCCATCAAGTCTACTCAGTGCATCAGCTAGATAGAGCTCTTAAGGATAGCGGAGTCAGGGAGTATGGGGAGAAGAGTCATAGAGCATGGAAACAGGCTCTTCGGCCCAACTTGTCCACACCGACCAACATGCTCCATCCACACTAATGCCATCTGCCTGCGTTTGGCCCATATCCCTCTAAACCCACCCTATCCATATACCTGTCTCATTTTTTCTTAAACGCTGCAATTGTCCCTGCATCATCTACCTCCTCCGGCAGCTCATTCCATACACCCACCGTGAAAACTCTATCCCTCAGATTCCTAATAAATCTTTCCCTTTCACCTTAAACCCGGGTCCTCTGGTTCGGGATCAAACCCGGGTCTCTGGCGCTGTGAGACAGCAACTCTACCGCTGCGCCACCGTGCTGCAGGTTTATCAGGGATATTTTCAGCAGGACCATTTCCTGTTCCTATCTGTGTCTGGACGAGCTGATGTTGATTGATTAGGGTCAGCCCCAGGGGAAGGAGTCCAGTGGGAATTCATGGCACTAGGAAGCAAAGTAGGGACATCCCGTATTTTGGGCTAAATTGTTTTGTCCCGTACAGGACCGCCCTTGTCCCATATTAGGCCCGGACACTGTAGGCCCCGACACTGTAGGCCCCGACACTGTAGGCCTGGATGGCTCTGTAGGCCCGGACACTGTAGGCCTGGATGGCGCTGTAGGCCCGCACACTGTAGGCCCCGACACTGTAGGCCCGGACACTGTAGCCCGGGGGACACTGCAATCCCTGACAGTGTAGGCCCGGAGGCCCGGGCGTTGCCTAACGGAGATTGCGGCCGCCATTGGTGGAGCGGGAGCACGTGGCCGCTGGCTGGGTGAGGTCACGTGGGGCGCGGGGCGGTGACGTCACCTTGTCCCGTGTTTGGGAGTGAGGAAGTTGGCACCCCTACTGGATCCACATCTGAATATTCTGCCTCGAACTTTAAAGCAAACATTAGAAACATAGAAACATAGAAAATAGGTGCAGGAGGAGGCCATTTGGCCCTTCGAGCCAGCACCACCATTCATTGTGATCATCCATGAACAGTAACCCATGCCTGCCTTCTCCCCAAATCCCTTGATTCCGTTAGCCCCTAGAGCTTTATCCAACTCCCTTTTAAATGCATCCAGTGAATTGGCCTCCACTGCCCTCTGTGGTAGAGA
Source organism: Rhinoraja longicauda (assembly GCF_053455715.1). Lineage (NCBI taxonomy): Eukaryota > Metazoa > Chordata > Chondrichthyes > Rajiformes > Arhynchobatidae > Rhinoraja > Rhinoraja longicauda. Next base: position 2,950,477 of record NC_135987.1, on the reverse strand, counting down.
ATTCCACAAATTCACAACTATCTGGGTGAAAAAGTTCCTTCTCACCTCAGTTTTAAATGGCCTCCCCTTTATTCTTAGACTGTGGCCCCTGGTTCTGGACTCCCCCAACATTGGGATTTTTTTTCCTGCATCTAGCTTGTCCATTCCTTTTATAATTTTATACATCTCTATAAGATCCCCTCTCATCCTTCTAAACTCCAGTGAATACAAGCCCAGTCTTTCCAATCTTTCCTCATATGACTGTTCCGCCATCCCGGGGATTAACCTTGTGAATCTACGCTGCACTGCCTCAATAGCAAGAATTAGGAGACCAAAACTGCACGCAATACGCCAGATGTGGTATCACCAGGGCCCTATACAACTGCAGAAGGACTTCCTTGCTGCTATACTAAAAGCCTCTCGTGATGAAGGCCAATATGCCATTAACTTTCTTTACTGCCTGCTGTACCTGCACGCTTACTTTCATTGAATTGTACGATGAAATATCTGGATTTAAATCAAAATATGTTACACTGAACTTTGAATGGGATTATAATTTATGATTCTCTCCTCATTAATACCATTTTGGGGTCATATGTCACTAGTCTAAACTGGTCAAGTTGGGTCTGTGACAACAGCTGTATGACTTTTCGATAGACACTGAGTGCTGGAGTAACGCAGCGGGTCAGGCAGCATCTCTGGAGTACATGGATAGGTGACGTTTCGGTCGAGACCCTTCTTCGGATCTGAAACGTCACTTATCCATGTTCTCCAGAGATGTTTTCAAGAGAGAGTTAGATTTAGCTCTTAGGGCTAACGGAATCAAGGGATATGGGGAAAAAGCAGGAACGGGGTACTGATTTTAGATGATCAGCCATGATCACATTGAATGGCGGTGCTGGCTCGAAGGGCCGAATGGCCTACCCTTGCACCTATTTTTCTATGTTCTATGTTCTACAGTACGTTCTATGCTGCCTGTCCCGTTGAGTAACTCCAGCACTTTGTGCCTATCTTTGGTATAAACCAGCATCTGCAATTTATTTTATTTCATCTATGACTTTATGGTTTGTCAATGTTATCCAGGAGAGGAAACGTGTTCTCTTAGTGTGGTCTGACCTAGCGGAGATTGCAGCATTTCAGTTGATCCATATCAGTTTGGCTAAATTGAAACTCTGGGTGTGTGCAGTCTCTTTTGCCCAGAGTAGGGGAATCAAGAAAGGTGAGGGGGGAATGATTTAATAGGAACCTGAGGGGTCAATTTTTCACACAAAGAGTGGTGGGTGTATGGAATGAGCTGCTGGAGGAGGTAGTTGAGGCAGGGACTATCATAATGTTTAAAGAAACATTCAGATAGGTACATGGATAGGGCAGGTTTCGAGGGATATGGGCCAAATGCAGGACTAGTGTAGATGGGAATGTTGGCCGGTGTGGTCAAGTTGGGTCGAAGGGCCTGTTTCCACACTGTATGACTCTATGGTTCTATGTGGTGCTGCCTGACCCGCTGAGTTACTCCAGCATTTTGTGTCTGTCTCTACATTACCCCTTACTCTTCTACAGTGAGCTTGCCAGCATTAGCTGCTGAAGCTTTCCGCACAGTTTAATCTTTCAGCCCCGGAATAATTCACAAGAATTCATTTAGTTTACTTTAGTTTAGTTTCGAGATTCAGGGCGGAAACAGGCCTTTCGTCCCACCGGGTCCACGCCGACCAGCGATCCCCGCACATTAACACCATCTTACACGCACTAGGAACAATTTACACTTATACCAAGCCAATTAACCTACAAACCTGTACGTCTTTGGAGTGTGGGGATCTTATTGAAACGTATAAGATTATTAAGGGGTTGGACATGTTAGAGGCAGGAAACATGTTCCCAATGTTGGGGGAGTCCAGAACCAGGGGCCACAGTTTAAGAATAAGGGGTAGGCCATTTAGAACGGAGATGAGGAAAAACTTTCTCAGTCAGAGTTGTAAATCTGTGGAATTCTCTGCCTCAGAAGGCAGTGGAGGCCAATTCTCTGGATGCTTTCAAGAGAGAGCTAGATAGAGCTCTTAAGGATAGCGGAGTCAGGGGGTATGGGGAGAAGGCAGGAACGGGGTACTGATACTGGATGATCAGCCATGATCACATTTAATGGCGGTGTTGGCTCGAAGGGCCGAATGGCCTCCTCCTGCACGTATTGTCTATTGTCTATTGTCTATTGTGGGAGGAAACCGAAGATCTTGGAAAAAACCCTCGCAGTCACGGGGAAAACGTACAAACTCCGTACGGACAGCACCCGTAGTCAGGATCGAACCCGGGTCTCTGGCGCTGCAAGCGCTGTAAGGGAAGGCAAGGCAAGGCAATTTATTCGGTGCCAAGAGCATAGAGGAAGGCTAGGAATGCAACAGTTTTTTGACTGGAATAACAAGATGAAGACGAGATGTGGAAACTGAAGCCAAGTATTGCAGAGGGCGCCTGTCTCTGCTTCTGTTGGATCGCTCCTGCGTTATATAAACTAGCCCTGGCTCAGCAACAACAGGGAGAGAGGCACAGAGAGGGCAGTCTGTATTTGCGCACCAGTCCACGGGACAAGCCGAAGCAAGAGAGCACGATAGCGAGCAGGGGCGGCTCGGTGGGGCAGCGGCAGAGTTGCTGCCTCACAGCGCCAGAGACCTGGGTTCAATCCTGACAACCGGCGCTGTCTGTACGGAGTTTGTACGCTCTCCCCGTGACCACGTGGGTCTTGTCCAGGAGCTCCTGTTTCATCCCACACTCCAAAGACGTGTAGGTCTGTAATTTAGTTGGTTACTGTAAATTGTCCCCAGTGTGTAGGATGGGACAAGTGCCAGGGTGATGGTGGGTCAGCACGGACGCGGTGGGCTGAAGGGCCAGTTTCCACGCTGTACAGGTCCATCACCCGCAACTGGTGGTCCACCACCTCCTTTAAGCCGCAAAAAGATTACAAGCATGTACTTGAAATCCCCCCACCCCACCCCACCCCCCCCCCCCCCCGGACGTCCCCCCGTCAAAGGGGGCCGGGAAATCAGTGGTGGACCCGTAGCTGTACACTAAACTAAGGTAAGAGTTTATAGGGAGACACCAAACGCTCACCTGTGGCAGTGGTGCTAAAGGCAGTTTTAAAATGGGAGAGATTGGGCGGCACGGTGGCGCAGCGGTAGAGTTGCTGCCTTACAGCGAATGCAGCGCCGGAGACCCGGGTTCCATCCCGACTACGGAGTTTGTACGTTCTCCCCGTGACCTGCGTGGGTTTTCTCCGAGATCTTCCATTTCCTCCCACACTCCAAAGACGTACAGGTATGTAGGTTAGTTGGCTTGGTAAATGTAAAAATTGTCCCTAGTGTGTGTAGGATAGTGTTAATGTGCGGGGGTCGCTGGTCGGTGAGGACCCGATGGGCCGAAAGGGCCTGTTTCCGCGTTGTATCTCTAAACTAAACTAAACTAAAAAGATGAACAGGAAGCAGGGTTTAGGTAGGAAGGGCCAGAGTATCACGCCGAGTCAACAGGAAACGTGGCTATTGATGATTGGGAAGGGGCACACGAGACGACAGAGTTGATGGATGATTTAGAGATAGTTATAACGCTGCAGGATGTTGGAGTGAGGAGAGATAATGAACAGGGAAAAGACAAATCAACTCATGGCTCACTTGTTCAGCAGATTGTATACACTCAAACCCACCGAGTCCACTCCGACCAGAGATCGCCCCACACACTAACACTACCCTACACACTAGCGACAATTTACAATTTTACCAAAGCCTGTTAACCCACAAATCTGCAAGTCTTTAGGATGTGGGAGGAAACTGGAGCACCCAGAGAAACCCCACCCAGTCACAGGGAGAACGTGCAAACTCCATAAAGCAAGCACCCGCAGTCAGGAGCGAACCCGGGTCTCTGGCGCTGTAAGGCAGCGACTCTACCGCTGCGCCACCGTGCCGCCACGCCAAAATACGGCGTGTAAAATCTCCTTTAAGCTTCCCCCTCTCTCACCTTTAAGCGATGCCTTCTAGTCTTTGACATTTAAGGTCAGGTTCTCAGAGCAGAATTAGGCCATTCGGCCCATCAAGTCTACTCCGCCATTCAATCATGGCCGATCTATCTCTCCCTCTCAACTCCATTCTCCTGCCTTCTCCCCACAACCCCAGACACCCGCACTAATCAAGAATCCATCTATCTCTGCCTTAAAAATATCCACTGACTTGGCCTCCACGGCCTTCTGTGGCAAAGAATCCCACAGGTTCACCGCCCTCTGACTAAAGAAGTTCTTCCTCATCTCCTTTCTGCAGTCGGAGGTAGGTACTGACTGCCTGCCCTCTCTCTGCCTGTCCACCAGCGGGCAGCAAAGAACAGCATCGCCCACACCACACGCCAGCATGAACTTTAAAGACAGCAGGATCGGCAGCTTCAGTGTACAGCGCGGTCCAGAAGCCAAGATTCACTTTGTAGCCCCCACTGCGAAACATGTCAGAGAATAGGCCTGCAGCAGAGGCAATAACACCCTCTGACAATAACAGACCATCTCAGCTTTCCATGTGCTGGCAGCCACGGTGGCGCAGCGGTAGAGTTGCTGCCTTACAGTGCTTGCAGCGCCGGAGACCCAGGTTCGATCCCGATTACGGGCGCTGTCTGTACGGAGTTTGTACGTTCTCCCCGTGACCTGCGTGGGTTTTCTCCGAGATCTTCGGTTTCCTCCCACACATTGACTTCTCCAACTTTAGATAGTTCCTCTGTCCCTCTCTTCCCCTCCCCTTTCCCAGATCTCCCACTATCTTCCTGTCTCCACCTATATCCTTCCTTTGTCCGCCCCCCTGACATCAGTCTGAAGAAGGGTCTCCACCCGAAACGTCACCCATTCCTTCTCTCCTGAGATGCTGCCTGACCTGCTGAGTTACTCCAGCATTTTGTGAATAAATACCTTCGATTTGTACCAGCATCTGCAGTTATTTTCTTACACTAAAGACGTACAGGTATATTGGTTAATTAGGGCTTGGTGTATGTATAAAAATTGTACCTAGTGTGTGTCGGATAGTGTTAGTGTGTAGGGATCGCTGGTTGACACGGACTCGGTGGGCCGAAGGGCCTGTTTCCGCGCTGTATCTCTAAAATTTAAATTTAAAAAAAACTTCCAGCTGGCCCCGTTACCATGACAACAGAGTAATCCCTGGTCCATCCATCCTCATCCCATTCGGATTCATATTTGGATTAGCAAAGAGGGCAGGGTCTTGAAGTGATGTGTGATCATAGGTACCTTCATAAATGATAGGAGCACCATTTGACCATTCGGTCTATCAAGTCTACCCCGCCATTCAATCATGGCTGATCGATCTCTCCCTCCTAACCCCATTCTCCTGCCTTCTCCCCATAACCCTTGACACCCGTACTAATCAAGAATCTATCTGTCTCCGCCTTAAGAATATCCACTGACTTGGCCTCCACAGCCGTCTGTGGCAAAATATTCCACTGATTCACCACCCTCTAATTAAAGACATTCCTCCACATCTCCTTCCTAAAGGAACGTCCTTTAATTCTGAGGCTGTGACCTCTAGTCCGAGACTCAACCACTAGTGGAAACATCCTCTCCACATCCTCTCCACATCCAGGCCTTTCACTATTCGGTAGGTTTCAATGAGGTCCCCCTCATCCTTCTAAACTCCAGCAAGTGCAGGGCCAGTGCCGACAGATGTGATGTTGAGACTGTGTGGAGTGATCAGTGGGGAGGGCTCATGGATCAGTGGGATATCCCTGGAGCAGATATTAACATTCAGGGCATCAACATAACAGAAAAGAAACTGCAGATGCTGGTTTATGCTGAAGATAGATGCAATGATAGGGAGGCACGGTGGCGCAGCAGTAGAGTTGTCTGTACGGAGTTTGTACATTCTCCTGTGACCATGTGGGTTTTCTCTGGGTGCTCTGGTTTCCAACCCCACTCCAAAGACGTACAGGTTTGTAGCTTAATTGGCTTGGTAAAGTTGTAAATCGTCACTAGTGTGTACAGTAGGACAGTGTTAGTGCGCTGGTCAGCGTAGACTCGATGGGCCAAAGGGTCTGTTTCCGTGCTGTATCTCTACACAGATACTAAACTAAATGAAACTAAAATGCTGGAGTAACTCAGCGGGTCAGGCAGGATCTTTGGAGAAAGGGAATAGGTGATACTTTGGGTCGAGACCCTTTTGTCACCAGCAGTTCTTTCCTACATACTGTAGTTTTCATACCACATCTCTCTATGGGACATAGAGTCAGACAGCATGGAAACAGGCCCTTTGGCCCTACTTGCCTATGCCGACCAACATGCCCCTTCTTCATTAGTCCCACCTGCCCACGCTTGGCCCATAAATCGCTAAACCTGTCCCAGCCAAGTACCTGTCCCAATGCGTCTTAAGAGTACATCGATTTAAGGTGAAGGGGAAAAGATTTAATAGGAATTAAATACCCCTTTTATGAGGGGTAACGTTTCCTCACAAAGGGTGGCGGGTGTATGGAACGAGCTGCCGGAGGAGGTAGTTGAGGCAGGGATTCTTGCTATTGAGGGAGTGCAGCGTAGGTTTACTAGGTTAATTCCCGGAATGGCGGGACTGTCATATGTTGAAAGACTGGAGCGGCTAGGCTTGTACACACTGGAATTTAGAAGGATGAGAGGGGATCTAATCGAAACGTATAAGATTATTAAGGGGTTGGACACGTTAGAGGCAGGAAACATGTTCCCAATGTTGGGGGAGTCCAGAACCAGGGGCCACTGTTTATGAATAAGGGGTAGGCCATTTAGAACTGAGATGAGGAAAAACTTTTTCAGTCAGAGAGTTGTGAATCTGTGGAATTCTCTGCCTCAGAAGGTAGTGGAGGCCAATTCTCTGAATGCATTCAAGAGAGAGCTAGATAGAGCTCTTAAGGATAGCGGAGTCAGGGGGTATGGGGAGAAGGCAGGAACGGGGTACTGATTGAGAAAGATCAGCCATGATCACATTGAATGGCGGTGCTGGCTCAAAGGGCCGAATGGCCTCCTCCTGCACCTTTTGTCTATTGTCTATTGTCTATTGTCTATTGACTATCACAACTTTTAAGAAACTGTTAGACAGGTACATGGATAGGACAGATTTGGAGGGATATGGGCCAAACCAGGCAGGTGGGACTAGTGTAGAAGGGGCATGTTGGCCGGCGTGGGCAAGTGGGGTGGAAGGGCCTGTTTCCACGCTGTAAATGACTGTATAAATGTTATGATAGACGATGATACAGACTGCCTGGGCTGACTGTTGATAATATACATGAAGCTGAAAGCAAAGTGCTGGTGCTGTTCAGGCCTGAGCCAACATCAGAACCACTGCCATTAGACACGGCTCGGGAATGGAATAATGTTTATATCAAGCCATACTTTCGTAGGCAGAGAAATATTTTCTCTCTCCCCAATATAAACCATTACAACCATTCCATATAAGGATTAAATTATTTACCAGCCAACCACTGAGAAAGCCTGAAAAATTTCTGAAAAATCCTGAGAAATCCTGAGAAAAATCCTGAAAAATCCTGAGATATCCAACAATCCTGAAAAAATCTCTGCTGAAATCAACAGTGCGGCACGGTGGCGCAGCGGTAGAGTTGCTGCCTTACAGCGAATGCAGCGCCGGAGACCCGGGTTCCATCCCGACAAGAGGTGCTGTCTGTGCAGAGTTTGTACGTTCTCCCCGTGACCTGTGTGGGTTTTCTCCGAGATCTTCGGTTTCCTCCCACACTCCAAAGACGTACAGGTTTGTAGGTTAATTGGCTTAGTAAATGTAAAAATTGTCCCTAGACAATAGACAATAGACAATAGGTGCAGGAGGAGGCCATTCAGCCCTTCATGCCAGCACCGCCATTCAATGTGATCATGGCTGATCATTCTCAATCAGTACCCCATTCCTGCCTTCTCCCCATACCCCCTGACTCCGCTATCCTTTAGAGCTCTATCTAGCTCTCGTTTGAATGCATTCAGAGAATTGGCCTCCACTGCCTTCTGAGGCAGAGAATTCCACAGATTTACACCTCTCTGAGTGAAAAGTTTTTCCTCATCTCCGTTCTAAATGGCCTACCCCTTATTCTTAAACTGTGGCCCTTGTGTGTGTGGGATAGTGTTAATGTGCGGGGATCGCTGGTCGTTGCAGACCCGGTGGGCCGAAGGGCCTGTTTCCGCGCTGTATCTCTAAACTGAACTAAAGGGCGGCACGGTAGCGCAGCGGTAGAGTTGCTGCTTTACAACGAATGCAGCGCCGGAGACTCAGGTTCGATCCTGACTACGGGTGCTGCACTATAAGGAGTTTGTACGTTCTCCCCGTGACCTGCGTGGGTTTTCTCCGAGATCTTTGGTTTCCTCCCACACTCCAAAGACGTACAGGTATGTAGGTTAATTGGCTGGGTAACTGTAAAAATTGTCCCTAGTGGGTGTAGGATAGTGTTAATGTACGGGGATCGCTGGGCGGCACGGACTTGGAGGGCCGAAAAGGCCTGTTTCCGGCTGTATATATATGATATGATATGATATGATAAACTAAACTGGTCTCACTTGCCCTCATGCGGAATGGATCGAGTTTCCTCAAGTTGGTCATCGAGCAGGCATTCGACCTGCAAAGATTCCCTCACCACCAGCACAGTATAGTCACAGCATGCGTAGGAAGGAACTGCAGATAAACCGAAGACAGACACAAGAAGCTGGAGTAACTCAGAGGGACAGGCAGCATCTCTGGAGAGAAGGAATGGGTGACAATTCAGGTCGAGATGTCTGAACAAGGGACTGGACCAGAAATGTCACCCATTCCTTCTCTCCAGAGATGCTGCCTGACCCGCTGAGTTACTGCAGCTTTTTGTGTCTGTAGTCACAGCATGTTCAATCTCCAGCTTTCTTCCCAAATCTAGTTTACTTGACTTTACTTTCAACTGCCAACGACAAAGGACAATGTAGAACATTTTAGATTTTTTAGATTTCGATTTTTTTTCGATTTGGAGATACAGCGCGGAAACAGGCCCTTCGGCCCACCGGGTCCACGCAGCCCAGCGATCCCCGCACATTGACACTATCCTACACACACTAGGGACAATTTTTACATTTGCCCAGCCAATTAACATACAAACCTGTACGTCTTTGGAGTGTGGGAGGAAACCGAAGATCTCGGAGAAAACCCACGCAGGTCACGGGGAGAACGTGCAAACTCCGTACAGACGGCGCCCGTAGTCTGGATCGAACCTGTCTCCGGCGCTGCATTCATTGTAAGGCAGCAACTCTACCGCTGCGCCACTCTGCCGCACATGGAACACTTTAGCACAGGAACAGGCCATTCGGCCCACAATGCCTGAGCCGAACATGATGCCAAAACTAACCTTATCTGCCTGCACATAATCCATATCCCTCCATTCACTGAATGCCCATGTGTCTATCCAAAGCTCTCTGAAATGACACGATTGTACCTGCCTTCATCACCATACCAGGCAGCCCATTCCAGGCCCCTCCCACCCTCTGTGTAAAAAAACTTGGCCCACACATCCCAGTTAAACTTTGCCCCTCACACTTTAAAGTTGTGACCTCTAGTATTTGATGTTTCCGTCCTGAGAAAATAAGTTCTGACTATCTACCCTATCCATGCCTCTGAGCATTATAGACCTCCATCTTGTGTCCCCTCAACCTCTGGTTTAGAGATACAGCGCGGAAACAGGCCTCTTCGGCCCACCGGGTCCGCGCCGACCAGCGATCCCCGCACATTAACACACTATCCTACACCCACTAGGGACAATTTTTACACTTACCAAACCTACATACCTGTATGTAGAAACCGAAGATCTCGGAGAAAACCCACGCGGGTCACGGGGAGAACGTACAAACTCCGTACAGACGGCGCCCGTAGTCAGGATGGAACCCGGGTCTCCGACGCTGCATTCGCTGTAAGGCAGCAACTCTACTGCTGCGCCACCGTGCTGGTGTTCTGGAGATAACCATCCAAGTCTGTCTAATCCAGCTAATGCCCAATGTGGCCTGTGGCTGTTTCCAAATACACAGGACAAGATGTTAGAAATCCAAAGTGCCAAATGTCAACTTGCTCCCGGTGGTGATGGGAGGCTTATGCACTCACCTATGCTCCTCCGATGTTGAGAAAGGCTAGGCAGACACGTCATTGGGGTTATCAAGTGGGCACCTACTTTCATCGACGTTTCGCTGATTGGACCCACGACGTCTCCAGTAGGCTCAGCAGTGCATTCTGGCGTCCCAGAACCACCCCCCTCTGCATCTGCCTAGCCGGCTTATTTGGGAGCCCAGATGGGGTCTTTCCTCTTCAGCCAGAGCCACTGGCTACTCCGCTCTGCCACCCGTGATGTTTCCTTGATAGCCTGACGTAGGGCTTGTCCGCTGATCCCCAGGTCCTTCATCAGTCTTACGGTAGATGTTGCCACAAATCCTCGACATCCAACTTCTACCGGGCAGATCTTTGCCTAATCCAGCTAATGCCCAATGTAGCCTATGGCTAATTTCAATTATTCCTCTGTCTCTAAATATGACAATTAAACCCTTTCACCTTCAAATGTCACGTCTTCTGCACACGTCACATGTTACTACATCAGGTTCTTTCTACGTTGATTGCTTAACTTTCCCAACCTTTACCTTGTCTTCTAACCCTTGTCAATGTATCCCATAGAAGACCATTCAAACCTCCCACTGTTAGCAAAAACCTCCATCCCTCCCCGTGTTTCCACGCTGTCTGACTCTATAACTCTCAGGGTCCTGACCCAAAACATCACCTCTCCATGTTCTCCAGAGGGCTTGATGCCTTGGGAGGCAGAATGGTGAGGGATGATCTCGTAGGGGTGTACAAGATCATAAGAGGAACAGAGAGGGTAAATTAACACAGACTTTTACCCAGAGTAGGGGAATCAACAACCAGAGGACACAGGTTTAAGGTGAGGGGAGAAAAGACTCAATCGGAACCTGAGAGACACCTTTTTCACTCAGAAAATTGTGGGTATATGGAACAATCTGGCAGAGGAGGTAGCTGAGGCAGGAACAGATCAACATTTAATGGACATTTGGACAGGTTCAAGGATAGGACAGGTTTAGAGGGATATGGGCCAAATGCAGGCAGGTGGGACTAGTGTAGATGGGGCATGCTGGTCAGCGTGGGCAAGTTGGGCCGAAGGGCCTGTTTCCACGCTACATGGCGTTAGAACTCTATGATTCTGTTCCCAACCCAAAACGTCACCTATCCATGTTCTCCAGAGATGCTGCCTGACCCGTTGAGTTACTCCAGCACTCTGTGAAACGTCACCTATCCATGTTCTCCAGAGATGCTGCCTGACCCGCTGAGTTACTCCAGCACTCTGTGTCCTTTTAAACATTAGACTGGTGGGTTTGTACCAAACCCAAGAATTTCATGGTCACCGTTTGAATATTAGCTTATTATATTTTATTTCAGACTTATTTAATGACAAATTGAAATTGATTAAGTGCTGATGTGAAATTCAAACCCATTTCTGTGGATCAATAATGCAGGTCACAGATAGTCTAGAGGTTTACCACGATGCTTGTCACTGGTGGGTGCTTCCCTGAGACTGAGTGTTCACGTGTATTCTGAGTGTTCACGTGTATTCTGAGTGTTCACGTGTATTCTGACACAGAAGGGACGGAAGGTTTTGTTCCCATTGGACTGGGGTGGCACGGTGGCGCAGCGGTAGAGTTGCTGTCTTACAGCGCCAAAGGCCCGGGTTCGATCCTGACTACGGGTGCTGTCTGTACGGAGTTTGTTAATTCTCCCAGTGATGATGTGGGTTTTCCCCAGGTGCTCCGGTTTCTCTCCCAAATCCCAAAGACGTGCAGGTTTGTAGGTTAATTGGCTTCGGTAAAGATTGTAAATTGTCCCTAGTGTGTTGGATAGTGTTGGGGAATGGGGTGATTGCAGGTCGGTGTGGTCGGTGTGGTCTCAGTGGGCTGAAGGGCATCTCTAAACTAAACTAAACTAGACGTTAATCTGAAGAAGGGTTTTATGAGGATGTTGCCAGGATTTGAGGACCTGAGCTATAGGGAGAGGTTGAGCAAGCAAGGTCTTTATTCCCTGGAATGCAGGAGAATGAGGGGTGATCTTATAGTGTATAAGATCATAAGAGGAATAGATGAATCAAGAACCAGAGGACAAAGGTTTAAGATTAGGGGGGAAAGATTTAATAGGAACCTGAGGGATGATTTTTTACACACAAAGGGTGGTGGGTGTATGGAACGAGCTGCCAGAGGAGGCAGCTGAGGCAGGAACAATAATAAGATTTAATAGACATTTGAAGAAAGATACAAAATGCTGGAGTAACTCAGCAGGGCAGGCAGCATATCTGGAGAGAAGGAACAGGGGACGGTTTGGGTCAAGATCCTTCTTCAGACTGGAGACATTCTTCTAGACATTTGGACAGGTTCATGGATGGGAAAGGTTTAGAGGCATACGGGCCAAATGCATGCAAGTGGCATGTTGGTCGGTGTGGACAAATTGGGCCGAAGGGCCTGTTTTGAAGCGAAATGGCGTTATGACACTATGACTTTAAGGGTCCCAGCCCAAACCATCAACTACCCATGTTCTCCAGAGATGCTGCCTGACCCGCTGAGTTACTCCAGCACTTTGTGTCCTTTTGGACATTAGACAGATGTGTTTGTACAAAACCAAATACAGATGCCCCTCGACGTACCATGCTTCGACTTACGATATTTCGACTTTACGATGGTGCAAAAGCGATACACATTCAGTGGAAACCGTGATGTTGGGTAGGTCAGGTGGCTGTGATGTTGGGTAGGTCAGGTGGCTGTGATGTTGGGTAGGTTAGGTGGATATGATGTTGAGTAGGTTAGGTGGATATGATGTTGGGTGGGTCAGGTGGCTGTGATGTTGGGTAGGTTAGGTGGATGTGATGTTGGGTAGGTCAGGTGGCCGTGATGTTGGGTAGGTTAGGTGGATATGATGTTGAGTAGGTTAGGTGGATATGATGTTGGGCAGGTTAGGTGGATATGATGTTGGGTGGGTCAGATGGCTATGATGATTGGTAGGTTAGGTGTATTAAATGCATTTTCGACTTACGATATTTTCGATTGACGATGGGTCTTTCAGAACGTAACCCCATTGTAAGTCGAGGAGCATTTGTAGTTTCATGGTCGCGGTTTGAATACCAGCTTATTTATTTTTTATCCTAGAGTTTTTTAATGAAGAATTTAAATTTAATAAGTGCTGATGTGAAATTCAAACCCACTTCTGTGGATCAATAATGGAGATTGCATTTAGTCTAGAGGTTTACCACAATGCTTGTGACTTTTTAGTCTAGTTCAGTGCTAGCGTGCGGGGATCGCTGGTCGGAGCGGACTCGGTAGGCCAAAGGGCCGGATACAGCGCGGAAACAGGCCCTTCGGCCCACCGAGTTCGCTCTGGCCAGTGATCCCCGCACACTAACACTACCCTCTACACACACGGGGGATTCTTTGTTAATTTACGCCAAGCCAATTAACCTATAAACATGTACGTCTTTGGAGTGTGGGAGGAAACCAAAGATTTCGGAGAAAACCAAGGCGGGTCACGGGGAGAACGTACAAACTCCGTACAGACGGCGCCCGTAGTCGGGATCGAACCCGGGACTCTGGCGCTGTGAGGCAGCAACTCTACCGCTGCGCCACCGTGCCACACTCATGAAAATTATTCCTTGGAAGACGGGTGGTGGGTGTTACCCTGAGCCTGAGGGAGGGGTTTGGTGGGAGGAAGAGGTCAGAACAACCCCCTCCCACACAACATTAAAAACACGAGCAACAGGACACCTACAGTATTACCAGGTACCAGAACAGGTGTTCAGGGATATCCGTAAGCTATTAAACATTCACAATAAAATAATCATTTAAGCTATCTTTAAATAATTAAGAACGTTAGCAAAAGCTGAATTAATTCGAGGTATTGTAAATGAGCCTGGAGTTGGTTCTAGGCTTCTCCACTGTCTCATTCCCCAATGCTTTTTATGACAGAAAATCGGGTCCGAAACATCGCCTAACCATTCCCCTCCACAGATGCTGCCTGGCCCGCTGATTTACTCCAGCACTTTCTGTTTTGCTCAAGATCCCAGCATCTGCAGTTCCTTGTGTCAGGAATCAAATAACTCCCTGCTCCTTGATTTTGGCTTCCATGCCTTCACTTCCTCTTCCTGTGGGGTGGCACGGTGGCCCAGCGGTAGAGTTGCTGCCTTACAGCGAATGTAGCGCCGGAGACTCAGGTTCGATCCTGACTACGGGCGCCGTCTGTACGGAGTTTGTACGTTCTCCCCGTGACCTGCGTGGGTTTTCTCCGAGATCTTCGGTTTCCTCCCACACTCCAAAGACGTGCAGGTATGTAGGTTAATTGACTGGGTAAATGTAAAAATTGTCCCTAATGTGTGTAGGATAGTGTTAATGTGCGGGGATCACTGGGCAGCGCGGACTCGGTGGGCCGAAGGGCCTGTTTCTGCGCTGTATCTCTAAATAAAAATATGTCTGTACAGAGTTCAAACGTTCTCCCTGTGACCATGTGGGTTTTCCTCGGGTGCTCCAGTTTTCTCCCACACTCCAAAGATGTGCAGGTTTATCGCTCAGTCCGCCTGGACCTGCCTGATCTCCCGGTTGCCAAACACTTTAACTCCCCCTCCTCCATTCCCACACTGACCTTGTCTGGGTCCTGGGCCTCCTCCATTGTCAGAGTGAGGCCAGAACAAATTGGAGGAACAGCATCTCATATTTCGCATGGGCAGCTTACACACCCCAGTGGTATGGACGTTAATTTCTATAATTTCAAGTAGCCCCTTGCTCTCCCTCTCTCTCCATCCCTCCCCCACCCAAGTCGTACTAGCTTCAAAGCCATCTTGTCAAGTCTCATTGTCTGGTTTTTTTTTTCACCTAGCCCACAGCTAACAATAGCCTGTTTCCTTTATCATTGTTACTGTTTTGCATATCGTTCATTCATTTGTTCTCCATCTCTCTACATCACCCTCTATGCCTCTTGTTTCCCTTTCCCCTGACTCTCAGTCTGAAGAAGGGTCTCGACCCGAAATGTCACAAATTCCTTTTGTCCAGAGATGCTGCCTGACCCGCTGAGTTACACCAGATTTTTGTGTCTACCTTAGGTTTATAGGTCTGTTGGCCTCTGTAAATTGTCGCTAGAGTACAGGATAAAAACTAGTATATGAGTTGATCACTGGTTGGTGCAGACTCAGTGGACCGAAGGGCCTGTTTCCACATTGTATCCCTGAAGCATTTACTTGAAGAGAGCTTGAATACAAAAACATGGATGTAATGCTGAGGCTCTATAAGGTGCTGGTCAGGCCGCATTTCGAGTATTGTGAGCAATTTTGGGCATCATATCTGGTCCTGGAGAGGGTCCAGAGAATGTTTATAAGAATGATCCCAGGAATGCGTGGGTTAACCTATGATGAGTGTTTCGTGGCACTGGGCCTGCACTTGCTGGGGTTTAGAAGGTTAAGGGAGGAACCTTATTGAAACACACCGAAAAGTAAAAGGCCTGGATAGAGTGGATGTGGAGAGGATGTTTCCACTAGTGGGGCAGTCTCGGACTAGAGGTCACAGCCTCAGAATTAAAGGATGTTCATTTAGGAAGGATATGAGAAGGAGTTTCTTTAGTAAGAGGGTGGTGAATGGGCAGTATGACCTTATGTATACATTACGTAAAGTAATGTATACAAAAGTAAAGTAAACCTCCAGTTTCCCAGCAGTTATCAGGTAAGGAACCATCCTATCAACTACTAAAGAGAGGTCCTCACAAGTTCACAAGTTATAGGAGTAGAATTAGGCCATTCGGCCCATAAAGTCCACTCCACCATTCAATCATGCCTGACCTCTGCCTCCTAACCCCATTCTCCTGCCTTCTCCCCATAACCCTTGACACCCGTTCTAATCAAGAATTTGTCTATCTCCGCCTTAATAATATCCACTGACTTGCCCTCCACAGCCCCCTGTGGCAACGTTCCACAGATTAACTACCCTCTGACTAAGGAAGTTCCTCCTCACCTCCTTTCTAAAAAAGAGCGCCCTTTAATTCTGAGGCTTTGACTTCTGGTCCTAGACTCTCCCACCAGTGGAAACATCCTCTCCACATCCACTCTAACTAGGCCTTTCATTATTCTGAAAGTTTCAATGAGGTCCCCCCCTCAACCTTCTAAACTCCAGCGAGTACAGGCCCAGTGATGCCAAACGCTCATCAGAGGTTAACCCACTCATTCCTGGAATCATTCTTGTAAACCTCCTCTGGACCCTCTCCAGAGCCAACACATCCTTCCTCAGATATGGGGCCCAAATGTGCTCACAATATTCCAAATGTGGCCTGACCAGCACCTTATAGAGCCTCAGCATTACATCCTGTTTTTGTATTCTAGTCCTCTTGATATAAATGCTGACATTGAATTTGCCTTCCTTACTTCCGATTCGACTTGCAAATTAACTTTTTGGGAGTCCTGCACAAGTACTTTCTGGATTCTCTTTCCAGTTAGAAAATAATCTATGCCTTTATTCATTACCAAAATAGTCCTGACCTCCCATTGACCTCATTGGAGACCCTCGGACTATATTCGGACTTTACTGGACATTATCTGGCACTAAACATTATTCCCTTTATCCTTTATCTGCACACTGTGAACGGCTAGATACTTGGTGTTAAGGGACTGTTTCCAGGCTGTATCTCAAAAGTCTAGAATCTAAAGTATCTGCTAAATAGATGCTCCACGACATAGTAATCCATTACGATGTTAATGGGCCCACAGTCTCCTAACTCTGAAGATATTTTTCAAAATCGTTTCCTGTTGTACCTATTGTGGGTTTTTTTAGAGATACAGCGCGGAAACAGGCCCTTCGGCCCACCGGGTCCGCGCCGCCCAGCGATCCCCGCACATTAACACTATCCTACACACACGAGGGACAATTTTTTTTTACATTTGCCCAGCCAATTAACCTACAAACCTGCACGTCTTTGGAGTGTGGGAGGAAACCGAAGATCTCGGAGAAAACCCGCGCAGGTCACGGGGAGAACATACAAACTCCGTGCAGTACAGCACCCGTAGTCAGGTTCTTCCTGCGTTGCCTAGCTTCAAATGCTAGTGTTTCCTTGGGGTCTCATTTGTTGTTTGTCCCCTTATCCGCTGGATGGCACCTGTTGTTATATCTGAGTAACCCACTTCTAGTGGGTGGCACGGTGGCGCCGCGGTAGAGTTGCTGCCTTACAGCGCCGGAAACCCGGGTTCGATCACGACTACGGGTGCTGTCCGTACGGAGATTGTACGTTCTCCACGTGACCTGCGTTGGTTTTCCTCCGAGATCTTCGGTTTCCCCCCGCACTCCAAAGACGTGCAGGTTTGTCGGTTAATTGGCTTGCTATAATTGTAAACCGTCCCTAGTGTGTGTAGGGTGGTGTTAGTGTGCGGGGATTGCTGGTCAGCGCGGACCCGGTGGGCCGAAGGGCCTGTTTCCGCGCTGTATCTCTAAGCTAAGCTAAACTAACCTAGACGTCTTCTTGCAACCAGCCCGTCATTCACTCCGCTAGTTGAAACCAAGACCTTGCACTGAGGGAAGCAAGATGTGGATCAACGTTTTTAAAAATACCCAAAGACACGGTCTCCCCAGTCGTCTGTGGCAATGAAGTCCACAGATTCACCACCCTCCGGCTAAAGAAACTCCTCCTCATCTCACTTCTAAGGAGGTGTGTGGGCAAGTTTATTTTTTGATACAGAGGGCGGTGGGTGCCTGGGGTGGTGGTGGAGTTGGGTTGCCAACTGTCCCGTATTAGCCGGGACATCCCGTATTTTGGGCTAAATTGGTTTGTCCCGTACGGGACCGCCCTTGTCCCGTATTAGTATGGTTGCCAACTTCCTCGATCCCAAATACGGGACAAAGGGTGACGTCACCACCCGGAACCCACGTGACCTCACCCAGCCAGTGGCCACGTACTCCCGCTCCACCAATGGCGGCCGCCATTGGTGGAGCGGGAGCATGTGGCCGCTGGCTGGGCGAGGTCACGTGGGGATCGCGGGGCGGTGACGTCACCCTTTGTCCCTTATTTGGGAGCGAGGAAGTTGGCAACCCTATGTTGGGGGACGATACGACGGTGGTGTTTAGGAGGTTTCTGGGCAGGCAGGCGAGAGGAATGTGGAGCTGCCATTACTTCCAAGAGCTGTTTGCTGTAAATCCAGCAGCCATCAACAGTTCAGGAAACAAAACTCGCAAGCTCCGAGCAATTCAAATAAAATCAAACCTGCCAAACTAGGTTAGCAGGGTGAGGGAGACAAAAATGCATTTTAAAGTTGAAAATCCTCAAACACTTTTTACATAAAATGCCCAACCCTGTGGCTGTTTACAGTGTTAAATGCAGACCTGAGAAGGGGATACCTTGCACATAGAACAAAGAACAGTACAGCACAACAACAGGCCCTTCAGCCCACAATATCCGTGCCAAACATGATGCCAAGCTCAGTCTGAAGAAGGGTCTCGACCCGAAATGTCACCCATTCCTTCTCTCCTGAGATGCTGGCTGACAATAGACAATAGACAATAGTTGCAGGAGTAGGCCATTCGGCCCTTCGAGCCAGCACCGCCATTCAATGTGATCATGGCTGATCATTCTCAATCAGTACCCCGTTCCTGCCTTCTTCCCATACCCCCTGACTCCGCTATCCTTCAGAGCTCTATCTAGCTCTCTCTTGGATGCATTCAGAGAATTGGCCTCCACTGCCTTCTGAGGCAGAGAATTCCACAGATTCACAACTCTCTGACTGAAAATGTTTTTTCCTCATCTCCGTTCTAAATGGCCTACCCCTTATTCTTAAACTGTGGCCACTGGTTCTGGACTCCCCCAACATTGGGAACGTGTTTCCTGCCTCTAACGTGTCCAACCCCTTAATAATCTTATACGTTTCGATAAGATCCCCTCTCATCCTTCTAATTTCCAGTGTAACCTGCTGAGTTACTCCAGTTATTATCTTACACAATGATGCCTAATTAAACTCATCTCCTCTGCCTGCATGTGATCCATATCTCTCCACTCCCTGCATGTCCACCTGCCTCCCCAAAAGCCTCTTTTTTTTAAATTAATTTTATTTAAATTTTAACAAAACACATACATGTTACAGCTCATCGTACCCAATGATACCTACATTATAAATTCGATTATACATTATAAATTCGATTATACATGTATTGTTCTGTATTATCTCCCCACCCACAACCCCCCTTCCCCCCACCCCCAGTTAGAAGAAAGAAAGAAAGAAAGAAAGAAAGGAAGGAAGGAGGGAAGGAGGGAAGGAGGGAAGGAGGGAAGGAGGGAAGGAGGGAAGGAGGGAAGGAGGGAAGGAGGGAAGGAGGGAAGGAGGGAAGGAGGGAAGGAGGGAAGGAGGGAAGGAGGGAAGGAGGGAAGGAGGGAAGGAGGGAAGGAGGGAAGGAGGGAAGGAGGGAAGGAGGGAAGGAGGGAAGGAGGGAAGGAGGGAAGGAGGGAAGGAGGGAAGGAGGGAAGGAGGGAAGGAGGGAAGGAGGGAAGGAGGGAAGGAGGGAAGGAGGGAAGGAGGGAAGGAGGGAAGGAGGGAAGGAGGGAAGGAGGAAAGGAGGAAAGGAGGAAAGGAGGAAAGGAGGAAAGGAGGAAAGGAGGAAAGGAGGAAAGGAGGAAAGGAGGAAAGGAGGAAAGGAGGAAAGGAGGAAAGGAGGAAAGGAGGAAAGGAGGAAAGGAGGAAAGGAGGAAAGGAGGAAAGGAGGAAAGAAAGAAAGAAAGAAAGAAAGAAAGAAAGAAAGAAAGAAAGATAGAAGAAAGAAAGAAAGAAAGAAAGAAAGAAAGAAAGAAAGAAAGAAAGAAAGAAAGAAAGAAAGAAAGAAAGAAAGAAAGAAAGAAAGAAAGAAAGAAAGAAAGAAAGAAAGAAAGAAAGAAAGAAAGAAAGAAAGAAAGAAAGAAAGAAAGAAAGAAAGAAACCTGGAGACAAGAAGGAAACACTTCCGGCTAATTTCTTATTAAATTCTTTTTAAGGGTATCAAAACAATCCTGAAATTAAATATTTCCAATTCTTAATCCTGGTTTTAAAGTGAATGGGTTCCAAAGTTTCAAAAATAAATCATATCTATTTCTCAGATTATAAGTAGCTTTTTCTAATGGGATACAACTACGCATTTCTGCATACCATCTTTCAATTCTTATTTCCTTATGATCTTTCCAAGTGACCGCTACACATTTTTTTGCTATTGCTATTGCTATTTTGAGAAATCTTTCCTGATATTTATCTAAAATTAATCTTGGTAATATTCCTTTAGTATCTCCCAATAAAAACAACCTTGAATCCAATGGTATGGTCTTATTCATCAATTGTTCCAAAAAGTTTTTTAGGTCTTTCCAAAAAGGAGTTACCTTCGGAAATGCCCATGTGGAGTGTAAAAAAGTACCCACATCCTGGTTGCATCTAAAACAAATGTCAGGTAAATTTGGATTTAAATTGTTTAATTTTTTCGGAGTTAAATATAATTGATGTAAAAAATGATATTGTACTAAACTATATCTCACATTAATAGTATTTTTCATACTTTCTAAACACAATCTTTCCCAACTTGGTTCATCAATGCTAATATTCAGATCTGTTTCCCATCTTTGTCTTGATTTATGAATTCCTGTCTTTGGACTAGATTTTTGTAATAATTTATACATTGAAGATATAATTTTTTTAGTTCCCTTGCCCTGAATCATCATCCCTGGGAACAGCATCCCTCTCCCCATCAGAACTGCCCCCTCCATCGACTCCTTTAAGTCCAGGCTCAAAACCTATTTCTACTCCCTAGCGTTTGAGGCTCATTGAGGAGGCGCTGTGAACTGTTTGCGTGCTACTGTATGTTTCATTTTTTTTTTTTTTTTCCTTTTTTTTCTTTTTTTTCTTCTTTTTTTTTTTCTTTTTTTTTTTTCCTTAGTACCTAATCAGATGTACAGCACTTTGGTCAACGTGGGTTGTTTTTAAATGTGCTGTACAAATAAAATTGACTTGACTTGACTTGACTTGAATCAGAGATTCAATTCCTCTAATTTGAAATAAAAACATTGAATTACCTAACTTTTCCCTTAAAAAAGATTGTAGTTGATAATAGAAAAAAATACTGTTCCCTGGAATTTGATATTTGTTTCTCAATTGAGAAAATGTCAACCCAAAAGCCTCTTAACCACCACTATCGTATCTGCCTCCACCACCACCCCTGGCAGCGTGTTCTAGGCACCCATCACCCTCTGTGTGAAACACCTTGCCCCACGCACACCTCCTTAGAAAGGAGATGAGGAGGAGTCCACACTTTGAACAACGGATACAGTAGATGAGGTTGGAGGAGGTGCAAGTGAACCTGTGCCGAACCTGAAAGGACTGTCGGGGGTAGAGATTGGTGTAATTTGGAAGTCTCGTCTGAAAATGACGTCGTGAAATTTGTGGGTGATACAATTTTCTTAACCAAAATAGAGTAATTCTTTAAATTGCCCCTATTGTGGAGGATAGAACTTTTATGAAATAAAATTTTGAGTATAGAAGTTGGGAGGTCATGTTGTAGATGTTGGTGAGGTTGCACTTTGAGTATTGAGTGCTCAGTTCTGGGCACCATGTTATAGGAAATATGTTGTCAAACCAGAAAGGGTGCAGAGAAGATTTACGAGGATGTTGCCAGGACTCGAGGACAGAGCTAGAGGGAGAGGTTGAGCAGGCTGGGAATCTATTCCTTGGAAGGAGGATGAGTGATGATCATATTGTGTATAAATCGATGAGAGGAATAGATCAGGTAGACGCAAAGAATCTCCTTCCCAGAGTGGGGGAATCGAAAACCAGAGGACATAGGTTTAAGGTGAGGGGGGAAAGATTTACTAGGAATCTGAGGGGTAACTTTTTCACACAAAGAGTGATAGTGAGCCAGAGGCTGGCGAATCTCTGTGGAATTCATTGCCACAGACGGCTGCAGAGACCAAGCCTTTGGGTATTCTTAAAGAGGGCATTTTGACAGGATCTTGATTGGTGAGGATGTCAAAGGTTACAGGGAGAAGGCAGGAGAATGTGGCTGAGAGGGAAAGATAGACCAACCACAATGGAATATGTAGGAAAGAACTGCAGTTGCTGGTTTAAATCGAAGGTAGACACAAAATGCTGGAGTAACTCAGCGGGACAGGCAGCATCTCGAGAGAGAAGGAATGGGTGACATTTCGGGTCGAGGCCCTTCTTCAGACTGCCATTCAACCACAATGGGCCAAATGGCCTAATTCTGCTCCTATGATTGATGAAAGCCCCCTTAAACTTTGCCCCCTTGCCTTAAAGCTCTGCCCGATAGTCTTTAACATTTCCACCATGGGAAAATAAAAGGTTCTGACTGTCCACGCCTACACTTACTGATTGCAGCTAATACAATTTACTTTACAATCTACGAACCTCAGGAAATCAGTTCACCTTAGAGTGAGGGAAGAATTATTTTTGAGCGGCACGGTGGCGCAGCGGTAGAGCTGCTGCCTTGCAGCGAATGCAGCGCCGGAGACCCGGGTTCGATCCCGACTATGGGTGCTGTCTGTACGGAGTTTGTACGTTCTCCCCGTGACCTACGTGGGTTTTCTCCCGAGATCTTCGGTTTCCTCCCACACTCCAAAGACGTGCAGGTATATAGGTTAATTGGCTTGGCAAATGTAAAAATTGTCTCTCGTGGGTATAGGATAGTGTTAGTGTGCGGGGATCGCTGGTCGGTGCGGACCCGGTGGGCCGAAAGGGCCTGTTTCCGCGCTGTATCTCTAAACTAAACTAAACTAAAATTCCATTCACTTATTAAACAAGATTTGCAGACTGAAAGGCCACATCTCCACTTAACCCTGCTCCACCCCCCAGCACCATCTATGTTTCACGCCAACCTCCTTTTAATTGTCCACGAAAGTTAGATTTTCTACCCGTATCAGATGCTGGTTGGAATCATGATGAAAAGTGGTTAGCCATTTAGGGGAAAATGTAGCAACAAGGAACTGCAGATGCTGGTTTACACAAAAGGACATCAAAAGTGCCGGAGTAACTCCGCGGGTCCGGCAGCCTCTCTGGAGAACATGGACAGGTGACGTTTCGGGTTGGGGCCCTTCTTCAGACTGATTGTGGGGGAGGAGAGCGGAACCACGGGGTACAATGGAGACGAGTGTGAGGGGCCCATCTACAACAGAAGGGGGGAGCCCTCGTTCACTGCAGAGTGAGGACATGTCCGACATTACAACTCTGCCATTTTACTGTCCGCTCACATTATGTCCCACGTCAGGAGGATCTTTACATTGTGCAGGGCGGCCATGGTCGTGCAGCGGTAGAGTTGCTGCCTCACAGTGCCAGAGACTCCGGTTCGATCCTGACTACGGGTACTGAATGTACGGAGTTTGTACGTTCTCCCCGTGACCGCGTGGGTTTTCTCCGAGCTCTGCGGTTTCCTCCCACACTCCAAAGGTGTACAGGTTTGTAGGCTAATTGGATGCGGTTAAAATTATAAATGGTTCCTTGTGTGTTGGATAGAGTTAATGTCTATCTGAACCTGATAGCTTGTTGGCGTGGACTCGATGGGCCGAGGGGCCTGTTTCCACGCTGTATCTCTAAACTAAACTAAACTATAATTATAAATTGTCCCTTGTGTATAAAATTGTGTTAGTGTATGGGGTGATCGCTAGTCGGCGTGGACTCAGAGAGCCGAGTGTCTCTCAACTCAACTCAACTCGACTCGACTCGACTCGACTCGACTCGACTCGACTCGACTCGACTCAACTCAACTCAACTCAACTCAACTCAACTCAACTAAACTCAACTCAACTCAATTCAACTCAACTCAACTCAACTCAACTCAACTCAACTCAACTCAACTCAACTAAACTAAACTAAACTAAACTAAACTAAACTCAACTCAACTAAACTCAATTCAACTCAACTCAACTCAACTAAACTAAACTGTACAAGTTGAGTATTAAATTGCTAGCACACAATAAGGCTTCTCTAACCATCAGCAAGGATTTCACATGAATCTATGGGATTCTCTGCCACAGAAGGCAGTGGAGGCCAACTCACTGGATGTTTTCAAGAGAGTTAGATTTAGCTCTTAGGGATAACAGAATCAAGGAATATGGGGAGAAAGCAGGAACGGGGCACTGATTTTGGATGACCAGCCATGATCATATTGAATGGTGGTGCTGGCTCGAAGGGCTGAATGGCCTACTCCTGCACCTATTGTCTATGTTTCTATAGATAGGGAACGAGAGCAAACTGAACCATCCTCTCACCAACTAGAGAGCAGTCTTGAGCTGCTATTTATCTCATTGAAGCCACTCGGACTATCTTTAATTGGACTTTACGAGTTTATCTTGCGCTAAACATTATTCACTGCACACTGTGGACGGCTCAATGGTAGTCATGTATAGTCTTTCCACTGACTGGTTAGCACACAACAACAAAGCTTTTCACTGTACCTCGGTACACGTGACAATAAACTAAACTGAACCAAACTAAACTAAATAAAGGCAATAAAGATAAGAAACTGCAGATGCTGCAGGAAATCTGAAATAATAAACAAAAGTGCTGGAAAAACTCAGCAGGTCAGGCATCATCTGTGGAGAGAGAAACAGTTAATGTTTCTGGCCAATGGCCTTTCAAAAAGGTGCGACCAGAAAGGTAGGATGGATTTGATATCCTCTTAGATCCACATCCTTTGATATCTTTGTAACACACAGGGGCAGCACTAAGTTGCTGCCTCACAGCGCCAGAAACCCGAGTTCCATCCTGACTACGGGCGCTCCGGTTTCCTCCCACACTCCAAAGACGTGCAGGTTTGTAGGTTAATTGGCTTTTGTAAATTATGCCTAGTGCGTAGGATAGTGCATGTGTGCGGGCATCGCTGGTCAGTGCAGACTCAGTGGGCCAAAGGGCCTGTCTCAAAATGAAATGAATTTGATTTTGAGTTTTTTGGCGAGATTTTAGTTTTTCGTTTTAGTTTGGAGATACAGCATGGAAACAGGTGATGCGGCCCACTGAGCCCACACCCACCATCAATCGCCCGTTCACACTAGTTCTATGCTATCCCACTTTTGCATCCACTCCCTGTACATTAGGGGCAATTTACAGAGGGCCAATTAATAGACAATGGACAATAGGTGCAGGAGGAGGCCATTCGGCCCTTCGAGCCAGCACCGCCATTCAATGTGATCATTGCTGATCATTCTCAATCAGTACCCCGTTCCTGCCCTCTCCCCATACCCCCTGACTCCGCTATCCTTAAGAGCTCTATCTAGGTCTCTCTTGAATGCATTCAGAGAATTGGCCTCCACTGCCTTCTGAGGCAGAGAATTCCACAGTAGTGACAGTTGTTCAATGCCAATAATCTTTCAATCACTACATCCTGCCTTCTAACATCTGCCTTTTAACCTACAAACCCGACATCTTTGGGATAGACAATAGACAATAGACAATAGGTGCAGGAGGAGGCCATTTGGCCCTTCGAGCCAGCACCGCCATTCAATGTGATCATGGCTGATCATTCTCAATCAGTACCCCGTTCCTGCCTTCTCCCCATACCCCCTGACACCGCTATCCTTAAGAGCTCTATCCAGCTCTCTCTTGAATGCATTCAGAGAATTGGCCTCCACTGCCTTCTGAGGCAGAGAATTCTACAGATTCACAACTCTCTGACTGAAAAAGTTTTTCCTCATCTCAGTTCTAAATGGCCTACCCCTTATTCTTAAACTGTGGCCCCTTAAACTGTGGGAGGAAACTGGAGCACATAGAGAAAACTCAATGTTTAGAGGGATAACGTGCAAACTCCACACAGGCAGCGCTCGAGGTCAGCATCGAACATGGGTCACGCTGTGAGGCGGCAGCTCTACCAGTCTTATGTTATGGAGAAGTAAAATAAATATTGACAATGATATTTGCTCCCAATTCTTCATAACATTCAATTCTACTTATCCGTCCTTTAGACTTTACTTTAGACTTTAGAAATACAGCATGGAAAAAGGCTCTATTCACAAAATGCTGGAGTAACTCAGCAGGTCAGGCAGCATCTCGGGAGAGAAGGAATGGGTGACGTTTCGGGTCGAGACCCAAGGCTCGTCGGCCCACATTAGCACTATCCTGCACATTAGCAACCATTTACAATTTTACCAAAGCACAGGGAGAATGTACAAACTCCACACACAGACAGCACCCCAGTCACTGAAAGGAAGCATGCAGGTACAGCACCCCAGTCACTGAAAGGAAGCATGCAGGTACAGCAGGCAGTGAAGAAAGCCAATGGAATGTTGGCCTTCATAACAAGAGGAGTTGAGTATAGGAGCAAAGAGGTCCTTCTGCAGTTGTACAGGGCCCTAGTGAGACCGCACCTGGAGTATTGTGTGCAGTTTTGGTCTCCAAATTTGTGGAAGGATATTCTTGCTATTGAGGGCGTGCAGCATAGGTTTACTAGGTTAATTCCCGGAATGGCAGGACTGTCATATGTTCAAAGACTGGAGTGACTAGGCTTGTATACACTGGAATTTAGAAGGATGAGAGGGGATCATATCGAAACGTATAAGATTATTAAGGGGTTGGACACGTTAGAGGCAGGAAACATGTTCCCAATGTTGGGGGAGTCCAGAACCAGGGGCCACAGTTTAAGAATAAGGGGTAGGCCATTTAGAACTGAGATGAGGAAAAACTTTTTCAGTCAGAGAGTTGTGAATCTGTGGAATTCTCTGCCTCAGAAGGCAGTGGAGGACAATTCTCTGAATGCATTCAAGAGAGAGCTAGGTAGAGTTCTTAAGGATAGCGGAGTCAGGGGGTATGGGGAGAAGGCAGGAACGGGGTACTGATTGAGAATGATCAGCCATGATCACATTGAATGGCGGTGCTGGCTCGAAGGGCCGAATGGCCTACTCCTGCACCTATTGTCTATTGTCTATTGTTTATATGCACTTTAGTAAGGCAGATGACAAGGTCCTGCATTGTGCAGAAGGTCGAGGAAAATAGTAACTGGCAAATTGGATCCAAAATTAGCCAGATGTCAGAAGGCAGGATGTAGTGATGGAAAGATTATTGGCATTGAACAACTGTCACTATTGTCTTACCATCTTGGTAAGTTTTTTGAGGAAGTGACGAAGGAGATTGATGAAGGTAGGCTGATGGATGTTTTTTAGTTTTAGTTTTAGAGACACAGCGCAGAAACTGGCCCTTCGGCCCACCGGGTCCGTGCACACTAACACTATCCTACACCCACTAAGGACAATTTTTACATTTAACAACCTAATTAACCTACAAACCTGCACGTCTGTGGAATGTGGGAGGAAACCGAAGGTCTCGGTGAAAACCCACGCAGGTCACGGGGAGAACGTACAAACTCCGTACAGACAGCGCCCGTAGTCGGGATCGAACCCGGGTCTCCGGCGCTGCAGTCACTGTAAGGCAGCAACTCTCCGAGATCTTTGGTTTCCTCCCACACTCCAAAGACGTACAGGTTTGTAGTTTAATTGGTCAGGTATAAATGTAAAATTTTCCTTAATGTGTGTAGGGCAGTGTTAGTGTGTGGGGATCGCTGGTCGGCACGGACTCGGTGGGCCGAAGGGCCTGTTTCGGCTCTGTATCTCTAAACTAAACTAAACTGGCTCATGCATATGGCAGGGTTGTGCTGGATATTCAGGCTGGAGGTCTGTGACCAGTGGGGTTCCGCACGGATCTGTGCTGGGACCTCTGCTGTTTGTGAAATATATAAATAACTTGGGGCATAAATGCAAGGTAGCTGGAGTAACTCAGCAGGACAGGCAGCATCTCAGGAGAGAAGGAAAGGGTGACATTTCGGGTCGAGACCCTTCTTCAGACCGATGTCAGGGGAGGGGGCGGGACAAGTCAGGAACAAACAAACAAATAAACGAGAGTTTTGGTATACAGATGTGCGGGGCAAGTTGTTTAACACAGAGGGTGGTGGGGGCTTGGCACGCACTGCCAGGGGTGATGGTGGAGGCAGATATGATAGTGGTGGTTCAGAGGCTTTTAGAGTTTAAATTGGCATCATGTTGCAACAGCTGCTGATGACCTTCTACCGCTGCACCATAGAGAGCATCGTAACACATGGCATCCCTGTGTGGTACCTCAGCTGCATGGAGGCAGAGAGGAAAGCTCTTCAGCGGGTAGTCCATAGAGCTCAGAGGACCATCAGAACACAGCTACCAGCCTTGGAGGGCATCTACAACACACGATGCCTCCGAAAAGCTACCAGCATCCACAAAGACTCTTCACACCCCTGCAACAGTCTGTTCGAACTTCTACCATCGGGCAGACGATACAAGGCCTTCTACGCCCGCACCTCCAGACTCAGGAACAGCTTCATCCCCAGGGCCATAGCTGCTATGAACCGGCCCTGCTGAGCCGGATGGTCACATCGCACAGTGAACCGGCACAGATCTACTTGCACTTTATTCTGTTTTAAAACTGTTACAATTTGTTTCATTGGGTTGTTTAAATTAATACTAACTAGCTAATTAATTTATTGCATCGTATGGGAGGCGCATTCCCAATCTCGTTGTGCCCCTGTATAATGACAATAAAGATATATTGTATTGTATGTTCGGCATGGACATTGTGGCCCATTCCTGTGTTGTACAGTTCTCAGTTCTATCTATGTTCTAAGTAGAATCGTAGCAATTGGAACCCATTAAATCCTCATCTCTGCTCCTGCTCACCCTTCTCATAATGCTCGACTCAATATTAACCTTAGTGGAAACGTGGAACAAAAAGGACGAAAGGAATGTGACAGGTAGGTGTGTCTGCATGTTCCGTGCAGCGATTGATCGGTCCATTCTTTATTCAGCAAAACGACATCCCTCTGCAAGTCACATTCACGGAAGTGGAACTCATCGCCACAGACGGCTGTGGAGGCCAAGTCAATGGAAAGGAAAGAGCTGCAGATGCTGGTTTAAATCGAAGGTAGACACACAATGCTGGAGTAACTCAGCGGGTCAGGCAGCATCTCTGGAGAGAAGGAATGGGTGACGTTTCGGATCGAGACTCTTCTTCGGTAATGATGCTGTCTGACCCGCTGAGTTACTCCAGCATTTTGTGTCTATCCAAGTCAATGGATATTTCTAAGGTGGAGACTGATAGATTCTTGATGATTAAGCGTGTCAGAGGTTATGGGGAGAAGGCAGGAAAATGGGGTTGAGAGGAAAAGATAGATCAGCCATGATTGAATGGCAGAATAGATGCGATGGGCCGATTGGCCTAATTCTGCTCCTATAACCTATGAACTTATGAACTTAAAAGGAACAAGCCAGTCAGATAACAAACGCAGGTGATTGTTTTAGACCAGTTACACACATGGTGAATGGAATCAAGGTTTTAGACTATTTCACCAACATTTTCTGCAGGTGTTCAATCTATTTGCAAAATGGAAGAGAATTAATAGGTGGAATTGTGTAGGAAGGAACTGCAGGTGCTGGTATAAACCGAAGATAGACACAAAAAGGCTGGAGTAACTCAGCGGGACAGGCAGCATCTCTGGAGAAAAGGAATAGGTGACGTTTCGGGTCAAGACCCTTCATCAGACTGAGAATCAGGGGAAAGGGAAACGAGTGATACAGACAGTACGTAGGACATATGAATGAAAGATGTGCAAAAAGCAACATGGATGACCATGGAAAGGGGGAGCCCACAATGCTCCATTGTTGGCTGTTGGGCCGGTGATAGCGAGTTGTGCAGACAATGAAACTCAACAGGACGACAGTGCAACAAGTACGACGACAATGGTGGTGGTGGAGTGTCGGGGAGAGAGAGAGAATGCAGGGATTACTTGAAGTGAGAGAAATCAATAGACAATAGACAATAGGTGCAGGAGGAGGCCATTCGGCCCTTCCAGCCAGCACCGCCATTCAATGTGATCATGGCTGATCATTCACAATCAGTACCCCGTTCCTGCCTTTTCTCCATACCCCCTGACTCCGCTATCCTTAAGAGCTCCATCTAGCTCTCTGTTGAAAGCATCCAGAGAATTGGCCTCCACTGCCTTCTGAGGCAGAGAATTCCACAGATTTACAACTCTCCGAGTGAAAACGTTTTTCCTCATCTCCGTTCTAAATGGCCTACCCCTTATTCTTAAACTGTGGCCCTTGGTTCTGGATTCCCCCAACATTGGGAACATGTTTCCTGCCTCTAGCGTGTTCAATCCCTTAATAATCTTATATGTTTCAATAAGGTTCCCCCTCATCCTTCTAAATTCCAGTGTATACAAGCCTAGTCGCTCCAGTCTTTCAACGTAAGACAGTCCCGCCATTCCGGGAAATCAATACTCCTAACTGAGTACCGCTGCCCAAGCGAAATACGAGGAGAAATTGTTGCGCTTCTTGTGAAGGGTAAACTGACGACCAAAGCCATGTTAAGAGACCAACTGCACATATTTGCATTGAACATAGAACAGTACAGCACAGGAACGGGCCCTTTGGCCCACAATGTTTGTACCGAACATGATGCCAAGTTAAAGCAGTCTCCTCTACCTGTACATGATCCATATCCCCCCATTCCCTGCATTTCCATCCCTCTAAACCTATCCTATCCATGTACCTGTCCAAATGCCTTTTTAATGGTGTTATTGTACCTGTCTCAACTACCTCCTCTGGCAGCTCATTCTCCAGACCCACCACCCTCTGTGTGTAAAAGTTACCCCTCAGGTTCCTATTAAACCTTGCCACTCTCACCTTAAAGCTGTACCCTCTGGCTCTCAGATCCATTACTGTTGGTAAAAGATTCTGTGCATCTACCCGACCTATTCACCTCATGATCTTATACACCTCTGTAAGATCACCCCTGATCTTTGGAGAAGTGGCGTGGGTCTTTGAAGATATTGGCTGCCTTGTTGAGGCAGTGCCTTTTGTAGATCCCATTGACGGCGTGGATATCAGTACCTGTGATGGGCCGCGCAGTGTCTACTACTAAATACACAAATCCATGGTTCTGTTAGGTAAGAAGGGTCTCGACCCGAAACGACACCTATTCCTTTTCTCCAGAGATGCTGCCTGACCCGCTGAGTTCCAGTACTCCAGCTTTTTGTGTCTATCCATGGCTCTGTTATTTATACTACTACCTACAGCCTCAGACAAGCACTGTAATGATTACGCACTTTTCCTTATAAACCCATGGTGAATTTCTGAAGTCTTTGAACTCCAACCACTTCATAAATAACCTGACATTGAATCAAATGAGCGAGTTGGGAATCCTTACTATCAAGGTAATAAATTGAGTTATTATCTTGCTGAAATGTCAGGGAGCACTATGGTTCTGTGAAGGAGCTGTCCAAAGAAAAGAAAATCAGCGTCACACAAATTCATTTTAAGCTCACTGTAGGTTGCCTTGAACACACTGGTGACAATCTGAGCATTGGCTTCCTTTCGGAACAAGATACGGCTTTGAACTAGGGGTTGCCAACTATCTCACTCCCAAATACGGGACAAGGTGACGTCACCGCCCCGCTCCCCAGGTGACTTCACCCAGCCAGGGGCCACGTGCTCCCGCTCCACCAATGGCGGCGGCCCGAGCCGGGAAGCGGGTTGCTAGGCAACCTCTGTTAGGTGGCGCCCAGGCCTCTGGGCCTTCAGTGTCCGTGCCTACAGTGTCCGGGCCTACAGTGTCCGGGCCTACAGTGTCCGGGCCTACAGTGTCCGGGCCTACAGTGTCCGGGCCTACAGTATCCAGGCCTACAGTGTCCTGTCCTACAGTGCCCCCCAGGCCTAATATGGGACAAAGGCGGTCCCATATGGGACAAACCAATTTAGCCCATTATACGGGGTCCCGGCTAATACGGGACAGTTGGCAACCCTACTTTGAACACACCTAACAATCTGAGCAAGGCTTCCTTTAGGAACAAGATACCGCTTTGAACTTTATCCACACTAAGCAAACCTTTTCGGGAGACACCTCCTGACCAACTAGAGTATCATTGTGCCCCACCTGGACCATCCAGCAATCCTCCATCGTTCATAGTACACTGTTCAGTTTTAGTTTAGAAGAGGGGTCGCGACCCGAAACATCACCCATCCTTTTTGTCCAGAGATGCTGCCTGACCCGCAGTGTTACTCCAGCACTTTTTAGTTTCGTTTTTTTAGTTTCATGTTTAGAGATACAGAGTGGGAACAGGCCCTGCGGCCCATCGACTCAGCGCCGATCCGACACGCACTCGGGGCAATCTACAATGATAACAAGCCAACTAGCCTGTGAACCCGCATGTCTTTGGAGTGTGGGAGGAAACCGGAACTCCCGGAGAAAACCCACGTGGATCACGGGGATAATGTACAAACTCTGCATAGACAAGCATCCGTAGTCAGGATCGAACCCAGGTCTCCGGCGCTGTGAGGTAGAAAATCTCTACCGCTGCGCCCATTTTAAAAAAGATTTTAGATTTAGAGATACAGCGCAGAAACAGGCCCTTCAGCCCACCGGGTCCGCGCCGCCCAGCGATCCCCGCACATTAACACTATCCTACGCCCACTAGGGACAATTTTTACATTTGCCCAGCCAATTAACCTGCAAACCTGCACGTCTTTGGAGTGTGGGAGGAAACCGAAGATCTCGGAGAAAACCCGCGCAGGTCACGGGGAGAACATACAAACTCCGTACAGACAGCGCCCGTAGCCGGGATCGAACCTGAGTCTCCGGCGCTGCATTCGCTGTAAGGCAGAAACTCTACCGCTGCGCCACCGTGCCGCCTTTTTATGTCTTTAGACTTTGTGTCAATATTTGGCGTCAACCAGCATCTGCAGTTCCTTCGTACACAGAGAGCATCCCTTTATTACTAGGCCGCATGGGTGCCCCAAGACCTCGTTCCGGCACAGTAGCTTGCGAACGGGTACCTCTGATATGAAGCTGACATCAACAGATCGAGATACAGTGCAAGAATAAGGGGAGGCCATTTAGGACTGAGATGAGGAAAAAAGTTTCACCCACGGAGTTGTGAATCTGTGGAATTCTCTGCTACAGAAGGCAGTGGAGGCCGATTCACTGGATGTTTTCAAGAGAGAGTTAGATAGAGCTCTATGGGCTAACGGAATCAAGGGATATGGGGAGAAAGCAGGAACGGGGTACGGAATTTGGATGATCAGCCATGATCACATTGAATGGTGGTGCTGGCTCGAAGGGCCGAATGGCCTACTCCTGCACCTATATTCTATGTTTGTATGTCTTTTGACTTTGTGTCTATCTTTGGTGTCAACCAGCATCTGCAGTTCCTTCGTACACAGAGAGCATCCCTTCATTACTAGGCCGTATGGACGCCCCAAGACCTCGTTTCAGCAGAATAGGGCGGTCACGGTGGTGCAGCGGTAGAGTTGCTGCCTTACAGCGAATGCAGCGCCGGAGACCCGGGTTCGATCCCGACTACGGGTGCTGTCTGTACGGAGTATGTACGTTCTCCCCGTGACCTGCGTGGGTTTTCTCCGAGATCTTCGGTTTCCTCCCACACTCCAAAGACGTGCAGGTTTGTAGGTTAATTGGCTTGGTAAATGTAAAAATTGTCCCCAGTGGGTGTGGGATAGTGTTAATGTGCGGGGATCGCTGGTCGGCGCGGACTCGGTGGACCGAAGGGCCTGTTTCCTCATTGTATCTCTAAACTAAACTGAAGTAAATAGCCCGCGATGGTGAGCCTTTGATGTGGAGCTGATGCCAACTGATCTCGATGTTGGCTCCCTATCCAACAGAATGGGTAAAGCCGCACTAATGACTTTAATCCCCTGCATCCTAGCCCCACTACAACGGGCTGCTTCTTCTCCCTCACACGAGAGACACTCTCCACCTTCACAACAAAGGCAGGTTCAAATAACCCCGACAATGGCTCTGAGAGGGAGCCAGGGCAGGCCGCTGAATACCAACGAGCGTTACCCTAACTACACAACATGAGCCAACGGTATGAAGCCTCTTGTCTTCGCCTTTTTGTCTCAGGCTTTGTGATGAATAGCCCAGCCCTCTCGAACAATGCAGCCCAAGCCATGAGCTGTGTAATCCTACCATTCCCTGGGGAATAGGTCCTGACTCTCGCTTCCACAGGTTGTTTATCAGGTATCTCCAAATGGTCTCGGCATCATCAATTGAACCCAGTCACTGCCAGGCAGCTGGTGGTTATGTGGGCGAGCCATTAAATTAAACATCCTGTCACTTTGCCATGAGTCATTTGTAGTGCTTGCTTCATCTGCCATCTGCTAGACTTTAGAGATACAGCGCGGAAACAAGAGAGAATGGGTCTGCTCGTTTATGTGAAAACATGAAGTAAAAGTGTTTAGTTTAGTTTAGAGATACAGCGCGGAAACAGGCCCTTCGGCCCACCGAGTCCGCGCCGCCCAGCGATCCCCGCACATTAACACTATCCTACACACACTAGGGACAATTTTTACATTTTACCCAGTCAATTAACCTACATACCTGTACGTCTTTGGAGTGTGGAGTAAACCGATGATCTCGGAGAAAACCCACGCAGGTCACGGGGAGAACGTACAAACTCCGTACAGACGGCGCCCGTAGTCAGGATTGAACCCGAGTCTCAGGCGCTGCATTCACTGTAAGGCAGCAACTCTACCGCTGCGCCACCGTACGTCTTTGGAGTGTGTGAGGAAACCGGAGCACCTCAGGAAAATCCACGCAGGTCACGGGGAGAACGTACAAACTCCGTACAGACAGCATCCGTAGTCAGGATGGAACCCGGGTCTCTGGCGCTGTGAGGCAGCAACTCTACCGCTGCGCCACCATGCTAGGGAGCTAAAACCCAGCAGCTTCGGATGTGCCTTGCTCCAAACATCCACCCGATTCCACCATTTCAACGTTTTTCTCACAAACATCACATTAGAAAAAATTTTGACACTTTAAGTGGAAATCATCTACTGTATCTGCTGTTCCAGGTGTGGACTCCTATATATCGACGAGAACAAGTGCAGGCTCGGCGATCGTGTCGCTCAGTCCGCCTAGACCTACCTGATCTCCCGGTTGCCAAACACTTTAACTCCCCCTCCCATTCCCACACTGACCTTTCTGTCCTGGGCCTCCTCCATTGTCAGAGTGAGGCCCAGCGCAAACTGGAGGAACAGCACCTGATATTTTGCTTGGGCAGCTTACACCCCAGTGGTATGAACATTGACCTCTAACTTCAAGTGGTGTTTAGTTGTTGAGCCCTCTGCAGTCTGGTATTTTTCTCTTTGCTCTCCCCCTGATTATACTTACGTGTGACTTGATTGCATTCATGTACGATATTATCTGATTTAATCGGACAGCACGAACAAAATTGGGCAGCACGGTGGCGCAGCGGTAGAGTTGCTGCCTTACAGTGAAAGCAGCGCCGGAGACCCGGGTTCGATCCCGACTACGGGTGCTGTCTGTACGGAGTTTGTATGTTCTCCCCGTGACCTGCGTGGGTTTTCTCCGAGATCTTTGGTTTCTTCCCGCACTCCAAAGACATACAGGTTTGTTGGTTAATTGGCTTGGTAAATGTAAAAATTGTCCCTAGTGTGTGTAGGATAGTGTTAATGTGCGGGGATCGCTAGTAAGGCCTGTTTCCGCACTGTATCTCTAAACTAAAAAATCATATCAACAGCCCCTTCAGCCCACCGAGTCTACGCCAACCATTGATCACCCGTTGACACTAGTTCTCTGTTATCCCACTTCTCATCCACTCCCTACACACAAGGGGCAATTTACAGAGGGCCAATTAACCTACAAACCTGGGTGTCTAGTGTTAGTGTGCGGGGATCGCTGGTCAGTGTGGACCCAGTGGGCCGAAGGGCCTGCTTCCACTCTGTATCTCTAAGCTCTAAAAAACTCTAAAAGCTTTTCACTGTACCTTGGTGCAAGTGACAGTAATAAACCCATACCAAAGTCAACGCCAACTCTCCGGAACGATCAGCCGCTGTGGGTGTGGCCAATGGCATCCACCAAACCGTGGGAGAAGCTGGCAAGGGCTGAGGGTGGACTTACCTGATAGATTGGCCGATGTGCAGGAAGGAACTGCAGATGCTGGTTTAAACCGAAGAGAGGCACAAAATGCTGGAGTAACAAAGCGGGACAGGCAGCATCTCTGGAGGGAGACGTTTCAGGTCGAGACCCTTCTTCGGACGATGTGTGTCCTTCCCGTGAGAGCGGGACAGGGTGTGGGCACTGCCAGCCCGGGGTGCTCGATGCACGAACCTGCCCTCACACCTGGCTGCCCCTGGCCACCGGGGCAAAGGTCCTGGAGTAGAAGCGCTCTGTTGAAGGGGGAGTGCGGGTAACACGTTCAACCCAGTTCACGGCTCAGTTAAACTGAGCCCAAACTAATGGCTTCAATTATTCATTAGCTCCCACCAATTACTGAGATGGGTTCCTGGTGCGGATTTCCTGACAGTGTTTCATGCAGGGTGGTTTAGTGTCTGTGCCAGGTGTATCAAGTGACAACATACACGATGAACAATGCCTTCTCTCCACCAATTTAGTTTTAGTTGTGGAGGTACAGTGCGGAAACAGGCCCTTCTGCCCACCGAGACCGCACCGACCAGCGATCCCCGCACACTAACACTATCCCACACACACTAGGGACACTTTATACATACACCAAGCCAATTAACCTACATAACTGTACGTCTTTGGAATGTGGGAGGAAACCGAAGATCCCGCGGGTCACGGGGAGAATGTACAAACTCCGTACAGACGGCGCCCGTAGTCGGGATGGAACCCGGGTCTCCGGCGCTGCATTTGCTGTAAGGCAGCAACTCTACCGCTGCGCCACCGTGCCGCTCAATTGTTTTAAACATGAACAGGGCACAAAGTGCTGGAGTAACTCAGCGGGTCAGGCAGCATCTGTGGAGAACATGGATGGGTGACGTTTCACAGAGTGCTGGAGTAACTCAGCGGCTCAGGCAGCATCTGTGGAGAACGTGGATGGGTGACGTTTTGGGTCAGGACCCTCCTCCCCAAATATCACCTCCCTGTGTCTCCACAGACGCTGCCTGACCTGATGAGTTACTCCAACACTTTGTGTCTGTTTAGTTTGGACACATTGGCATTGTCCGGTCCCTATGGTCTACCTCATGGATGGACAACATTTCAGGTCGTGGCCCTTCATCGGCTCCGAGCTTGTCAACCCCACTTCAGGTAACCCTAGATATACACCAAAAGCTGGAGTAACTCAGTGGGGCAGGCAGCATCTCTGGAGAGAAGGAATGGGTGACGATATGGGTTAAGACCCTTCTTCAGACCCTTGGTAACAGGTAACCCTAGGCAGCAAATCAACCACTGATAGTGGGGAAAAAAGGGACACAGAATGCTGGACTAACTCAGCGGGTCAGGCAGCATCTCTGGAGAACATGGATAGGTGACGTTTCACAGAGTGCTGGACTAACTCAGCGGGTCAGGCAGTATCCCGGGAAAACACGGAAAGGTGACGTTTCAGGCCAAGACCCTGCTCCAACCCAAAACGGTCGAAAAGGCACTTTGTGTCTTTTTTTGTAAACCGGTATCTGCATTTCTTTGCTTCTGCAGGTTTGTTGGGTATTTATCAATTCAGCAGCACTCCCAGATTGAAAGGATTGAAGACAATCGAGTGTTGTCCACACGGACATTAACACCCTGGTGCAAGTGAAGAGAACAAAGAAAGATGGAAGAGAGAGCACTTTTACTTCAGGGATACAGCGCAGGAACAGTCCCTTCGGCCCACCGAGTCCTTGCCAACCAGCGATCCCCGCACATTAACACTATCGCGCCAGAGACCCCGGTTCGATCAATAGACAATAGACAATAGACAATAGGTGCAGGAGGAGGCCATTCGGTCCTTTGAGCTAGCACCACCATTCAATGTGATCATGGCTGATCATTCTCAATCAGCACCCCGTATTGCCTTTTTAGTTATCTTCTGTTGCTCTTTAAAAGAGTCCCAATCCTCTGGCTTCCCACTCTTCTTTGCTATGTTATACTTCTTCTCTTTTATTTTTATGCTGTCCTTGACTTCCCTTGTCAGCCACGGGTGCCTCTTACTCCCCTTAGAATCTTTCCTCCTCTTTGGGATGAATTGATCCTGCAACTTCTGCATTATTCCCAGGAATACCTGCCATTGCTGTTCCACCGTCTTCCCTGCTCGGGCCTCCTTCCAGTCAAATCTGGCCAGCTCCTGCCTCATGCCTCTGTAATCCCCTTTGCTATACTGTAATACTGACACTTCCGAATTTCCCTTCTCCCTCTCAATTTGTAGATTAAAACGATCCTGACTACGGGTGCTGTCTGTATGGAGTTTGAACGTTCTCCCTATGACCGCATTGGTTTTCTCTGGGTGCGCCTGTTTCCTCCTACATCCCAAAGACGTGAGAGTTTGTAGATTAACCGGTCTCTCTAAAGTGCCCCTGGTGTGAAGGGAGTGGATGAAAAAGTGGGATAACAGAGAACTAGTGTGAATGGGATTAATGGTCAGCATGGACTTGGTGGTCTGAAGGGCCTGTTTCAAAGCTGTGTCACAAAGCAAACACAAGGATAATTTAGTTTAAGAAGGGTCTCGACCCAAAACGTCACCCATTCCTTCTCTCCCGAGATGCTGCCTGACCTGCTGAGTTACTCCAGCATTTTGTGAATAAAAAGATAATTTAGTTCTTTCGTTTTAGAGATACAGCGCCGAAGCAGGCCCTTCGGCCCACTGAGTCCATGCTGACCAGCGACATTCGCACTTATCCTACACACACTAGAGACAATTTACATTTATGCCAAGCCAATTAACTTACAGACCTGTATGTCTTTGGAGTGTGGGAGGAAACCAAAGATCTCGGAGAAAATCCACGCAGGTCACGGGGAGAACGTACAGACTCCATGCAGGCAAGCACCCATTGTCAGGATTGGACCCGGGTCTCTGGTAGTGTAAGGCAGTCGCTCTACCACTGCGCCACCGTGCCACCCCACGAGAACCAGAAGACTGATGATTGTCAAACTTGGCTTGCCTCAGAAATTAATTTACCTGACATCTACAGTTAAGAGATACTGGATGCTAACTATTTCTGAGCAAAAATGCCGACTGTTCTAGTGTTACATAGTCATAGAGTCCTACGGCGTGGAAACAGGCCCTTCGGCCCAACTTGCCCACACTGACCAATATGTCCCATCTTTACTAGTCTCACCTGCCTGCGTTTGGCCCATATCCCTCTAAACCTGCTCTATCCATGTACCTGTCTAACTGTTTCATAAACGTTGCGATAGTCCCTGCCCTGACTACCTCCCCCAGCAGCTCTTTCCATAGAACTATCACTCTTTGTGTGAAAAAGTTACCCCTCAGATTCCTAGTAAATCTTTCCCCCCTCACCTTAAACCTATGTCCTCTGGTTTTCGATTCCCCCACTCTGGGAAGGAGACTACTTGCCTCTACCTGATCTATTCCTCTCATCGTTTTATACACAATATGATCACTCCTCACCCTCCTTCCAAGGAATAGAGTCCCAGCCTGCTCAACCTCTCCCTCTAGCTCTGTCCTCGAGTCCTGGCAACATCCTCGTAAATCTTCTCTGCACCCTTTCTGGCTTGACAACATCTTTCCTGTAACATGGTGCCCAGAACTGAACACGCAATACACAAAGTGCAACGTCACCAACATCTGCAACATGACCTCCCAACTTCTATACTCAAAATTTTATTTCATAAAAGTTTCTATCCTCCACAAAAGGGGCAATTTAAAGAATTACGCTATTTTGGTTAAGAAAATTGTATCGCCCACAAATTTCACGATGTCATTTTCAGAAGAGACTTCCAAATTACATCAATCTCTGCCCCCGACAGTCCTTTCAGGTTCGGCACAGGTTCACTTGCACCTCCTCCGACCTCCTCTATTGTATCCGTTGTTCAAAGTGTGGACTCTTATACATCGGCGAGACCAAATGTAGACTGGGCGATCGTTTTGCTGAACATCTTCACTCAGTCCACCTTGGCCTACCTAATCTCCCGGATGCCAAACACTTTAATTCCCCCTCCCATTCCCACACTGACCTTTCTGTCCTGGGCCTCCTCCATTATCAGAGTGTGGCCCAGCACAAATTGGAGGAACAGCACCTCATATTTCGCTTGGGCATCTTACACCTCAGCGGTATGAACATTCATTTCTCTAACTCCAAGTAACACCTTGCACCCCCTCTCTCTCCATCCCTCCCCCACCCAAGTCATTGTACAAGTTTCAAAGTCATCTTGTTGAGTCTCATTGTCTGTAACACGTTTTCACCTAGCCCACAACGAACAATGGCCTGTCTCCTTTATCATCGTTACATTTTCGCACATCTTTTATTTGTTTGTTCTATATCTCTCTACATCACCGTCTATTTCTCTCGTTTCCCGTTCCTCTGACTCTCAGTCTGAAGAAGGGTCTCGACCTGAAACATCACCCACTCGTTCTCTCCACAGATGCTGTCTGACCCGCTGAGTTACTCCAGCTTTTTGTGTCTATTTTCGGTTTAAACCTGCATCTGCAGTTCCTTCCTACACTGTTAAATATTGTAACATCTATGTCAAAATCCGCAAAGCTGAGGAGATAATTGGTAAATTAGTATTGACTCAGAGCACATCAGGAATGAAATATACCACCATAAAGTTTTAGTGGAACACTAGACCAAGTGGACCTGTTGGGCCCAAACCTCTCCTGCATTGGTGTAGCATCCTCTCCTCCCCTCTCCCCCTCCCCCTCCCCTCTCACCCCCTCCCCCCCTCCTTCCCCCTCCCTCCCTCCCTCCCTCCCTCCCTCTACCCTCCCCCTCCTTCCTCCTCTTTCCTCCCTCCTCCCCCCTCTCCACCTCCTTCCCCCCTCCCCTTCCCCTCCTGCCCACTCCATCCCCTCAACCCCCCCTTATCCTCCCTCCCCTTCCCCTCCCTCCCCCCTCTCTCCCTGAGATAGAATTAAACTTTAAAATGTGAATAACTTTAAAAATATCACACCGATTTCAATGAAACTTCTTCCATTAGCACCAAAGGGACAACGGTGAGTAAGGTGGGCCTAAAACTATCGTGGCATCGTGTACCGTTTTGGCTGTAGCTCAGGAACAAACAAACAAACAAACGAGAGTTTTGGTATACAGATGGAACAGAAACATGAAGAATCAACAGAAAGGGTAGACAACAGGCAGCCAAGAATAGGGCGCATGGTGGCGCAGCGGTAAAGCTACTGCCTTACAGCGCTTACAGCGCCAGAGACCCGGGTTTGATCGTGATCCTGATCCTGCAGTTCCTTCCTACATGATCTCTGCCTGCTGTCAGACTTCGATCCAGATTACACAGTTCCCAACATTTGGACCACGTTTCCAGTCCTCGACTCCCCAGACAAAGTCAATCATTTCTTATAAGAAAATAACTGCAGATGCTGGCACAAGTCGAAGGTATTTATTCACAAAATGCTGGAGTAACTCAGCAGGTCGGGCAGCATCTCAGGAGAGAAGGAATGGGTGACGTTTCGGGTCGAGACCATTCCTTCTCTCCTGAGATGCTGCCTGGCCTGTTGAGTTACTCCAGCATTTTGTGAATAAATACCTTCGAATCATTTCTTATGGTATCCAAGCGGCTTGTCTCAATGTCTTGAGAACTTTGATCATATTCCCCATAGTCTTCTCAATTACAAAACATGTCGCGTTAGTTTCCTCTTGTAGTTTAATCCTTGTATCCACATAGCCTTGTGGTAAGACCACACTGCATATCTGCCAAAGCTGATATCTGCTTTCAAGATGATGATAATGCCTAGACTGTCTAAACGTGGCTTGTTTGCGATATTCATTTGCCTTCTATCAGCATCACAAGGATATATCTCCTACATCCTCATGTTGGGTCCACCTCGGCACGGTGGCGCTGCGGTAGAGTTGCTGCCTCGCAGCGCCAGAGACCCCGGTTCGATCCTGACTACGGCCGCTTGTCTACACGGAGTTTGTACGTTCTCCGCATGACCGCGTGGGTTTTCTCCGGGTGCTCCGGTTTCCTCCCACACTCCAAAGACCTGCAGGTTTCTAGGTTAATTGGCTTCTGTAATTGCCCCTAGTGTGTCGGATAGTGCTAATGTATGGGTCTAGAGCTACATGGTGAGAGGAACAAAGTTTAGACAATAGACAATAGACAATAGGTGCAGGAGGAGGCCATTCGGCCCTTCGAGCCAGCACCGCCTTTCAATGTGATCATGGCTGATCATTCTCAATCAGTACCCCGTTCCTGCCTTCTCCCCATACCCCCTGACTCCGCTATCCTTAAGAGCTCTATCTAGCTCTCTCTTGAATGCATTCAGAGAATTAGCCTCCACTGCCTTCTGAGGCAGAGAATTCCACAGATTCACAACTCTCTGACTGAAAAACAGTCAGTTTTACAGGAGGTGCACGTTTTTTCACCTCCCCCACACACACAAAGACTGGCGAGGGTCTGGATCTAGGAGGAGTGGTGGAGGCAGATACGATAGTGATGTTCAAGAGGCTTTTAGGTAAGCACCGCCATTGGTGGAGCGGGAGCACGTGGCCGCTGGCTGGGTGAGGTCACGTGGGGCGTGGGCCGGGACGTCACCCTTTGTCCGTTATTTGGGAGTGGGGAAGTTGGCGAAGTTCACCGGCATCCCTGGCCCATGGAGAAGGCAGAGAGGACCTCGACAGCGGACAATGCAGTGGCCATGTCCGACAGCAGAGACACACACAACTGCAGCCTGCACAGCCTGCTCAGTGGTCCCGCCGATCGGCAACAGCATGGAAACAGGCCCTTCGGCCCAACGAGTCCACGCCGACCATCGATCACCAGCACACTGGTTCTATGTTAGCCCACTTTCTCATCCACTCCCTGCACACTCGGGGCAATCTGCAAAGACTGATTGATCCACAGACCCGCACATCTTTGGGAGGTGGGAGTAAACGACCCAGGGGCAGATCCCTCTTCGGCCACAGAGAGGAGACAGGAAGACTGGTGGGAGAACTGGGAAGGGGGAGAGGATACAGAGGGAAAGCAGGGACTTCCTGTCTCCGACTACATTCTCTCTCTATCCCGCCCCCTCCCCTGACATCAGTCTGAAGAAGGGTCTCAACCCGAAACATCACCCATTCCTTCTCTCCAGAGATGTTGCCTGACCCGTTGAGTTACTCCAGCATTTTGTGTCTACCTTCGATTTAAACCAGCATCTGCAGTTTTTCTTCTATTGATCAAACATTTGCATCATTGAAAGATACAGCATGGAAACAGGCCCTTCGGCCCACCATGTCCATGCTGGCCATCGATCACCCATTCACATTCATTCAATGTTATCCTACTTTCTCAACCAACTCCTATACCCTAGGGTCGACACAAAGTGCTGGAGTAACTCTGCGGGTCAGGCAGCGTCTCTGGAGAGAAGGAATGGGTGACGTTTCAGGTCGAGACCCTTCTTCAGACGGGGACAGTTTGCGGAGGCCAGTTAACCTCCGAACTTAGATATCTTCCTGGGAAGGGGGAGGAAAGCGCAACACCACGAGGTCACGGGGAAGTCGTGCAAACCCCGCACAGACAGCACCCGAGGTCAGGATCGAACCTGGGACTCCGACGCTGTGAGGGAACGTCACTAATAGATGCGCCATGGTGCCACCTACACACCAGGAGCGATTCACCGCGCTCAATTCCCCGACAAACCCGCACATCTTTGGGATGTGGGAGGAAACCGGAGGTCACAGGGAGGTCATGCAA
The DNA here is from genome assembly GCF_053455715.1 of Rhinoraja longicauda. Classification (NCBI taxonomy): domain Eukaryota; kingdom Metazoa; phylum Chordata; class Chondrichthyes; order Rajiformes; family Arhynchobatidae; genus Rhinoraja; species Rhinoraja longicauda. The sequence continues at coordinate 2,906,860 of NC_135987.1, read as the reverse complement.
ACCCCGCACAGACAGCATCCGAGGTCGGGATCGAACACGGGACTCTGACGCTGTGAGGCAGCGGCTCTACCAGCTGTGCCACCGTGCCAGCCTATGAATGCGCGCTGATGAAGGTACGTTGACCTCCCCAAATATTAATGGGCAACCACGACTAACCTGCTGTTCACAATGTCTACCCTGAGACGCAGGCTAGGTGACCAAACACTTGCATTCTTTTGAGATCGGTTTGTCACACATTTGCTGAACTGCCCATTCCACTGACACCCCTGTCATTTTATTCAGTGCAGGAAGGAACAGCGGATGCTGGTTTATATTGTAGACACAAAACGTTGGAGCAACACAGCGGGACAGGCAGCATCTCTGGAGGGAAAGCATAGGTGGCGTTTTGGGTCGAGTCCCTTCTTCAGACTGAGAGTAGAGGTGGGGTGGGGCGGGGCGGGGGGGGGGATGGGGGGGAGGAGGGGAACTGGAGGTGATAAAAGGCCAGAACAAATCAGGGCTGGCAACAGGTGACCAAAACAAATCAGATCCAGAGGCTGCCTGACCCGCTGAGTTGCTCCAGCACTTTGTGTCAATTTATTCTGCTATCCCCACTCTGCCTCTCTCTCTCTCTTGCTCTCTGCCTCTCTCTCTTTCTCTCTCTCTCTCTCTCTCCCTGCCTCTCTCTCATTCCCTCTCTCCCTCTCTTGCTTTGCCTCTCTCTCTCCCTGCCTCTCTCTCTCTCCTGCCTCTCTCTCTCTCTCTCTCTCTCTCTCTCTCTCTCTCTCTCTCTCTCTCGCTCTGCCTCTCTCTCTCTCTATCTCTCTCTTGTGCCTCTCTCTCTCTCTTGCTCTCACCCTCTCTCCCTGTCTCTCCCCCTCTCTCTCCCTGCCTCTCTCTCTCTCCTGCCTCCCTCTCTCTCTCTCTCTCTCTCTCTGTCTTGCTCTGCCTCTCTCTCTCTCTCTCCCTCTCTCTCTCTCCCTGCCTCTCTCTCTCTCTCCCTGCCGCTCTCTCTCTCTCTCTATCTCTCTCTTGTGCCTCTCTCTCTCTCTTGCTCTCACCCTCTCTCTCTCTCCCTGTCTCTCTCTCTCTCTCCCTGCCTCTCTCTCTCTCCTGCCTCCCTCTCTCTCTCTCTCTCTCTCTCTCTGTCTTGCTCTGCCTCTCTCTCTCTCTCTCCCTCTCTCTCTCTCCCTCCCTCTCTCTCTCTCTCTCTCCCTGCCGCTCTCTCTCTCTCTCTATCTCTCTCTTGTGCCTCTCTCTCTCTCTTGCTCTCTCCCTCTCTCTCTCTCCCTGCCTCTCCCCCTCTCTCTCCCTGCTGGGATCTTGCCTCACTCTGTGCTAGTATTATGCCCCGTTCCCTCTACCAGATTGTGAACCTGGCTCTACCATAGAGATAGAGTGATACAGCGTGAAAACAGGCCCTTCGGCCCAACTTGCCCACACCGACCAACATGTCCCATGTGAAAGAATTCACCCAGAGAGTTGTGAATCTGTGGAATTCTCTGCCACAAAAGGCAGTGGAGGCCGATTCACTGGATGTTTCAAGAGAGAGTTAGATTTAGCTCTTAGGGCCAAAGGAATCAAGGGATATGGGGAGAAAGATGATCAGCAAATCTCGACCCGAAACGTCACCCATTCGTTCTCTCCTGAGATGCTGCCTGACCCGCTAAGTTACTCCAGCATTTTGCTTCAAGTCAGCATCTGCAGTTTTTTTCCCCATGATCATATTGAATGGCGGTGCTGGCTCGAAGGGCCGAATGGCCTCCTCCTGCACCTATTGTCAATGTTTCGATGTTTGTATGTCCCGCTGAGTTACTCCAGTGTTTCGCGTCTATCTTCACTGTACTCAGACTGGTGATGCTCCACTGCCCGCTGGTTCAGGGCAGTGCTGACTTGGTCATTGTATATTCCGCAGTGATGGAGTAAGTGCTAGAGGTAGCCCCTGCCTCCGCTTGCTGTTCAACGCTCCCGATACGGAACATCAACTCACTGCCAGCAATTACAGCAACCCATCAACACACACTTCACTCAGCAAAGAACACAGCAACTACCCAAGTCACAACCCTGAGGACACACAGGACACACACAACTGTATACACACACTGCGCACACACACACTGTACACACTTTACACACACACTGTATACACATAGACACTGTAGAACACACTGCACACACACTACACACACACACACTGAATACACACACACTGTACACACACACTGTGCACACACATACTGTACACACACTGTGTACACACATACATGGTACACACACACTGTACACACACACTGTGTACACACATACACTGTACACACACACTGTACACACACACACACTGTATACACACACACTGTACACACACTGTACCTGTACACACACACTGCACACACACACTACACACACACACTGAATACACACACACTGTACACACACACTGTGCACACACATACTGTACACACACTGTGTACACACATACATGGTACACACACACTGTACACACACACTGTGTACACACATACACTGTACACACACACTGTACACACACTGTACACACACACACACAGTATACACACACACTGTACACACACACACAGTATACACACACACTGTACACACACACACAGTATACACACACACACACTGTACACACACACACACACTGTACACACACACACTGTACACACACGCACTGTACACACACACTGTACACACACTGTACACACACACACTGTACACACACACTGTACACACACTATACACACACACACTACACACACACTGTACACACACACACTGTACACACACACTGAACACACACTGTACACACACACTGTACACACCACACTGTACACACACACACTGTACACACACTGTACACACACACACACACTGTACACACACACAGTATATACACACACTGTACACACACTGTACACACACACTGTACACACATACTGTACACACACACACACTGTACACACACACTGAACACACACTGTACACACACACACTGTACACACCACACTGTACACACACACACTGTACACACACTGTACACACACACACACACTGTACACACACACAGTATATACACACACTGTACACACACTGTACACACACACACTGTACACACATACTGTACACACACACACACTGTACACACACACTGTACACACACACACACACTGTATACACACACACACACTGTACACACACACACACTGTACACACACACACTGTACACACACACTGTACACACACACACTGTACACACACACACACTACACACACACACTGTACACACACTGTACACACACACACACACTGTACACACACACAGTATATACACACACTGTACACACACTGTACACACACACACTGTACACACATACTGTACACACACACACACTGTACACACACACTGTACACACACACACACACTGTATACACACACACACACTGTACACACACACACACTGTACACACACACACTGTACACACACACTGTACACACACACACTGTACACACACACACACTACACACACACACTGTACACACACTGTACACACACACTGCGCACACACACACACACTGTACACACACACACATACTGTGCACACACACACACATTGTACACACTGTACACACCCACACACTCACTGTACACACACACACAGTATACACACACACTGTACACACACACACAGTATACACACACACACACTGTACACACACACACTGTACACACACACACACACACTGTACACACACACTGTACACACACACTGTACACACACTGTACACACACACTGTACACACACACACTCACTGTACACACACACACACTCACTGTACACACACACACTCACTGTACACACACACTGTACACACACACTCACACTGTACACACACACTACACACACACTGTACACACACACACACTGTACACACACACACTGTACACACACACACACTGTACACACACACTGTACACACACACACACTGTACACACACACACACACACTATACACACTGTACACACACACACTGTACACACACACACTGTCCACACACACACACTGTACACACACACACTGTACACACACACACACTATACACACTGTACACACACACACACACACACACTGCATTTTGCCACAAAAGCCGAACTGCATGCTGACTGCCAGCTTTAACACATTAAACAGCATGTGAGTGTGGTATTTTATCTGTAACATATAAAATCCGTCTGAAGAAGGGTCTCGACCCGAGCCGTCACCCACCCCTTCTCTGCACAGACGCTGCCTGTCCCGCTGAGTTGCTCCTCACTCTGTGGTCTATCTCTGCTGGTGTGTGAGGCCGGTTGGTTCTCCAGCCGCGGGGACATGCAGTGTGTGTAACGTGGGGGACATGCAGTGTGTAACGTGGGGGACATGCAGTGTGTAACGTGGGGGACATGCAGTGTGTAACGTGGGGGACATGCAGTGTGTGTAACGTGGGGGACATGCAGTGTGTAACGTGGGGACATGCAGTGTAACGTGGGGACATGCAGTGTGTAACGTGGGGGACATGCAGTGTGTAACGTGGGGACATGCAGTGTGTAACGTGGGGACATCTGTGCGACAGAGGCTGGGCTGGGAACACAGCACTCACTGTGTGGTGCGCTGATCATTGGTATACGATGGATGGATGGTGCCTCGGCAGGGCTGAGCATTGCAGAGAACAGGGGGACGCAGGGCAGAGATAGGGAGACACATAGACAGGTAGATACATAGCCCGACACAAGACGGAACGAACCCACGCTGTTCCTACCTGGTGAAGGGGAGAGGGAGGAGGATGCAGCCGGGTTGGAGCAGCTCTCTGTCTCACTGCTACATGGATCAAGGGGACTTGGCAGCAGCCAATGTATCCTCCCACTCACTCCTCACTCACCCTGTCAGTGGAATGGTCCAGTGTCCTCGCTGCCTGCAGCTTCCCACAGTATGTCACCCACCCCCCCCATCCCCCCCATCCCCCCCCACCCCCCCCCATCCTCCCACCCCCCCCACCCATCCCCCCCATCCCCCCCCATCCTCCCACCCCCACCCATCCCCCCCCACCCATCCCCCCCCATCCACCCATCCACCCACCCACCCATCCATTCATCCCCCCCTCCATCACACTCAGCCAACCATCCATCCCCCCCTCCATCACACTCACCCACCCATCCCCCCCCCATCCACCCATCCACCCACCCACCCATCCATTCATCCCCCCCCTCCATCACACTCACCCAACCATCCATCCCCCCCTCCATCACACTCACCCACCCATCCCCCCCACCCATCCACCCCCCCATCCATCCCCCCCATCCATCACCCCCCTACCCATCCATCCCCCCCACCCATCCATCCCCCCCCCACCCATCCCCCCCACCCATCCATCCATCACCCCCACCCATCCACCCCCCCCCCCCCCACCTCCATCACCCCCCCCCCCTCCCCTCCCCACCACCAGGGAGCCAGGGCACACTGTCAAAGCCCAGTGCTACATACAAGGGATGTTGGTTTGTGATTGTGTGTGATGTTGTTTATTTTTATTGCTCTATTGCTGGGCTGTGGGTAACCTTTCATTTCACTGCACATCTTGTATGTGTATGTGACAAATAAACTTGAGGGTATTTATTCTCAAAATGCTGGAGTAACTCAGCGGGACAGGCAGCATCTCGGGAGAGAAGGAATGGGTGACGTTTCGGGTCGAGACCCTTCTTCAGACAAATAAACTTGACTTGACTCCACTGTCACAGTCCAGACTTGAGATGTTCCACATTCAGCGCAGAAACAGGGCCAGCCATCACCCTGGACACCAGTACTGCCCAGAGTCAACCATTCGGTAGAACTTTATTTATCCCAGGGGGGGAAATTGATCTGCCAACAGTCATTAAAAGCACAAAAATACAGAAAACACCAAATCCAAGCGTGCCTCACTCTTGGCTAACAAGCCTTCCCTCTGTTTGGGGCGGGCACGGTGGTGCAGCGGTAGAGTTGCTGCCTCACAGCGCCAGAGACCCGGGTTCCATACTGACAATAGTGCTGTTTGTATGGAGTTTGTACGTTCTCCCTGTGACTGCGTGGGTTTCCTCCGGGTGCTCTGGTTTCCTCCCACACTCCAAAAACACGTGGAGCTAATTGGCCTCTCTGAATTACACCTGGTGTGTAGGGAATGGATGGGAAAGTCGGATAACATAGAACTAATGCGAAAAGGTGATCAATGGACGATGGGCCGAAGGGCCTGTTTCCGTGCTGTGTCTTTCAATCAATCAATACTTTGCCCACTCACTTCACTTATCAATATGTCTCCACATACTGTGTGGGAAGGAACCGAAGATAGACACAAATCGAAGATAGACACAAAATGCTGGAGTAACTCAACGGGACAGGCAGCATCTCGGGAGAGAAGGAATGGGTGACGTTTCAGGTCGAGACCCTTCTTCAGACCTGAAACGTCACCCATTCCTTCTCTCCAGAGATGCTGCCTGTCCCGCTGAGTTACTCCAGCATTTTGTGCTTGTCTCCGTATACTATCCTTGGCATTCCCTGACCAAATAATTCTGCCTCTCTGAAGAATGTACTTTTGAAAATAATTGATCTCTGAACAAAATAAGGAACTAAAAAGAAAGTAGAACGTGTCTTTCCAAAATAAGGAACTAGTCAAGTTTAGTTTAGTTTAGAGATCCAGCACGGAAGCAGGCCCTTCGGCCCACTGAATCCGTGCCGACCAGCGATCACCGCACACTAACACTACACTAAACACACTAGGAACAATTTACATTTATACCAAGCCAATTAGCCTACAAACCTGTACGTCTTTGGAGTGTGGGAGGAAACCAGAGAAGGAGGAGCCAGCGCTGCCATCGCTGCCATCGCAGCTGCGGCTTGCCTGCAGTCCGTCTGTCCTTTGTGTTTTTTGTTGTTTTTGTATGAATTGTAGTTTTAATATGGTGTAGTGTTTGTATGTTATGTGGGGGGGGGGGGGGGGGGTGGGAGGGAACGGGAACTGTAAAAAATTCTCTCTCCCGAACGGAGACGCGACGTTTGTTTCTGTGTCGTGTCCCCGTTCCCGCTGCGGCCTAACACCGGCCATGCACCTGGGACCACCTGGGGCTCTGGTTCGCAGAGCCCACGGCCCGGACTCACCACCTGCGGCGCTGGCTGCCTACGGATGCAGCGGGAGCGGCTGCGACTCGTCTCCGGAGGCTCCGGCACGGGCCGCGTGGACGTCGGATGCCCGCAGGCCCCTGGGTGGGAGCCGACATCGGGAGTCCGGCAGCGGCAGAGGCAGCGTGTTCGCCCGCCCAGAATTGCGGGGCTTGGGTCGGCCCGCCGCAGACCTTTCACCGTCCGGCGCAGCCTGGAATAGGCCGCGGGATTTTCACCGTCCGGCGCGGCGCTCCAATGTCGGGAGCCCCGACCGCCCCGACGTGGCAACTCCAACAGCCTGACCTCGGGACAAGACGGCAGGGAAGAGAAAAGACATTCTGGCCTTCCATAACAGTGAGGAGGGGACTGGAGGAGACTCACTGTGATGGATGTTTCTTTTGTTTGGTGTTAGTGTATGATTGTGTGTGTTATTGCATTTTTATTGATTATTCGTATTGGTCTTAATGTTTCAACTGTGGGTAATGTTTCATTTCACTACACATTTATGTGTATGTGACAAATAAACGACTATTGACTATTGATCCCGGAGAAAACCCACGTTGTAATGGGGAGAACGTGCAAACTCCGCACAGACAGCACCCATAGTCAGGATCTAACCCGGGTCTCTGAGCCGCGGTGAGGCAGCAGCTATAACGCTGTGCCACCGTGCAGCCTACAAATGGGAGAAAAGTACATGTTTCCTGCCAGTGTAGGAAATAACTGCAGATGCTGGTACAATTCGAAGGTATTCATTCACAAAATGCTGGAGTAACTCAGCAGGTCAGGCAGCATCTCAGGAGAGACCCTTCTCTCCTGTTTTCTGCCAGTGGAACCCGCAGTAATTTCGGTTGTTGAGAGAAACACGAACTGACAACGTATTTTCAGTGAGTTGTAAGTGCAAGAAAACAATGAATGAAGTCAGTCAACGAGCAAACTAAACCAAGCCTGGGCCGTACATTGTGGTAACGTTTTAACCATTTTCAATCATTCATTCATCATCTTTTCTAAATGCATTGTTAACCCTTCCCATCAAAGTTACACCATACAACCTGTGAATCCCAGCATCTCGTTAAGCCCAGTGATGTTCAATGCTTTCTGCAGTCTGCTTCATGAACTCTTCACACTCAATGTGTAGGAAGGAACTGCAGATGTTGGTTTACATAGAATACGGACCCAAAATGCTGGAGTAACTCAGCGGGACAGGTTTGAACGTTCTCCCCGTGGCCCGGCCCCATGGATGCTGTTTGGAGCAGGTGGCACCTGAAGTCGACAGGTGCCACAGGTAATTCGGAGCCCCCATGGATCTGTCGGCTTATATTTCAAGCGGGTTAGAGTGTAAACACACAGAAGTGTGAAAACGCACACCTCCAGATTCAGGGACAGTTTCTTCCCAGCTGTTATCAGGCAACCGAACCAACCTACCACAACCAGAGAGCGGTCCTAAACTACTATCAACCTCATTGGTGACCCTCGGGCTATCTTTGATTGGACTTTACCTTACACTAAACATTATTCCCTTGCCATGTATAGAAATATAGAAAATAGGTGCAGGACTAGGCCATTTGGCCCTTCGAGCCAACACCGCCATTCAATATGATCATGGCTGATCATCCAAAATCAGTACCCCATTCCTGCTTTCTCCCCATATCCCTTGATCCCGTTAGCCCTAAGAGCTTTATCTGCACAATGCAAATGGCTCACTTGTAATCATGTGCTGTCTTTCCACTGAACTGTTAGCATGCGACAAAAGCTTTTCACTGTACCTCGGTAAACTAAACTGAACTGAACTGAGTAGCATTATCTCGATACAGGTATTGGTGAGCCCACGTGTAGAGTAATGTGAATACACCTGGACCTGGGTGGGTACGCAAGCATGCACATACATTGTGGGCCGAAGGGCCTGTTCCTGTGCTGCACTGTCCTACGTTCTATTGAAATACAAGGTGGATATTTAATTTCTAAGGGTCCATAAGGTCATAAGGAATAGGAGCAGAATTAGGCCATTCGGCCCATCAAGTCTACTCCGCCATTCAATCATGGCTGATCTATCTCTCCCTCCTAACCCCATTCTCCTGCCTTCTCCCCATTACCCCTGAAATCTGTACGGGTTATGGAGATGATATTTTTTTTTAAAGAGGATGGGGAGTGTTCAATCAGCTTGACCCTATAAATGGCAGAGGCCTGAGGGGCCGAACGGCCTTACCTGTTCCTGCTTGACCTGGCCTCATGATTTGGCTTAGGCCAACAGGCCTAACTAAACGTGTGCAATAAAACCATCAAACAGCACTCCTCTCATCTCCTGCCTTTCACTCTGATGTCAGACACCATTTTTAACTCACTTAACAATAGGAATAGATCAGATAGATGCACAGAGTCTCTTGCCCAGAGTAGGTGAATCGAGAACCAGAGGACATAGGTTTAAGGTAGGGTTGCCAACTGTCCCGTATTAGCCGGGACATCCCGTATTTTCGGCTAAATTGGTTTGTCCCGTACGGGACCACCCTTGTCCTATATTAGGCCCGGGGGGGGCTATAGGCCCGGACACTACAGGCCCCGACACTGTAGGCCCTGACACTGTAGACCCCAATGCTGTAGGCCCGGACACTGTAGGCCGCTACACTGTAGGCTCGGACACTGTAGGCCCGGACGCTGTAGGTCCCAACAGTTTAGGTCCCGACACTCTAGGTTTCCAACATGTTAGCTCTGGACAGTGAAGGTCCGGAGGCCCGGGCGCCGCCTAACGGAGGTTGCATAGCAACCCGCCTCCCGGCCCGGGCGGCTGCCATTGGTGGAGCGGGAGCACGTGGCCGCTGGCTGGGTGAGGTCACGTGGGGCGTGGGGTGGTGACGTCACCTTGTCCCGTATTTGGGAGTGAGAAAGTTGGCAACCCTAGTTTAAGGTGAAGAGGAAAAGAGTCAATAGGAATCTGAGGGGTAACTTTTTCACACAGAGGGTGGTGGGTGTATGGAACAAGCTGCCAGAGGAGGTAGTTGAGGCTGAGACTATCCCAACGTTCAAGAAACAGTTAGACTGGTACATGGATAAGACAGGTTTGGAGGGATATGGGCCAAACACAGGCAGGTGAGACTAGTGTAGATGGGACATGTTGGCCGGTGTGGGCAAGTTGGGTTGAAGGGCCTGTTTCCACACTGTATCACTCCATGACTCCATGGTCGTAGAGAGTCATAGAGTGGTGACAGGGTCTTCCGCCCAACTTGCCCACTTGTTGACGATAGTTCAGCATCAGCCAGGTTTGGTCAACACATGGGAGAGTGAACCGCTCACAGAACATGATGTCATTACACAAAGATCAACAGCCGGAGATGAATAGGAAGAGAAGTTCGTCTCCTTGTTTTAATGTAATTTATCCACAAGCAAATCACATTCTGTGGTCAACAAATACAGAGGCCAACAGGAAATGGAGCCTGGATACTCGAAAGGAGTCATTTCTTGTCAGAGAGCCTATCATTAATTGCAAGCCTTCTCTCTCACACACGTCCCCTTTATTTTACAACCTGCTTCCTCCCTTTCTCTTTGCTAACCCCTTCTCTCCCACCCTGCTACCTATTTCCTAGACCTTATTCCCCAAACTGGTTGCTCTCTCTGTCCCTCTCTCCCCGTCTCTCTCTCTGTCTCTCTCTCCCCGTCTCTCTCTCCCCGTCTCTCTCTCTCTCTCTCTCTCTCTCTCTCTCTCTCTCTCTCTCTCTCTCTCTCTCTCTATTCTTCCTTCTTCCCAGCCTTTCCTTCCCCTCCTTTGACCAAGTTCTGATCACTTTCCCTTCTTCAAATCTCCTTTGTTCCTCATGGGATTTTTAAAGAGATACACCGTGGAAACATGTCCTTAGGACCACTGAGTCCGTGCTGACAAACGATCGCCCGCACACGAGTTCTATGTTTTCCCAGTTTCGAGTCCTACACACCAGGGATAATTTTTACAGAAGCCAATTAAGCTACAAGCCTGCACGCCTTTGGAATGTGGCAGCAAACCGGAGCACCCGGAGGAAACCCACGTGGTCACAGGGAGAACGTACAAACTCGGCACGGTGGCGCAGCGGTAGAGTTGCTGCCTCACAGCGCCAGAAACCCAGGTTCGATCCTGACCACGGGTGCTGTCTGTACAGAGTTTGTACGTTCTCCCCATGACCTGCGTGAGTTTTCTCTGAGCACTGCAGTTTCCTCCCACACTCCAAAGTTGTACAGGTTTGTAGGTTAATTTGCTTGGTATAAATGTGAAACTTGTCCCTAGTATAGTGTTAATGTGCGGGGATCGGTGGTCGGGGTGGACTCGGTGGACCGAAGGGCCTGTTTCCGCGCTGTATCTCTAAACTAGACTAAACTATACTCGCACAAGCTGAAATCTGTGGTAAATTAACCAGTTGCTAACCACTGTAACTGCCTTTCCCATCGCTATTCTGACCTTCCTGTCCTGGGCCTCCTCTATAAACAGACTGAGGCCACACGCAAACTGGAGGAACAGCACTCATATTGCACTTGGATAGGTGACAACCCAATGCATGAACATCGGGATCATCTATTTTAAGTAACACCACCCCTTTCACCCCCCACCCTCCTGCCCAACTTTTTCTTATGCCCCCATCACCAACCGAGTGTGCACCCATTATCCTCAATCTCTCCCCACCCTCCCCACCCCCCTCCCCACACCCCCTTGTCCTCGTCCAAGTTCATCCGATCTTCTGGCTTTTATTTCACTTCTCTCCTTTATCAGACACACCTTTGTCTCTTTTTCATCTCTAGCCTTCGTCTACCCATTTGCCTATCTAACCCATCTCATTTGTACCCACCAGTCACTAGCCAAGCTTTGTACCATCCCCAGCTTGTTCTTACCATCTATCCAGAGATGCTGCCTGTCCCGCTGAGTTACTCCAGCATTTTGTGTCCTTCTCCAGAGATGCTGCCTGCCCCACTGAGTTACGCTCGGTCCGCTTAAACCTACCTGATCTCCCGGTTGCCAAACACTTTAACTCCCCCTCCCATTCCCACACTGACCTTTCTGTCCTGGGCCTCCTCCATTGTCAGAGTGAGGCCCAGCACAAATTGGAGGAACTGCACCTCATATTTTGCTTGGGCAGCTTACACCCCAGTGGTATGAACATTAACTTCTCTAACTTCAAGTAACCCTTGCTTTCCCTCTCACTCCATTCCTCCCCCTCCCCCTTCCCAGTTCTCCGACAAGTCTGACTGTCCTTGATTACATTTTATCTCTGTTTGCATTGTTGTTTAACTTCTCCCAGCTAACATTGATCTTTTTTACATTTTCCTTGATCTCAATCCCCTTTCATTCATTTTCACACCTTACACTTCCTCCCTCTCCCCTGACTCACTGAAGAAGGGTTTTGACCCGAAACGTCACCCGTTCCTTCTCTCCAGAGATGCTACCTGTCCCGCTGAGTTACTCCAGCATTTTGTGTCTCTCTTCTATTTAAACCAGCATCTGTAGTTCCTTCCTACACACAGCAATCACCTTCCACCTACATCACCTACATCAGCCATCGCATACAACATATAATCCTCCACCATTTCCGCCACCTCCAACGGGATCCCACTACTGGTCACATCTTCCCATCTCCACCCCTATCTGCTTTCTGTAGAGACCGTTCCGTCTGAAATTCCCTGGTCCACTCGTCCCTTCCCACCCAAACCATCCCCTCCCCAGGTACTTTCCCCTGCAACCGCAGGAGATCCAACACCTGTCCCTTTACCTCCCCCCTCGACTCCATCCAAGGACCCAAACAGTCTTTCCAGGTGAGATAGAGGTTCACCTGCACCTCCTCCAACCTCATCTATTGCATCCGCTGCTCCAGATGTCAACTTCTCTACATCGGCGAACCCAAATGCAGGCTCTGCGATCGTTTCGCTCAACACCTTCGCTCAGTCTGCCTTAACCAACCTGATCTCCCGGTGGCTCAGCACTTCAACTCCCCCTCCCACTCCCACTCTGACCTTTCTGTCCTGGGCCTCCTCCATTGTCAGAGTGAGGCCCAGTGCAAATTGGAGGAACAGCACCTCATATTTCGCTTGGGTAGTTTACACCCCAGCGGTATGAACATTGACTTCTCTAACTTCAGAGAGCCCCTGCATTCCCTCTCTATCCCCTCCCCCTCCCAGTTCTCCCACTGTCTTCCTGTCTCTGACTACATCCTATCTTTGTCCCGCCCCCTCCCCCTGACATCAGTCTGGAGAAGGGTCTCGACCCGAAACGTCACCCGTTCCTTTTCTCCAGAGATGCTGCCTGTCCCGCTGAGTTACTCCAGCATTTTGTGTCTGCCTTCGATTTAAACCAGCATCTGCAGTTTTCTTTCTAACACCACTACTGCACTAACTTGCCACCCCAATCTTTACTCCTGTAATCTGACTGTGTGAACTGACAACTAGTCAGTACAGGGAAACAGCGTATGGTGTGTAAATGTCAAATCACACTGCTGCTCAATCCCCATGGACTAATTATCCCAGCGTAAATGGCTTCTCGAGTGGCTAATTGTGGGCTGTTATTAGAACTGCCTGTGACTCATGACTGGAGGGGCCTGATCTATAGGGAGAGGTTGAGTAGGCTAGGATTCCACTCCTTGGAGCACAGGAGGATGAGGGGTGATCGTACAGAGGTGTACAAAATCATGAGAGGAATAGATTGGGTAGACTCACAGAGTCTCTTGCCCAGAGTAGGGGAATCGAGAACCAGAGGACACAGGTTCAAGGTGAAGGGGGGAAAGATTTAATAGGAGCCTGAGGGGTAACTTTTTCAGACAAAGAATGGTGGGTGTATGGAACGAGCTGCCGGAGGAGGTAGTTGAGGCAGGGACTATCGTAACGTTTAAGAAACATTTGTACAGGTACATGATAGGACGGGTTTGGCACGGTCAATGGCAGCCTGGTCCACAGTCTGCCTCGTCCTTTTCTTCTCTTGTTGTTGTTAGTCTGTTGTTAAATGAATGTTTGAGTGTATCTTTAGTTTTGTATTATGTGGGGGCGGGGGAGGGAGGAACTTTTTTAATCTCCTTTCCCCGACGGAGATGCGCTTTTTTCCGTGTCGTATGTCCGTCCGCACTGCGGCCTAACATCGTGGAGCTGGCGGCCTCTTGCTGGGGATCGACTTCGGGAGCTCCAACCGCGGGAGCCTGCGAACCTAACATTGTGGAGCTCACGGTCCCTGGTTAGGGATCACCTTCGGGAGCTCCAGCCATGGGAGCTTCGATCGTTCCAACTGCGGATGGCTCGACCGCCCCGATCGCGGGAGAAAAGGAAGGAAGAAGCTAAGACGTTATTGCCGGCTATCACAGTGAGCTGTGGGGGATGTTTATGGTCATTTTGATGTAGTTGTGTGTCTTGTTGCTGTTTTGGTATGACTGTATGGGATATCAAATTCCTTGTATGTTTTTACATACTTGGCTATTAAATTAATTACAATTACAATTGGAGGGATGTGGGCCAAACGCAGGCAGGTGGGACTAGTGTTGATGGGACACGTTGGCCGGTGTGGGCAAGTTGGGCTGAAGGGCCTGTTTCCCCACTGTATGACTCTGTGATTTTATAAAACAAACACTATGTCATCATAAGGTCATAAGTGATAGGAGCAGAATTAGGCCATTCGGCCCATCAAGTCTACTCCGCCATTCCAATTATGGCTAATGTATCTTCCGTTCTCAATCCCATTCTCCACACAACCCCTGACACCCGTACTAATCAAGAATCTATCTTTCTCTGCCTTAGAAATATCCACTGACTTGGGCTCCACAGCTGTCTGTGGCGATGCAGAATCTTCAGTGTAGACATGGTCATGCCTTGCGTTCTGTTGTTAAAATGCAAAGGAAAATGTAAATCTCATAGATCCAGGAAGAGGGGCTGGGCCGGGGGGCCGCGGCCTGCGGGGGGGGGGGAGCTGGGAAGCCCCCGAGCTCGGGCCTGAAGGAGGGAGCCGCTGGCGGCAGCAGACATGAGGAGTGGGCCGGTGGGAGAGGGACTGGCATGTTGCCGACAGAGCCTTCAAGCTCGGCTGCAGGAGGCCCCTCCCCGGGACACAGAGGCAATCGGGCGAGGAGAGGGAGGTGGGTAAGTGGGTCGAGGGTGATGGAGGAGGCCCTGCTGCAGCCTGGGGCTCGCCTGGATCGGGAGCCACACCAGAACATCCAGCGCCTGGACCGGACTTTGGACTGAATGGCGGCAAAATATGGCGACTCATGCATGTGTGGTCTATGCAAAAAGAATCTCACTGTGCAATGCACAGGTGACAATAAAGCTCCATTGAACCATTGATGGTGACATCAAATCCCTCTCTGGTGTGTTGCACTTCAGCAGATAAGATGTTATATTTGTAGATTTTATATTTCTGTGGCACAACGGCAGAGTTGCTGCCTCGTAGCACCATGGAACCAAGGTCGATCCTAGAGTTGCCACCTTTCTCACTCCCAAATAAGGGACGAGGTGACGTCACAGCCCCAAGCCCCACCTGACCACACCCAGCCAGCGGCCACGTGCTCCCGCTCCACCAATGGTGGCCGCCTGGGCCAGGAGGCGGGTTGCTACGCAACCTCCTTCCGGCGAACACACTCGGCCCCGCTCCCCGTACACACACCGTTAGCCTATACTGTCCGGGCCTACAGCGGTCCCCAGGCCTACAGTGTCCGGGCCTACAGTGTCCCCCGGGCCTAATACGGGACAAGGCCATGTGGGACAAACAAATTTAGCCCAAATTACGGGATGTCCCGGCTAATACGGGACAGTTGGCAACCGTAGTCCATCCTGACCTCAAGAGCTGTCTGTACGTAGTTTGTACGTTTTCCCTGTGACCACATGGGTTTTCTCTGGGAGCTCCGGTTTCCTCCCACACTCCAAAGACGTGCGGGTTTGTAGGTTAATTGGCTTCAGTAAATTGTCTCCAGTGGGTGGGATGCGAAAGTGGATTCATGTAGGACTAGTGTACGTGTGATCCTGGTTAGCGTGGACTCGGCGGGCCGAATGGCCTGCTTCCATGCTCTATCTCTAAACTAAACTCACATCAATTTAGTTCAGTTTAGAGATACAGCGTGGAAACAGGCCCTTCGGCCCACAGCATCCCCACATACTAACGCTATCCTACACACTTTAGGGACAATTTACAATCATACATAGCCAATTAACCAACAAACCTGTACAGTTTGTCTTTGGAGTGTGGGAGGAAACCAGAGTTTCTGGAGAAAACCCACGTGGTCACAGGGAGAAACTACAAACTCCGTACAGACAGCACCCGTGGTCAGGATCGAACCCGGGTCTGTAGCACTGGATGGGCATTAACTCCACCTCTGTAGTGCCACTCCTTTATTATTTTAACGTCCTGATAAACGTTCACCGCTTGTTGAAACCTAACTCAATGTCCCGAAGGCTTTCAGCTTAGTCTTCCCAAAGAGGCGTGCCCTCTGCTGCTGCAACTCCACAAGCTTGCACCTGCCTTCTCCCCACAACTAAGAGAGACACACAATGCTGGAGTAACTCAGCGGGTCATGCAGCATCTCTGGAGAGAAGGAGTGGGTGACGTTTCGGGTCGTGACCCTTCTTGACCCACCATCGTGGCTGGCCTTCATATCAACTATGCCCATGATCATCACGTCACCCAGAGTTACTCATCCATCCTCGCCGTTCACAAAGTCAGCATCTCACTTGCATTCTCTTCCCACATCCCCCGCTCCACCTATGTTCCAATGACTTCTTCAGCTACATCTGCTCTAGGGCGGCACGGTGGCGCAGCGGTAGAGTTGCTGCCTCACAGCGCCAGGGAACCAGGGCCGATCCTGACCATGGGTGCTGTCTGAACGGAGTTTGCACGTTTACCCCTGTGACCGCGTGGGCTTTCTCCAGATGCTCTGGTTTCCTCCCACATCCCAAAGACACGATACCATACCATACCATACCATACCATACCATACCATACCATACCATACCATACCATACCATACCATACCATAGAACTTTATTTATCCCAGGAGGGAAATTGATCTGCCAACAGTCATAAAACACAAGATACATGAAACAGGAAAATAAAGTGACGAGTGGAAAGTCCAGGATTGGGGATGTGCATAGATTGGGGGGGGGGGGGAGTCAGTCTCAATCTACCCCATGACAGAAGGGGGAGGAGTTGAACAGTTTGATAGCCACAGGGAAGAAGGATCTCCTGTGGCGTTCTGTGCTGCATCTTGGTGGGACCAGTCTGTTGCTGAAGGTGCTCCTCAGGTTGACCAGTGTGTGTCATGGAGGGGCTGAGCTGTAATGTCCAGGATGCTCCGCAGTTTGAGGAGTAAATCTGCGGAGACGTTGAAGGAGTGGAGACTTCTCAAAAACTATAGCCGGCTCTGTCCCTTCTTGTACAGGGCCTCAGCGTTCCTGGACCAGTCCAGTTTACTGCCCATCCACACCATTGACTGCACATCCACACCATTGTTGGCGAGTGGGGACAGGGGTGTTCCTCTCCTCCTAAACTCCACTACCAACTCCTTAGTCTTGTTGGTGTTGAGCTGCAGGTGATTCAGCCCACACCACCCAACAAAGTCGTTGACTACTAGGATTGCCAACTGTCCCGTATTAGCCGGGACATCTCGTATTTTGGGCTAAATTGGTTTGTCCCGTACGGGACCGCCCTTGTCCCATATTAGGCCCGAGGGCTGCTGTAGGCCCAGGCGCTGTAGGTCTGGACAGTGTAGGTCCGGACAGTGTATATCCGGACAGTGTATGTCCGGACAATGTAGGTCCGGACAGTGTAGGCCCGGATGCCTGGGCGCCGCCTAACGGAGGTTGCATAGCAACCCGCCTCCCAGCCCGGGCGGCCGCCATGGTGGAGCGGGAGCACGTGGCCGCTGGCTGGGTGAGGTCACGTGGGGCGCGGGGCGGTGACATCACCTTGTCCCTTATTTGGGAGTGAGATAGTTGGCAAACCAATTGACTACACCTCTGTATTCTGCTTCCCTCCCCTCACTGAGGGCAGCCCACAATTGCGGAATCATCAGAAAACTTCTGCAAGTGGCAGGAGTCCGAGTTATATCTGAAGTCCAAGGTGTAGATGGTGAACAGGAAGGGAGAGAGGGCTGACCGTATGGGTTTGTAGTTTAATTGCCTAATGTAAATAGGGATAAATTCCAAATCCAGCAAAAGAGTTTGACCAAGAGGAAAGAAAATGAGAACAAATTAATTAGGAATAAAACAGACCATGAAAGTTTCATTAAGTACATGAAGGGAGAGGGAGATTCCAGTAAACATTGGGTGCCCCGAGAGAACAAGGCAGTGGAAAGAGTTATGGGGAATAAGGAAGTAGATAAGATGTTACTATCAGTTCAGTTTAGCTTATTGTCACGTGTACTGAGGTACAGTGAAAAGCCTTTGTAGTGTGCTTACTAGTCAACGGAAAGACAATACATGATTACAATCGAGCCATTTACAGTGTACAGATACATGATTAGGGAATATCGTTTAGTGCAAGGTAAAGCCAGCAAAGTCCGATCAAAGATAGTCCGAGTAATGTAAGAAAATAACTGCAGATGCTGGTACAAATCGAAGGTATTTATTCACAAAATGCTGGAGTAACTCAGCAGGTCAGGCAGCATCTCAGGAGAGAAGGAATGGGCGACGTTTCGGGTCGAGACCCTTCTTGACCCGAAACGTTGCCCATTCCTTCTCTCCTGAGATGCTGCCTGACCTGCTGAGTTACTCCAGCATTTTGTGGAAAGATAGTCCGAGGGTCACCAATGAGGTAGATAGTAGTTCAGGACTGCTATCCTAACGATAGTTAATATTTTGCACCAGTTTTCACAGTATAAAATACCACAAAGATCATATTACACTAACTGACGGTGGGGAAGAATTAAAAAAGTATCACTGGAGAATTGATATTAAGCTAACTAATGGGACTAAAGGATAAGACGTCTCCTGGCCCAGAAGACTTGCAATTGAAAGTACGTGGTTGCAAAGATAATGGATACATTAATTGTAATCTTCCAACAATCCTTGAATTCTGGAGAAGTGCCAGAGTGTTGGAAAGCAGCTGATGTGACCCTTTTAGTTAACAATGGAGGGAGGCAAAAACAGAAAACCAAAGGCTGAGTATTTATTTAGGTGATTGGAGGAGAATTAGGCCATTTGGCCCACCAAGTCGATTCCACCATTCAATCATGGCTGATCTAAATTTTCCCTCCAAGCCCCATTCTCCTGCCTTCCCCCATAACCCCTGAGACCCGTGAGGGGTTAATCCGCTTTCCGCTTTCCCAGCCCCCACTCCCTCATCTTTACCATGGACGTTCAGTCACTCTACCCATCCCCCATGCCCCACCAGGAAGGCCATTAAAGCCCTCCGTTTCTTCCTCGACCACAGAACCATCCAATTTCCCTCTACTAACACTCTACTCCGCCTAGTGGAGCTGGTCCTCACCCTCAACAACTACTCCTTTGCCTCCTCCCACTTCCCCCAAGTCGAAGGCGTAGCTATGGGCACCCACATGGGCCCTAACTACGCCTGCCTCTTTGTAGGGTATGTTGAACAATCCCTGTTCCAGGTGTACACTGGCCCCATCCCCAAACTCTACCCACGCTACATTGATGACTGCATCGGTGCTACCTCCTGCACCCATGCAGAACTCATGAACTTCATCAACGTCACCACCAATTTCCATCCTGCACGCAAATTCACTTGGACCATCTCCGACAGCTCCTTCCCCTTTCTTGATCTCACCGTCTCCATCACAGGAGACAGACTATTGACTGACGTCTATTACAAACCCACTGACTCCCACAACTATCTCGACTACACTTCTTCCCACCCTGCTTCCTGCAAAGACTCTATCCCCCCCACTTCCAATGTCTCCGTCTACACCACATCTGCGCCCAAAATGAGGTGTTTCACACCAGAACATCTGAGATGTTCTCATTCTTTAGGGAACGGGGGTTCCCCTCTCCCAATATAGATGAGGCCCTCACTCGTGTCTCCTCGGTACCCCGCAGCTCCGCCCTTGCTCCCCCTCCCCCTAGTCGCAACAGAGACAGAGCCCCACTAGTCCTCACCTTCCACCCCATCAGCCGTCGCACACAACACATAACCCTCCAACATTTCCGCCACCTCCAACGGGATCCCACCACTAGCCACATCTTCCCATCTCCACCCCTTTCCAACTTCCGCAGAGACCGTTCCCTCCGCAACTCCCTGGTTAACTCATCCCTTCCCACCCAAACCACCCCCCCTCCCCAGGTACCTTCCCCTGCAACTCCAGAAGATGCAACACCTGTCCCTTTACCTCCTCCCTCGACTCTGTCCAGGGACCCCGACAGTCCTTTCAGGTGAGGCAGAGGTTCACTTGCACCTCCTCCAACCTCATCTACTGTATCCGTTATTCAAGATGTGGACTCTTATACATCAGCGAGACCAAACGCAGACTGGGCGATCGTTTCGCTGAACACCTTCGCTCAGCCCGCCTGAACCCACCTGATCTCCCGGTTGCCAGACACTTCAATTCTCCTTCCCATTCCTACACAGACCTTTCTGTCCTCGGTCTCCTCCATTGTCAGAGTGAGGCTAAACGCAAATTGGAGGAACAGCATCTCATATTTTGCTTGGGCAGCTTACAGCCCAGTGGTATGAATATTGATTTCTCTCACTTCAGCATTCCCTCTCTCTTTATCCCTCCCCCACCCAAGTCGCACCAGCTTCTCGTTTTCACCCTACAAACAGCTAACAATGGCCTGTTTCCTTTATCATCCTTACTTTTTCACCCTTTGTTCTTTATCTCCTTACATCATCGTCTATATCTCTCGTTTCCCTTTCCCCTGACTGGTCTGAAGAAGGGTCCTGACCCAAAACGTCAGCCATTCTTTCTCTCCAGAGATGCTGCCTGAACCGCTGAGTTATACCAGCTTTTTGGTGTCCATCTTTAGTTTAGTTTAGTTTAGTTTAGTTTAGTTTAGAGGCCCTTCGGCCCACTGGGTCCGTGCTGTCCATGAGTCGCCCGTTCTCACTAGCTCTATGTTATCTCACTTGCGCATCCTACACACGAGGGGAAATTTACAGAAGCCAATTAACCTACAAACCTGCGTGTGTTTAGAGTGTGGGAGGGAACTAAATTCAACCCACGCAGTCACAGGGAGAACGTGCAAACTCCACACAGGCAGCGCCCATTGTCAGGGTCGAACCTGGGTCTCTGGAACTCTGATTTTTACTTATGTTATGTACAAAACAGACACTTCAGATTAAAAAATACATTCAGATCATTTCCACCCACTGTAGTTAATTCTCTCGAGCTTTATAAAGCTTTTGAAATTCCTGACACACCCGTATCATTTCAGAAGGTGGTTAGTTCAATCACATCAGTTTTCACTGGAGGGTAACAGCTGTGGAGTTTGGCCTCAGATTGTCCTTGAGACAGCAACAGAGGAACTGGTGAAATCGGCCCAAACAATGGAGCAATTCAAGGAACGGTTGAAGACAACAACTCCATAGAAGATGTGTAGGAAGGAACTGCAGATGCTGGTTTACACCGAAGGCAGACACAAAAATGCTGGAGTAACTCAGCGGATCAGGCAGCAGCTCTGGAGAAAAGGAATGGGTGACGTTTCGGGTCACGACCCTTCTTCAGGCTGAGAGTCATAAGGTCATAAGTGATAGGAGTAGAATTAGTAGAATCAATTCTACTCTGCCATTCAATCATGGCTGATCTATCTCTCCCCCCCATCCCCATTATCATCATATCATATCATATCATCATATCATCATATCATCATATATCTACAGCCGGAAACAGGCCTTTTCAGCCCTCCAAGTCCGTGCCGCCCAGTGATCCCCGTACATTAACACTATCCTACACCCACTAGGGACAATTTTTACATTTACCCGCCAATTAACCTACATACCTGTACGTCTTTGGAGTGTGGGAGGAAACCGAAGATCTCGGAGAAAACCCACGCAGGTCACGGGGAGAACGTACAAACTCCTTACAGTGCAGCACCCGTAGTCAGGATCGAACCTGAGTCTCCGGCGCTGCATTCGCTGTAAAGCAGCAACTCTACCGCTGCGCTACCGTGCCGCCTGCCTTCTCCCCATAACCCCTGACACCTGCACTAATCAAAAATCTTTCTATCTCTGCCTTAAAAATATCCATTGACTTGGCCTCCACAGCCTTCGGTGGCAAAGAATTCCACAGATTCACCACCCTCTGACTAAAGAAATCCCTCCTCATCTCCTTCCTAAAAGAACGTCCTTTTATTCTAAGGCTATGATCTTTTGTCCTAGACTCTCCCACTAGTGGAAACATCCTCTCCACATCCACTCTATCCAGGCCTTTCACTATTCTGTATCTTTCAATGAGGTCCCCCCTCATCCTTCTAAACTCCAGCGAGTACAGGCCCAGTGCCGACAAACGCTCATCGTAGGTTAACCCACTCATTCCTGGGATCATTCTTGTAAACCTCCTCCAGAGCCAGCACATCCTTCCTCAGATATGGTGCCAAAAATTGCTCACAATATTCCAAATGCGGCCTTACCAGCGCCTTGTAGAGCCTCAGCATGACATCCTACAGGGGAGAGGGAAACTAGAGGTGTGAATAGGTACACAAAGCAAATGAATGGAAGGATTGAAAAGAACAAATCAAAGGGAGCACTGATGATGAAGGACAGGTGGAGCCCACAATGGTTCATTGTTGGCTGTGGAGCAGGTGAAAACAAAGGGAAATTTGTGAAAGTAGGCAGGGCTGTTGAATAGGTGATAACATTCCTTTGATGGGCTCTCCCCATAGATCCTTCGAGTGATAGATACCAGAAGGAGACACCCAATAATTCTTGGTAAAATGCCAAACTTACCAAACTTAGCAAACCTACTCTAGGAATTAAACGCTCGGCCTGCTTCTAGTGTGGCTAAGATCGACACAAAAACCTGGAGTAACTCAGCGGGACAGGCAGCATCTCTGGAGAGAAGGAATGGGTGTCGTTTCAGGTCGAGACCCTTCTGGTTAGGGATAAGGGAAACGAGAGGTATAGATGGTGATGTGGAGAGATAAAGAACAATGAACGAAAGATATGTAATAAAGTAAGGATGATAAAGGAAACAGGCCATTGTTAGCTGTTTGTTGGGTGAAAACGAGAAGCTGGTGCGACTTGGGTGGGGGAGGGATGGAGAGAGAGGGAATGCCGGGGCTACCTGAAGTGAGAGAAATCAATATTCACACCACTGGGCTGTAAGCTGCCCAAGCGAAATATGAGATGCTGTTCCTCCAATTTGCGTTTAGCCTCACTCTGACAATGGAGGAGACCGAGGACAGAGAGGTCTGTGTGGAATGGGAAGGAGAATTAAAGTGTCCAGCAACCGGGAGATCAGATGGGCTGAGAGAAGGTGTTCCACGAGACGATCGTCCAGCCTGCGTTTGGTCTCGGCGATGTGTAAGTGTGGCTGAGACAGAAGTGAAACTCCCGTCCAATTCTCATACTCAGAGAACCCTTAGATCTGCCTGTTGAGGTGACAACTATCTAGATTGTTTAACCTAAACAAGGGACAACTAGCTTATTAAGGCAGGATAATGAGTACCTGTGGAGTCTGACATTCCGTCTCCCACAGTATTATCCTGATTAGATCATTGTGCTGCTAAAGAGCCTGGTAAAGCACACGTTCATTACCTTTAGCCCAAGTGATTGTTTTACTACATGTAAAAATCTGCTGCTGGTTTGAAATACAATACAATACAATATATCTTTATTGTCATTGTACAGGGGTACAACGAGATTGGGAATGTGCCTCCCATATGATGCAATAATTTAATTAGCTAGTCAGTATTAATTTAAACAACCCAATGAAACAAATTAGAAACAGTTTAAAAACAGAATAAAGTGCAAGTAGATCTGTGCCGGATCACTGTGCGATGTGACCATCCGGCTCAGCAGGACCGGTTCATAGCAGCTATGGCCCTGGGGATGAAGCTGTTGCTGAGTCTGGAGGTGCGGGCGTAGAAGGCCTTGTATCGTCTGCCCGATGGTAGAAGATGGAAACACTGCCAACACTGTGGTGAAGCAGTAAAGGCCAGGATGCTAAGTCAATGTCCCACTAGACAAGTGTAGGAAAGGTCCCCAGCACACTAACACTACCCTACACACACCAGGGACAATTTACAATGATACCAAGCCAATTTACCTACACAGCTGCACGTCTTTGGAGTGTGGGAGGAAACCAGAGATCCAGGAGAAAACCCACGCAGGTCACGGGGAGAACGTACAAACTCGTACAGACAGCACCCGTGATCAGGATGGAACCCGGGTCTCTGGCGCTGTAAGGCAGCAACTCTACCGCTGCGCCACCGTGCCACCCCCACACCTTCTACGCAATGTTGTCAGGCTCACCAGAACGTCCAGCACTTTCTGGTTTTTATTTCAGGCATTGAGACTGTTTTGTGGTTGTTCTTTGATTGGAATCTTGTGGTCATTCAGCCCATCAAGTCTACTCTGCCATTCAATCATGCCTGATCTCTCTGTCCCTCCTAACCCCATTCTCCTGCCTTCTCCCCATAACCCCTGACACCCGTACTAATCAAGAATCTATCTCTGCTTTAAAAATATCCATTGACTTGGCCTCCACAGCGTTCTGTGGCAAAGAATTACACACATTCACCACCCTCTGACTAAAGAAATTCCTTCTCATCTCCTTCATAAAGGAACGTCCTTTAATTCTGAGGGTATGACCTCTGCTCCTAGACTCTCCCACTAGTGGAAACATCCTCTCCACATCCACTCTATCCAGGCCTTTCACTATTCGGTACGTTTCAATGAGGTCCCTCCTCATTCTTCTAAACTCCAGCGAGTACAGGCCCAGTGCCGACAAACACTCAACATAAGTTAACCCGCTCTATCTCTGTCAAAGGAGGGCCCGGCGTAAAATGGAATCTATACACTAAAACTCTCGTTTGTTTGTTTGTTTGTTCCTGAACTACAGCCAAAATGGTACACGATGGCGCGACAGTTTTAGGCCCACCTTACTCACCGTCGTCCCTTTGGTGCTAATGGAAGAAGTTTCATTGAAATCGGTGTTATATTTTTTAAGTTATTCACGTTTTAAAGTTTAAATCTATCTCCTAGGGAGGGAGGGGGGGTGGAGGTTTAGTGGGGTTGAGGGGGATGGAGTGGGAGGGGAGGGGAAGGGGGAGGGGAGGGAGGGGAGGGAGGGGGAGAAGGGGGGAGGGGAGGGAGGAAGGAGGGGGGAGGGGAGTGGGGGAGGAGAGGGTGCTGCACCAATGCAGGAGAGGTTTGGGCCCAACGGGTCCACTTGGTCTAGTACTTTATAATGTTGTCGGCGCCCTTTATGTGGCCACTCTTTGCATACCTTGCATGAGCAAAACAAAGAATGTCGCGTGACCTGCCACATGTGACAGTAAAGTATCGATGATTCGTTCATTCCAAATACCCATTGACTATCCATTGGGTGAGGGGGGAGGATGGATAAAGATGGGCCGAAAGGATTCCCTCCACAGAAGTGACGGTACAATCGCTCGGTCTGAAACATCCCGTTCACGTTTGGAAACAATAAATATTTCGGGCTTGCGTGCACTAGTATGAGCTCGAGTTGGCTGATCATGTTTTCATGTTAATGTTCTTGGGCGGCCTCTCGCTCCCATGAGGCAGGGAATGACAGGAAAATGCTGTTCATTCTGATGTCTGGGGCTTGGGGAGCCAATTGTGTTCAGTTCTGGGCACCATTTTATGGGAAAGATGTTGTCAAGCTGAAAAGGATATAGAGAAGATTTACGAGGACGTTGCCAGGACTCGAAGGTGTGAGATTTTGTGCAGGCTGGGCATCTGTTCTTTAGAGCACAGGAGGATGAGGGGTGATGTTATAGAGGTGTATAAAATCATGAGAGGAATAGATCGGGTAGATGCACAGAGTCTCCTGTCCAGAGTAGGGGAATCAAGGACCAGAGGACAGAGGTTTAAGGTGAGGGAGGGAAAGATTTAATAGGAATCTAAGGTGTCATTTTTTCACACATGGGGGATATTTATCTAGTGTGTCGGGTGTGTGTGCAAAAGTGGGAATAACATACAACTAGTGTGAACAGTTGATGGAAGGTCAGAGCGGACTCGATGGGCCGAAGGGCCTGTTTCCGTGTGGTATCTCTAAACTAAACCAAATCTGAGAACACGACTCGACCCGAAACGTCACCCATTCCTTCTCTCCAGAGATGCTGCCTGACCCGCTGAATTACTCCAGCATTTTGTTTCTATCTTCCATCCACTGACTCCATCTACACCTCACGCTGCCTCGGCAAGGCCAGCAGCATAATCAAGGACCAGTCTTACCCCGGCCACTCCCTCTTCTCCCCTCTCCCATCAGGCAAGAGGTACAGAAGTGTGAAAACGCACACCTCCAGATTCAGGGACAGTTTCTTCCCAGCTGTTATCAGGCAACTGAACCATCCTCTCACCAACTAGAGAGCGGTCCTAACCTAAGCTAGACAGTTGGACTATCTTTAATCGGACTCTACTGGACTATATCTTGCACTAAATGGTGTTCCTTTTACCCTCGATCTGTACACTGTGGACAGCTTGATTGTGATCAATCATGTACAGTCTTTTCGCTGACTGCATAGCACACAACAAAAAGCTTTTCACTGTACCTCTAGTCAATAGGCTCCTTGTCGCCCTTCCCGAGTGGGCCATCAGAAGGGCAATCGGTGTACGGAACAGGATCAGGCCCTTCGGCCCACAATGTCCAGGCTGAACTAATCTCACCTGCCTGCAGGTGATCCAAATCCCTCCATTATCTGCATGTCCATGTGCCTGTCTAAACGTCTCTGAGACGCCATTATCATATTTGCCTCCAAAAGCACCAGGAAACATACTTCCTTCTGCATCAAGGCTTGCCCAGTCCACGTGCGGCACGGTGGCGCAGCGCTAGAGTTGCTGCTCTCAGCGGCAGATTCCCGGGGTTGATCCTGACTACGGGTGCTGTCTGTACGGAGTTTGCACGTTCTCTCTGTGACCTGCGTGGGGATTTCTCCGGGTGCTCCGGTTTCCTCCCACACTCCAAATACATGCTGCTTTGTAGGTTTATTGGCTTCAGTAAAATTTGTACATTGTGCCGGGTGTGTGTAGGATAGTGCTAGTGTACGGGTTAATCATTGGTCGGCGTGGATTCAGTGGGCCAGGAAGTCTGTTTCCGTGCTGTATCTCTAACGTCTACAGTCTATCGTCTAACGTCTAATGTCTACCGTCTACCGTCTACCGTCTACAGTCTACAGTCTACAGTCTAACGTCTACAGTCTACAGTCTAACGTCTACAGTCTAACGTCTACAGTCTACAGTCTACAGTCTACAGTCTACAGTCTACAGTCTACCGTCTACAGTCTACAGTCTACAGTCTACAGTCTAACGTCTACAGTCTACAGTCTAACGTCTACAGTCTACCGTCTACAGTCTACAGTCTAACGTCTACAGTCTAAGGTCTACAGTCTACAGTCTACAGTCTACAGTCTACAGTCTACCGTCTACAGTCTACAGTCTACAGTCTACAGTCTAACGTCTACAGTCTACAGTCTAACGTCTACAGTCTAACGTCTACAGTCTACAGTCTACCGTCTACAGTCTAGTCTACAGTCTACAGTCTAACATCTACAGTCTACAGTCTAACGTCTACAGTCTGACGTCTACAGTTTACAGTCTACAGTCTACAGTCTACCGTCTACAGTCTACAGTCTACAGTCTACAGTCTAACGTCTAACATCTAACATCTAACGTCTACAGTCTAACGTCTACAGTCTAAAGTCTACCGTCTACCGTCTATCGTCTAAAGTCTAAATCTCCTTCAAACTATGGCTCTTTCACCTTAAAGCTCTGCCCTCTAGTCTAGCGCATTTCCACCCTAAAGGAAAAAGGTTTTGCCTTCTCCGTTATCTGCTGCATTTCTAGACTTTGCAAATCTGCTGCACTTTTGCACAGTCTTCATAATCCATTTTGCTGATTAATGGTGTTCCTGGATAATTTCAACTTAACTCAAAAGGTTAGAGTATGTTAGCATTAGTATTGAGATATCTGACCTACACCACAGAAGTTTGCAGTTCAAAATCATGCCTTGATATAGTTTTATGAAACGGAACTTTAAAAAAAAACGCTTAATGCCGGAGGAAGTCGGCATGTCAGGTAGAGGTGCCAACTATCGCCCTCCCAAATACGGGACAAGGTGACGTCACCGCCCCGCGCCCCACGCGTCCTCACCCAGCCAACGGCCACGTGCTCCCGCTCCACCAATGGCGGCCGCCCGGGCTGGGAGGCGGGTTGCTACGCAACATCCATCAGGCGGCGCCCGGGCCTCTGGACTTACACTGTCTGGAGCTAAAATGTCGGAACTAGAAACATAGACAATAGGTGCAGGAGGAGGCCATTCAGCCCTTCGAGCCAGCACCGCTAGAGAGTCGATACCTAAACTGTCAGGACCTACAGCGTCGGGGCTACAGTGTCGGGGCCAACAGCACCACCCGGGCCTAATACGGGACAAGAGCGGTCCCGTACGGGGACAAACCAATTTAGCCCAAAATACGGAATGTCCCTGCTAATACGGGACAGTTGGCAACCCTAAGGCCAGGCAGCATCTGGGGAGGGAGGCAGGAGAAGGATTCCCAATCTAACAGTTGCCTGTCCATTCCCTCCACAGTTGCTGACTGACCCATTGTTTAGACTTTAGACTTTAGAGATACAGCACGGAAACAGGCCTTTCGGCCCACCGAGTCCGGGCCGACCAGTGATCACCCCCTATCCTACACACTAGGGAGAATATACAATGTTACCAAAGCCAATTAACCTGTAAACCTGCACGTCTTCGGAGTGTAGGAGAAAACCAGACTCGGAGAAAACCCATGTTGTCATCGGCAGAACGTACAAACTCTGCACAGACAGCACCCGTAGTCAGGATCGAACCCGGGTCTCTGACGCTGGAAGGCACCAATTCCACTGCTGCACCACCATGCCGCACTAATTTAGTTCCGAGTTCCTCCAGCACTTCGTGTTTTGCTCAAGATTCCAGCATCTGCAGTTCTTCGTGTCTCCTTTTTTTTTTAAAACACTTTATTTTTGGACCGTCTTTAGGAAATTAAAACTTGTTGAATCATTGGAAAAATCCACCTGCTCATAAACATCCTTTAGAAGTAAATCTGCCAATTTGTTTGTGATTAGAGTACAAAGCCTTAACACAGTCCCTCAAAGGGTCGCAGCTGGACATGGGCGGCAATCGTTGCTGTGGATGCAACATCGACAACCCAAAGGCATTGGAAAAGACAATACAAAACTGCGCGTACAATCTCAATTCTGTTGCCAGACTCTGAACATAGACACAAAATGCTGGAGTAACTCAGCGGGTCAGGCATCATCTCTGGAGAAAAGGAATAGGTGACGTCATGGGTCAAACGGAGAAACATAGAAAATAGGTGCAGGAGGAGGCCATTTGGCCCTTCGACCCAGCACCGCCATTCATTGTGATCATGGCTGATCATCCACAATCAGTAACCTGTGCCCAACTTCTCCCCATATCCCTTGATTCCACTAGCCCCGAGAGCTCTATCTAGTAGTAACAGGATTGTTCCGAGTCAGCATGGATTTACGAAGGGGAAATCATGCTTGACTAGTCTTCTGGAATTATTTGAGGATGTAACCAGGAAAATTGACAGGGGAGAGCCGGTGGATTCAAGATTCAAGATTCAAGATTCAAGATTCAAGATTCAAGATTCAAGATTCAAGATTCAAGATACAAGATTCAAGATTCAAGACATCTTTATTTGTCATGGTGTACCTTGACTTTCAGAAAGCCTTTGACAAGGTTCCACATAGGAGATTAGTGGGCAAAATTAGAGCACATGGTATTGGAGGTAGGGTACTGACATGGATAGAAAATTGGTTGACAGACAGAAAGCAAAGAGTGGGGATAAATGGGTCACTTTCAGAATGGCAGGCAGTGACTAGTGGGGTACCGCAAGGCTCGGTGCTGGGACCGCAGCTATTTACAATATACATTAATGACTTGGATGAAGGGATTAAAAGTAACATTAGCAAATTTGCAGATGATACAAAGCTGGGGGGTAGTGTGAACTGTGAGGAAGATGCTATGAGGTTGCAGGGTGACTTGGACAGGTTGTGTGAGTGGGTGGATGCATGGCAAATGCAGTTTAATGTGGATAAGTGTGAGGTTATCCACTTTGGTGGTAAGAATAGGAAGGCAGAGTATTGTCAAGTTAGGAACAGGGGACGTACAACGAGATCTGGGTGTCCTAGTGCATCAGTCACTGAAAGGAAGCATGCAGGTACAGCAGGCAGTGAAGAAAGCCAATGGAATGTTGGCCTTCATAACAAGAGGAGTTGAGTATAGGAGCAAAGAGGTCCTTCTGCAGTTGTATAGGGCCCTAGTGAGACCGCACCTGGAGTACTGTGTGCAGTTTTGGTCTCCAATTTGAGGAAGGATATTCTTGCTATTGAGGGCGTGCAGCGTAGGTTTACTAGGTTAATTCCCGGAATGGCGGGACTATCATATGTTGAAAGACTGGAGTGACTAGGCTTGTATACACTGGAATTTAGAAGGATGAGAGGAGATCTTATCGAAACGTATAAGATTATTAAGGGGTTGGACACGTTAGAGGCAGGAAACATGTTCCCAATTCCCTGGTCCACTCGTCCCTTCCTACCCAGAACAAGAGGCCACAGTTTAAGAATTAGGCCATTTAGAACTGAAATGAGGAAAAACTTTTTCAGTCAGAGAGTTGTGAATCTGTGGAATTCTCTGCCTCAGAAGGCAGTGGAGGTCAATTCTCTGAATGCATTCAAGAGAGAGCTGGATAGAGCTCTTAAGGATAGCGGAGTCAGGGGATATGGGGAGAAGGCAGGAACGGGGTACTGATTGAGAATGATCAGCCATGATCACATTGAATGGGGGTGCTGCACCTATTATCTATTGTCTATTGTCCAACTCTCTTTTAAATTCATCCAGTGAATTGGCCTCCACTGCCTCCTGTGGCAGAGAATTCCACAGTTTCACAACTCTCTGGGTGAACATGTTTTTCCTCATCTCAGTCCTAAATGGCCTCCCCTTTATTCTTAAACTGTGACCCCTGGTTCTGGACTCCCCCAACACTGGGATTTTTCTTTCCTGCATCTAGCCTGTCCAATCCCTGCAGAATTTAAAGTTAAGGTGCATGTACAAGGTCTCTGGCATGTTAAACAGGAGTGTTAGGAGGGCTGCCAATGAATGAAGCAAAGCAGATGCCAGAATTTGCTTCCAGCCTGACTATTATAATCAAATCATGGCTGACTTATATTCAATTTCAGAAATTAGCTGTCATTATTAATAAACTGTCGGGTTGAAGTTTAGCGGATCTACAGTAAGCTAAACATACGGTTTTCTAAGATGGCAAGTAGTTGTTGAAACACAGGCCCTGCACACCCTCGCGATCTCCCTGAACTAGGTGGTATAAGAAAATAACTGCAGATGCTGGTACAAATCGAAGGTATTTGATTCCCTGGTCCACTCGTCCCTTCCTGCCCAAACCACCCCATCTCCGGGCACTTTCCCTTGCAACCGCACGAGATGCAACACCTGTCCCTTTACCTCCCCCCTCAACTCCATCCAAGGACCCAAACAGTCTTTCCAGGTGAGACAGAGGTTCACCTGCACCTCCTCCAACCTCATCTATTGCATCCACTGCTCCAGATGTCAACTTACTTACATCGGCGAAACCAAACGCAGGCTCGGCGATCGCTTCGCTCAACACCTGCGCTCGGTCTGCGTTGGCCAAACTGGTCTCCCGGTGGCCGAGCACTTCAACTCCCCCTCCCATTCCCAGTGTGACCTTTCTGTCATGGGCCTCCTCCAGTGCGCCCACTGGAAATTGGAGGAACAGCACCTCATATTTCGCCTGGGCAGCTTGCAGCCCAGTGGTATGAACATCGACTTCTCCAACTTTAGATAGCTCCTCTGTCCCTCTCTTCCCCTCCCCCTTCCCAGATCTCCCTCTATCTTCCTGTCTCCACCTATATCCTTCCTTTGTCCCGTCCCCCTGACATCAGTCTGAAGAAGGGTCTCGACCCGAAACGTCGCCCATTCCTTCTCTCCCGAGATGCTGCCTGACCCGCTGAGTTACTCCAGCATTTTGTGAATAAATCCCTGAACTAGGTGGCACAGTGGAGCAGTGGGTAGATTTACTGCTTCACTGCTCCAGAGACCCGGGTTCCATCCAGACCCCGGGAGGTGATGTCTGTGTGTGGATTTTGCACGTTCTCCCCGTGACCGCCTGGGTTTTTTCCGGGCCCTCCGGTTTCCTCCCACATTCCAAAGACGTCCGGGTTTGAAGGTTGATCGGCCCTCTATAAAATTGTCCCCTCGTGTGCAGTGGATGAGAAAATGGGACAACGTAGAACCTAGTGTGAATGGGTGAGCACTGGTCGGTGCGGACTCGGTGGGCCGAAGGGCCTGCTTCCATGTTGTTTCGCTAAACTAAATCAATCGAAATTAAACTGGTTAGGAGTTAGACAATAGACAATAGACAATAGGTGCAGGAGGAGGCCATTCGGCCCTTCGAGCCGTGATTCAATGTGATCATGGCTGATCATTCTCAATCAGTACCCCGTTCCTGCCTTTTCCCCATACCCCCTGACTCCGCTAACTTTAAGAGCTCTATCTAGCTCTCTCTTGAAAGCATCCAGAGAATTGGCCCCCACTGCCTTCTGAAGCAGAGAATTTCACAGATTTACAACTCCCTGACTGAAAAAGTTTTTCCTCATCTCCGTTAGGAGGGAGAGATAGATCAGCCATGATTGAATGGCGGAGTGGACTAGATGGGCCAAATGGCCTAATTCTGCTCCTATCACATGATCTTATGGTGGTGAGGCTCCGTTACAGTGAGCTTGGAGACAGTGACACGCGCATGTACACAGCAAGGTTGGGGGAACAGGAAACTTAATGTATTTAAAGTTAATCAGGTCTGGTAGCAATTATTTGGCCAAGACGCTGGGGAAATACTGAGCCATTTATTAAAATGCTGCCTGTAATATTTGACATTCATCTGTACTGGCTGTACGGTTTGGGTTTTACACCGATCAGCCAAAACATTATGACCACTGACAGGCGAAGTGAATAACATTGATTATCTTGTTACAATGGCACCTATCAAGGGGTGGGATATATTAGGCAGCAAGTGAACAGTCAGTTCTTGAAGTTGATGTGTTGGATGCAGGAGAAATGGGCAGGAGTAAAGACCTGAGCGACTTTGACACGGGTCAAATTGTTATGGCCAGACGACTGGGTCAGAGCATCTCTGAAACGGCAAGGCTTGTGGGGTGCTCCCGGTCAGCAGTGGTGAGTACCTACCGACAGTGGTCCGAGGAGGGACAAACCACAAACTGGCGACAGGCTGGGTGTTGGGCGCCCAAGGCTCATCGATACGCGAGGGAACGAAGGCTATCCCGTCTGGTCCGAACGGACAGAAGGTCGACTGTGGCACAAGTCACAGAAAATGTTAATGGTGGTCACGGGAGGAATGTGTCACAATACACAGTGCGTCACACCCTGCTGCGTATGGGGCTGCACACGGAGGACCAACAGCATATTAGGCAGGTGGTCATAATGTTTTGGCTCATCAGGTCATAATGTTTTGGCTGATCAGTGTATATTATAACACAAAAGATGGCATCCATCCCAATTCAACACCTCAACCATAGACTTTAGACTTTAGAGATTTAGACTTTAGAGATACCCTTTGGCCCACTGAGTCCACGCCGATCATCGATCACCTGTACACTAATACTATCCTACACACTATCCTACACACTATCCTACACACTATCCTACACACTATCCTACACACTATCCTACACACTATCCTACACACTATCCTACACACTATCCTACACACTATCCTACACACTATCCTACACACTATCCTACACACTATCCTACACACTATCCTACACACTATCCTACACACTATCCTACACACTATCCTACACACTATCCTACACACTATCCTACACACTATCCTACACACTATCCTACATACTATCCTGAACCTCCGCCCGCTGGCGTGGGAGCCGCTACCGGACCGAAGCTCACCTGTTGTCCCTGCTGTCCCTGCTAAAGTGGCCCTGATCAACGCAAGATCCCTACAGAACAAGACCTTCATCCTCAACGACTTATTCATCACCCGTGGATTGGACTTCTTACTGCTCACAGAATCCTGGCTTAACCCTGGTGAGCTTGCTCCACTCGTGGAACTCTGTCCTGATGACTGTAACTTCTTCACCTCGCCTAGGCTCTCCGGACGCGGTGGGGGCTTAGCCACTGTGTTTAAGAAACATTTCAACTGCCGCCTCCTGAACGCTGATCACTTCTCCAGTTTCGAGGTGCAACTAATTAAAGTAGGCCTAGCCTATCCCCTCTTAATTGTTCTTGTGTATCGCCCACCAAAAATGCATAAGGACTTCATCACCCAATTTGCTGATCTGATTTCTAGCATTTTGCCCAAATTTGACCGGATCATGATTCTTGGTGACTTTAGTATTCATGTTTGCTGTCCCACTAAGCCTCTTGTGAGTGAATTTATGCACCTGGTTGAGTCCTTCAATCTGACTCTTCACACCACGGGACCCACTCACAAGTTAGGCCATACTATCGACCTAGTGTTATCGTCCGGATTCCCAATCAACAACATTGAAACTACTGAAGCCTGTCTATCGGACCACAGCGCTATCATTTTTGACGCATCTCTGCCTTTATCTCCCGCAAAATCTCATCTCCCTGTTCGCTACTCCTGCGACATAAATTCATTGACTGCCAGTAAATTCTCCGAGGCTCTCACAGCTGCCCCCAACATCTGCACTATTGAGGCCTCTCCCCCCCATCTCAGCACCGAGGATCTAGCCTCTTTATTTAATATCACTTGCTCTTCCATCCTGGATTCTATCGCTCCCCTTAAAATGAAAAAGCCTAAGCCCAAAGGTCGGCCTTGGCTCAATGACACCACCAAAGCCCTAAGAAGGGAGTGCAGAAAATCAGAAAGGAGGTGGAAATGTGACAAGCTTCAAATTTCCTTTGAAATTCTGAGAAACAATCTTCTCAAATACCAGGAAGCAGTAAAGTCTGCTAGAGCACAATACTTCTCCGACCTTATTTCCAAAAACTCTCATAACTCCAAGGTCCTATTTAGCACAATTACCTCTGTCATATCTCCCGCCCCCAGTACCAGCTTAGTTGGGTCCCCTGCTAAGTGCGAA
This sequence comes from Rhinoraja longicauda, assembly GCF_053455715.1. Lineage (NCBI taxonomy): Eukaryota > Metazoa > Chordata > Chondrichthyes > Rajiformes > Arhynchobatidae > Rhinoraja > Rhinoraja longicauda. Next base: position 2,871,464 of record NC_135987.1, on the reverse strand, counting down.
GAATTTGCTAAATTTTTCACCAACAAAGTTGAGAACATTAGAATGAACATTTCCCCTCCCACCCGTGACCTAGCTGTCTCACTAGTCTGTTCATCTAAATTGGACTGCTTCCAACCCGTCACTCTATCCTCCCTTGCAAAGCTTGTCTCCGCTATGAAACCTGCAACCTGCCCCCTTGATCCTGCCCCCACTGCCCTTCTGAAGGATGTCATTGCAATAGCCGGTCCCAGCATCCTCTCTATCGTCAACAGTTCTCTGGCCACTGGCACTGTTCCAACCAGTTTCAAGCACGCGGTGGTCCAGCCCCTACTGAAAAAACCTAACCTAGACCCCCACCTTGCCTAGCAACTACAGACCCATTTCCAAACTGCCATTCCTGTCAAAAGTCCTTGAAAAGGCAATTCTAAACCAATTAATGCCTTACCTACACCAAAACACCACCCTGGAAAGTTTCCAGTCAGGTTTCAGAGCCCACCACAGCACAGAGTCTGCCTTGTTGAAGGTACACAACGACCTGCTTCTCGCCATCGACACCAGTGACTGTGCAATCCTGCTCCTTCTCGATCTCAGCGCAGCGTTCGATACAGTGGACCACACCATCCTTATTGACCGTCTCCGGTACGCGGTTGGCATTGATGGCACTGCCCTGAGCTGGTTCGCTTCGTATCTCAAAGATAGGAGTTTCGCCATCAACATAGGCAGTTATTCCTCTGCTCCAGCTAGCCTCTCCTGCGGAGTTCCACAAGGCTCCATCCTAGGCCCCATTCTCTTCTCTCTATACATGCTCCCCCTTGGCCAAATCATTCAAAGGCACGGCATTTCTTTCCACTGCTATGCCGATGACACTCAGCTTTACCTCCCCCTGAAACCCAACAACCAGTCAAATTTAAACAGCCTCTTACACTGCCTTGAGGACATAAAATGTTGGATGGCACAGAACTTCCTCCAATTAAATGAGAGCAAGTCTGAGGTCATCCTATTTGGCCCCCCCGACTCCATCAAATCGATAACAGGCAGTCTTGGAAGTCTATCCTGCCTAGTCAAACCGCATGTCAAAAACCTCGGCATGATATTTGACTCTGCATTAAAATTTGATAAGCAAGTCAACGCTGTGGTAAAAGCCAGCTTCTTCCAACTTCGTACCATAGCTAAAATCAAACCTTTCCTCCAATTCGACGACACAGAAAAAATCATTCACGCTTTCATTTCCTCCCGCCTAGACTACTGCAACTCCCTATACACTGGGATCAGCCAATCTTCCCTGTCCCGCCTGCAACTGGTCCAAAACGCCGCAGCGAGACTCCTGACGGGTACCCGTAAAAGGGACCACATCACGCCGATTCTGGCCTCTCTCCACTGGCTCCCTGTACGGTACAGAATCAACTTCAAGCTCCTCCTATTCACGTATAAAGCCCTAAATGGACACTCCCCCCCACATCAAAAATCTTCTAACCCCCTCTCTAACTCCAGGTCCCTCAGGTCGGCCGACTTGGGGCTACTCACTATCCCGCGGTCTAGGCTTAAGCTCAGGGGTGACCGCGCTTTTGCGGTTGCAGCTCCTAGACTGTGGAACAGCATCCCTCTCCCCATCAGAACTGCCCCCCCCATCGACTCCTTTAAGTCCAGGCTCAAAACCTATTTCTACGCCCTAGCGTTTGAGGCTCATTGAGGAGGCGCTGTGAACTGTTTGCGTGCTACTGTATGTTTTTTTTTTTTCCATTGGAACCTAATCAGATGTACAGCACTTTGGTCAACGTGGGTTGTTTTTAAATGTGCTATACAAATAAAATTGACTTGACTTGACTTGACACGAGGGATAATTTACAATTTTTTTAATCAAAGCCCAATTTACCGACAATGGAGTGTGGGAGGAAACCGAAGCACCTGGAGAAAGCCCACGCGGTCACTGGGAGAACATACAAACTCCGTTTCTCCGTTCCCGCTGCGGCCTACCACCGGCCAAACACCTGGAGCTGGCGGCCTCCACCTGGGACTCGCCTGTGGAGGCTCCGGCCGTGTGGATATGGGAAGCTCGCAGCCCCCTGGGTGGGGCCGACATCGGGAGCTCCGGCAGCGGCAGCGACTTCGCCCGCCCCGAATCGCGGGGCTTGGGTCGGCCCGCCGCGGGCCTTTCACCGTCTGGCACGGCCTGGAACGTGGCAACTTCAACAGAAGACGGCAGGGGAAGAGAAAAGACATTGTGGCCTTCCATCACAGTGAGGAGGGGACTGGAAAAGACTCACTGTGATGGATGTTTCTTTTTGTGTGATTGTGTGTGTTATTGCTTATTTTTATTGCTCTTGTTGTTGGACTGTGGGTAATCTTTCATTTCACTGCACGTTTATGTGTATGTGACAAATAAACTTGACTTGACTTGAGGGATATGGATCGTACAGGCAGATAAGAGTATCTTGAAATATTGACATCATGTTCAGCACTGACATTGTGGGCCTGTTCATGAGCTGCACTGTTCTTTGTTCTATAATATACTTTGAGTATGTTCTATAATGCATTTTTTAACTAAGCATGCTCCCACCAAGCTAAACATAGATATTTAGTTTAGAAGGATGAGGGGGGACCCCATTGAAATTTACCAAATAGTGAAAGGCCTCGATAGAGTGGATGTGGAGAGGATGTTTTCAGTCATAGACTCAGAATTAAAGGACGTTCCTTTAGGAAGGAGATGAGGAGGAATTTTTATAATCAGAGGGTGGTGAATCTGTGGAATTCATTGCCACAGACGGCTGTGGAGGCCAAGACAATAGACAATAGACAATAGACAATTGGTGCAGGAGTAGGCCATTCAGCCCTTTGAGCCAGCACCGCCATTCAATGTGATCATGGCTGATCATTCTCAATCAGTACCCCCTTCCTGCCTTCTCCCCATACCCCCTGACTCCGCTATCCTTAAGAGCTCTATCTAGCTCTCTCTTGAATGTATTCAGAGAATTGGCCTCCACTGCCTTCTGAGACAGAGAATTCCACAGATTTACAACTCTCTGACTGAAAAAGTTTTTCCTCATCTCAGTTCTAAATGGCCTACCCCTTATTCTTACACTGTGGCCGTTGGCTATTTTTAAGGCAGAGATAGATAGATTCTTGATTCGTACGGGTGTCAGGGGTGATGGGGAGAAGACAGGAGAATGAGGTTGTGAAAGAGAATGGATCAGCCATGATTGAATGGTGGAGCAGACTTGATGGGCCGAATGGCCTCATTCTGCTGCTAGAACTTATGAATTTCTGAACTTACTTAATCTTGAGAATCACTTTCTCTTCTTGGGCAGTCTCTTGGCATTGAGGATGATAGGCTTCCATTCAGCTCCTGGAGTTCCCAGCTAGTTGATGAGCACGTCTTTGGCGTCCGGGAGGTGATCGAAGTTCTCGGAGAAAACCCACGCAGGTCACGGGGAGAACGTGCAAACTCCGTACAGGCAGCACTCGTAGCCGGGGTCGAACCCTGGTCTCTGGCGCCGTAAGCGCTGTAAGGTAGCAACTCTACCGCTGCGCCACCGTGCCAAATACACTGATATTGTACACTGATATTGTACACACCTTCGATGTATGGACTCAAAAATCCCCACTGGCATCCTGAAACGTCACCCATTCCTTCTCTCCAGAGATGCTGCCTGACCCGCTGAGTTTCTCCAGCATTTTGCGTCTACCTTCGATTTAAACCAGCATCTGCAGTTCTTTTCCTATCGTACAGCTAACAGTACAGCTCAGGTACATGCCCTTCAGCCCACAGTGCCTGTGTCGTACATGATGCCAAGACCATCTCTTATCTTCCTGCACACAATCCATATCCCACCATTCCCTGCATATCCATGTGCCCATCCAAAACACCACGATCGTATCTGCCTTCGCCACCCCCAGGAAGTGCGTGCCAGGCCCCCAACACCCTCTGTGTAAAAAACTTGCCCCGCACATCTATACACTAAAACTCTTGTTTGTTTGTTCCTGAACTACAGCCAAAATGGTACATGATAGCATGACAATCTTAGGCCCACCTTATCCACCGTTGTCCCTTTGCTAATGGAAGAAGTTTCATTGTTGTATTTCTAAAGTTATTCACATTTTAAAGTTAAATTCTATCTCCGGGGAGGGAAGGAGGGAGGGAGGGAGGGAGGGAGGGAGGGAGGGAGGGAGGGAGGGAGGGAGGGAGGGAGGGAGGGAGGGAGGGAGGGAGGGAGGGAGGGAGGGAGGGAGGGAGGGAGGGAGGGAGGGAGGGAGGGAGGGAGGGAGGGAGGGAGGGAGGGAGGGAGGGAGGGGAGGAGGGAGGATAAGGGGTGTTGAGTGGGATGGAGTGGGGGGGAGGGGAAGGGGAGAGGGGAAGGGGATGGGAGGGGGAGGGAGGGGTGGAGGGATGGGAGGGGGAGGGGAGGGGTGGGGAGGAGGACAGGAGGGGAGATGGGGAGAGGAGGATGGAGGGGGAGGAGGGGAGAGGAGGATGGAGGGGAAGGAGGGAGGGGGAGGAGGGTGGGGAGGGGGAGGGGGAGAGTGGAGAGGGAGGGGGAGGGGGAGAGGGGAGGGGGAGGATGGAGTGGGGAGGGAGGAGGGAGTGGAGGGGGAGGGGGAGTGGGGGAGGAGAGGGCGCTGCACCAATGCAGGAGAAGTTTGGACCCAATTTGGTCTAGTCTCCTTTAAACTTTGCCCTTCTCACCTTAAAGTTATGCCCTCTACCATTTGATTTCTCCATCCTGGGGAAAAGGTTCTGACTGTCTACCATTTCTGTGTCTCTCATAATTAAATATTCCATATTTTTATATACTTCTATCTGGAGTATATAATTTCACTACTACAGATCAGGTCAGATATACCACACCATCAAGCTAAACACACGTACAATCGGTAGAGCAAAGGGGCAGATACAGAGTGCAGAATATAGTTCTCAGCATTGTAGCACATCAGTTCCGCAGACAAAGTCCCAATGTCCACAATGGGGTAGAGGTGAATCGGACAGTACCCTAGCTTAAAGAAGGACTGTTCAGAAGCCTGTCAACAGATGAAAACAGCTTTAGACTTTTAGACTTTAGAGATAGACAGCAGAAACATACCCTTCAGCCCACCGAGTCTAAGCCAACCACTGATCACACAGTACACTAGCACCATCCTACATAATAGAGACAATTTACAATTTGCAGAAGCAAATTAACCTACAAACCTATAGACAATAGGTGCAGGAGGAGGCCTTTCAGCCCTTCGAGCCAGCACCACCATTCAATGTGATCATGGCTGATCATTCTCAATCAGTACCCCGCTCCTGCCTTCTCCCCATACCCCCTGACTCCGCTATCATTAAGAGCTCTATCTAGCTCTCTCTTGAATGCATTCAGAGAATTGGCCTCCACTGCCTTCTGAGGCAGAGAATTCCACAGATTTACAACTCTCTGACTGAAAAAGTTTTTCCTCATCTCCGTTCTAACTGCACGTCTTTGGAGTGTGGGAGGAAACCGGAGCACCCGGAGAAAACCCACGTGGCTACAGGGAGAACGTACAAACTCCGTAAAGACAGCAATCGTAGTGAGGATGGAACGCGGGTCTCTGGCGCTGTGAGGCAGAAAGGCTACTCTACCGCTGCGCCACCGTGCCGTACTATGGACCGGGCAAGTGTTTATGCAGAAGGGGGTGTGTTTGTGGGCCCCAAGCCGTTCCTGAGTCTGGGGGGCAGCGCTGTCAAGCTTCCGTGCCTTCTGCTGGATGGGAGCGGGGAGAAGAAGGAATGACCTGGGTGGGACACGTCTTGGATTATGTTGACTGCTTTCCCAAGGCATTGTGAAGTGCAGGTTGAAGGGAAGTGGGAAGTGTGGTCTGTGTGATGGACAGGATCACATCCACAACTCTCTGTAACTTGTGGGGTGGGGGGGGGGGAACTGCAGACGCTGGTATAAATCGAAGGTAGACACAAAATGCTGGAGTAACGCAGCGGGTCAGGCAGCATCTCGGGAGAGAAGGAATGGGTCGAGACCCTTCTTCAGACTGATGTCAAGAGAGAGGGCGGGACTTGTCCCCAAAGGTCACCCATTCCTTCTCTCCCGAGATGCTGCCTGACCCGCTGAGTTACTCCAGCATTTTGTGTCTACGCTCTGTAATTTCTTGGACCTATGTTTCCCCTGAACTCCAGTTTCTGGCCATAGACTTCTTTGTGTCTCCATTGCACATTTCACTAATCTCCAAATGTGTAGGTTTCAGTTCAGTTTCACTTTCAGTTTAGTTTATTGTCACATGTACCGAGGTACAGTGAAAAGCATTTGTTGCGCGCTAACCAGTCAGCAGAAAGGCAACACACGATTACAATCGAGCCGTCCACAGTGTACAGACACAGGAGAACAACGCCTAGTGCAAGGTAAAGATAACAATTAATGATATTCCATGGGTCCCCACTGAGTAAGGTTGCCAACTTCCTCACTCCCAAATATGGGACAAGGGCGGTCCCGTACGGGACAAACCAATTTAGCTCAAAATACGGGATGTCCCGGCTAATACGGGACAGTTGGCAACCCTAGCACTGGGAGGTCAGGACCGCTCTCTAGTTGATGATAGGATGGTTCAGTTGCCTGATAACAGCTGGGAAGAAACTGTCCCTGAATTTAGTTTTGTTTCGTTTAGAGATACAGGGCGGAAACAGGCCCCTCGGCCCACCGGGTCCGCACCAACCTGCAATCATCGCACATTAACACTATCCTACATACACTGGGGACAATTTTTACATTTTTACACCAAGCCAATTAATCTATAAACATGTATATCTTTGGAGTGTGGGAGGAAACCGAAGATCTTGGAGAAAATCGCACGTAGGTCACGGGGAGAACGTACAAACTTTGTACAGGCAGCGCCCGTAGTCAGGATCGAATCTGGGTCTTTGGCGCTGTGAGGCAGCAACTCTACCTCTGCGCCACCGTGCCATCCATGTGGAGGTGTGCGTTTTCACACTTCTGTACCTCTTGCCCGATGGGAGAGGGGAGAAGAGGGTGAGACTGACTGGTCCTTGATTATGCTGCTGGCCTTGCCATATTGTTGATGTTGGTGGGGGCAATTAGTAATGCTTCAAGCACTGATTTCTCTTGGAAGAACCTGTGAGCCTGTGTAGATGATTGCTTGTCTTCATGGTAATTTGGTCCACTTTGTGTAGTCATGCTGTTTTTCGTCCTCACCTTTCCCTGAACCCTCTGTGTTGGTGCAGCACACAATGGTTGCATTTAGATCCCCCTGATATTGATCTTCTGCAGGCAATTCCCACAGCCTGGGTCCCCTGCAGGCAGCTGGCTGGGGCAGATTAAGTGACATGTTTGAAAGGCCTGGAGTCCAGGAAGTGCTGCCTGTCCCCAGCGTCTTTGATGAACGCAAAATGCTGGAGTAACTCAGCGGGTCAGGCAGCGTCTCTGGAGAAAAGGAATAGGTGACGTTTCGGGTCGAGGCCCTTGTTCAGACTGAGAGTCAGGGGGAAGGAAAATAAGTAGGGGTGCCAACTATCTTACTCCTAAATACGGGACAAGGTGACATCACCGCCCCGCGTCCCATGTGACCTCACCCAGCCAGCGGCCACGTGCTCCCGCTCCCCCAGAGATCTTCGGTTTCTTCCTACACTCCAAAGACGTTTGTAGGTTATTTGGCTTGGTAAATGTAAAAATTGTCCCTCGTGGGTGTAGGATAGTGTTAGTGCGCGGGGATCGCTGGTCGGCGCGGACCCGGTGGGCCGAAGGGGCCTGTTTCCGCGCTGTATCTCTAAACTAAACTAAACTAAACTAAACTAAACTAAACCACCACCATTCGATTTTACAATTTTACCGGGTTGTCTGCAAGACAAAGCATTTCACAGCACCTGGGGTACAAGTGACACTAAAGTATCGTTGAAATGGAAGGCCATTCAGCACAATCAGACCAAGGCTGGGAGCAGAAGGAAAGGGAACAGTCTGAAGAAGGATCTCGACCCGAAACGTCACCCATTCCTTCTCTCCGGAGATGCTGCCTGACCTGCTGAGTTACTCCAGCATTTTGTGTCTACCTTCGAAGAAAATGGTAAACATATGCATCTCACCAAATCGGATTCAAACGGTCTCTGCTGGGAACTGATACTTTGATATTTTTGAGCTGAATTTGTGACTTAATTAAAAAAATGAAAAACGAGACATTCATTGAGTTTAGTTTAGTTTATTGTCACGTGTACCGAAGTTCAGTCTGAAGAAAGGTCTCGACCCGAAACGTCACCCATTCCTTCTCTCCCGAGATGCTGCCTGACCTGCTGAGTTACTCCAGCATTTTGTGAATAAAACGATTTGTACCAGCGTCTGCAGTTATTTTCTTATACTACAGTAAAAAGCTTTTTTGTTGCGTACTATCCTGTCAGCGGAAAGTCTGCACATGATTACAATCGAGCCATTTACAGTGTACAGACAGGATAAAGGGAATAACACTTAGTGCAAGGTAAAACCCAGTAAAGTGTGTTTAAAGAAAGTCTGAGGGTCTCCAACGAGGTAGATGGGAGGGTCATATTCTCTTTGATGAATATTTAGTTTAGTTTATAAATACAGAGCAGAAACAGGCTCTTCGGCCCACCGAGTCCGCACCGACCAGCGATCCCAACACATTAACGCTATCCCACACACACACACACACACACACACTCAGGGCAATTTGCAACAATATCAAGCCAATTAACCTGCAACGCTGTACGTCTTTGGAATGTGGGAAGGAACCGGAGTAACCGGAGAAAACCCACGTACAAACTCCATAAAGCCAGCACCCATAGTCAGGATCGAACCCGGGTCTCTGGTGCTGTGAGGCAGCAACTCTACCGCTGCACCACCGGGCCGCCCAAATGATACCTTCTGCACCTCAGTTGGTTCCTGACTGGCAGAGTATTTGGGTATTATATGTGCAATTTGCAAACCAGCATGCACTGTAGCAGTGGTGCTGTGTGCCAGTGTTGCATCATGCACTGCAGCAATGGTGCTGTGTGCTGGATTTGCAGCATGCACTGTAGCAGTGGTGCTGTGTGCTGGATTTGCAGTATGCTCTGTAGCAATGGTGCTGTGTGCCAATGTTGCAGCATGCACCGTAGCATTTGTGCTGTATGCCAGTGTTGCAGCATGCACTGTAGCAATGGTGCTGTGCCAGTGTTGCTGCATGCACTGTAGCAGTGGTTCTGTGCCAGTGTTGCTGCATGCACTGTAGCAGTGGCACTGTGTGCCAGTGTTGCAGCATGCTCTGTAGCAATGGTGCTGTGCCAGTGTTGCCGCATACACTGTAGCAGTGGTTCTGTGCCAGTGTTGCGGCATACACTGTAGCAGTGGTTCTGTGCCAGTGTTGCGGCATGCACTTTAGCAGTGGTGCTGTGCCAGTGTTGCAGCATGCTCTGTAGCAGTGGTTCTGTGCCAGTGTTGCGGCATGCACCGTAGCAGTGGTGCTGTGTGCCAGTGTTGCAGCATGCACCGTAGCAGTGGTGCTGTGTGCCAGTGTTGCAGCATGCACTGTAGCAGTGGTGCTGTGTGCCAGTGTTGCAGCATGCACTGTAGCAGTGGTGCTGTGTGCCAGTGTTGCAGCATGTACTGTAGCAGTGGTGCTGTGCCAGTGTTGCAGCATGCACTGTAGCAGTGGTGCTGTGTGCCAGTGTTGCGGCATGCACTGTGGCAGTGGTGCTGTGTGCCAGAGTTGCGGCATGCACTGTAGCAGTGGTACTGAGCCAGTGTTGCAGCATGCACTGTAGCAGTGATGCTGTGTGCGGATTTGCAGCAGAGTGTAACATGCCATTCACCGGCCTTCAATGAACGATGATATGTTCCTCACTGAGTTTCCTCGCTGCCACAAGCTGCAGACTGTTACAGGGCAGTCTCCAAGCAGATGGAAACTCTGTGCCCTGGGGGAATCTCCTTGTACCACATGTCCTTCACCGCCAGCTGAAGTCACTGTGACTGAATGACGGAATGACAGGTAGCCACCGCTTTACCCATTGCCAACCCGGCTCCCTCTCACGTCCCTCTGGGAAGCACTCAGTCACGCCGCACTGATTATTAGCTCTGACGTTTCAACAAATTGCCATTTAACTAGGAGTCGTGCAGCATTGAAACCATCTTCTGAGGCAGACATGCTGGTTTGTGACTCAGGTAGCACCACACTTCAGAGGGTGGTGGATAATGTAGAGATACGGTGCGGAAACAAGCCCTTCGACCAATGAGTCTGCACCGACCAGTGGTCACCCCTACACTAGTTCTATCCTACCCACACATGGGGCCATTTTACAGAAGCCAACTAACCTGCAAACCTGTACGTCTTTGGAGTGTGGGAGGAAACCCACGCGGTCACGGGGAGAACGTACAAACTGTATAGAGACAGCACCCGTAGCCAGGATCGTACCCGGGCCTCTGGCGCTGTGAGGCCACAGCTCCACCGCTGTGCCACCGTGCTGCCCCTCTCAGTGTAGCTTTACATTTATTTTACTTTACAGATACAGTATGGTAACAGGCCCTTCGGCCCTTCATGTCCACACTGACAATCCGCTCACACTAGTTCTATATTTTCCCATTTTCTGATCCACTATTTTTAAGATTCAGCATGGAAGTGGACCTTCACCCCAACCCAACCATCAGCTCACACTAGTTCTACGTTTTCCCACTTTCTCATCCACTAGTTTAGAGATGTCACGTGTACTGAGGTACAGTGAAAAGCTTTGTTTTGCATGCTATCCTGTCAGATCAGATAATACAATACATAAACGCTATCAAACCAAACTCAAGTCCAACAGGTAGAGCAAAGGGGCAGATACAGAGTGCAGAATATAGCTCTCAGCATTGTAGCGCATCAGTTCCACAGATAAAGTCCAATGTCCGCAATGGGGTAGAGGTGAATCGGACAGTGCCCTAGCTTATGGAAGGACCATTCAGAAGCCTGATCACAGAGGGGAAGAATAGACAATAGACAATAGGTGCAGGAGGAGGCCATTCGGCCCTTCGAGCCAGCACTGCCATTCAATGTGATCATGGCTGATCATTCTCAATCAGTACCCCATTCCTGCCTTCTCCCCATACCCCCTGACTCCACTATCCTTAAGAGCTCTATCTAGCTCTTTCTTGAATGCATTCAGAGAATTGGCCTCCACTGCCTTCTGAGGCAGAGAATTCCACAGATTCACAACTCTCTGACTGAATTTTTTTTTCCTCATCTCTGTTCTAAATGGCCGACCCCTTATTCTTAAACCGTGGCCCCTGGTTCTGGACTCCCCCAACATTGGGAACATGTTTCCTGCCTCTAACGTGTCCAACCCCTTAATAATCTTATACGTTTCGATAAGATCTCCTCTCATCCTTCTAAATTCCAGTGTATACAAGCCTAGTCGCTCTAGTCTTTCAACATAAGAAGCTGTTCCTGAGTCTGGTGGTGCACGCTTTCAAGCTTCTGTATCTTCTGCCCGACGGGAGTAGGAATGGCCGGGGTGGGACAAGTCTTTGATGATGTTGGCTGCTTTTCCGAGGCAGTGTGGTGTAGATGGCGTTGATAGTGGGGAATCTGGTCTGGGTGATGGACTGGGCTACATCCACAACTCCCAGTGTGGTCCTGGCCTCCCATCTACCTCATTGGAAACCTTTGAACTATCTTTAATCGGTCTTTACCTCGCACTGAATGTTGTAGCCTTTATCCTTTATCTGTACACTGTGGACAGCTTGATTGTAATTTGACTGGATAGCATGCAAGCAAATGTTTGTCACTGTAACCTTGCACACATGGCAATAATAAACGAATAAACTAATAAATAAAATCATATATAAATCTCTCGATTTCATTTAAATCAACATCTTTTAAGGCTCAGACCGAAGCAACTGCAGGTTCTGAAATCCTGCGCAGTGTACAGTTTAAACCAGTATCTGTAGGTCCTCCCAACACATTTTGTCATCTTTTGCAGTTCTGTCCAGTTTGGTAGCATCTGGAAATTTATTTTGTTGATTCTGAGGTTTAAATTATTGATGTGAATTCTGACCATCAGTCATCTTGGCTTTGATCCTGTGCATCGCTGTTAATCCCATTATCTGACTTGGTCTCAAATCCAGCTGACAATCCACTCAGCTGCCTGCTTCCTGACTGCACAATCTCTCATCGATCATCAGTCTATCACGGGATATCATATCCAAGGCCGAGACAAGGTGGAACAGTACAGCAAAGGGCGGCACCACCAGGTGGCGCAGCGGTGGAATTGCTGCCTCACAGCGCCAGAGACCCGGGTTCCATCCTGACTACAGATGCTGTCTGTACGGAGTTTGCATGTTCTCTCCTTGACTGCGTGGGTTTTCTCCGGGTGCTCCGGTTTCCTCCCACACACCAAAAACGTACGGGTTTGTAGGTTAACTGGCTTGGTATAATTGTAAATTGTCCCTAGTGTGTGTTGTATAGCGTTAGTGTGCGGGGATCGCTGGTCGGCGCGGACTCGGTGGGCCAAAGGGGCCGTATCCATGCTATATCTCGAATGCCGAACATAGTGTCAAGATAGGCAAATCTCCCCTGTCCGCACATGATCCATATCCCTCCATTTCCCATAGATCAATGTACCCATCTAAAAGCCTCTGAAAGAATGGAGCGACTGGGCTTGTACTCACTGGAATTTAGAAGGATGAGAGGGGATCTTATAGAGACGTGTAAAATTATTAAGGGATTGGACGCGCTAGATGCAGGAAACATGTTCCCACTGTTGGGGGAGTCCAGAACCAAGGGCCACAGTTTAAGAATAAGGGGCAGGCCATTTAGAACGGAGGTGAGGAAAAACATTTTCAGTTGTGAATCTGTGGAATTCTCTGCCTCAGAAGGCAGTGGAGGCCAATTCGCTGTATGCTTTCAAGAGAGAGTTAGATAGAGCTCTTTGGGCTAACAGAATCAAGGGATATGGGGAGAAGGCAGGAACGGGGTACTGATTGTGGATGATCAGCCATGATCACATTGAATGGCGGTGCTGGCTTGATGGGCTGAATGGCCTGCACCTATTGTCCATGTATCTATGTATCTACTGTATGTATCTACGTTCATCTGAGATGTACTCACACTCCTGCGCTACCCAGCGGGCCTGGAAAACAGCCAGGAAACTTGTTTCCAGTGTATAGGGACTGGTTGAGAGAGCGGGATAACATAGAACTAGTGTGAACAGGCTCCATAAGACCACAAGACACAGGAGCAAAATTAGACCATTCACCCCATCGAGTGTCTGCTCCACCTTTCATTCGTGGCCGATCTATTTTTCGCCCTCAACCACGCTTGCGCTTGGGCGGCACGGTGGCGCAGCGGTAGAGTTGCTGCCTCACAGCGCCAGGGACCCGGGTTCCATCCTGACTACGGGTGCTGTCTGTACGGAGTTTGTACGTTCTCCCCGTGACCTGCGTGGGTTTTCTCCGGGTGCTGCGGTTTCCTCCCACACTCCAAAGATGTGCAGGTTTGTAGGTTAATTGGCTTTGCTAAAAATGGTAACTTCTCCCCGGTGTGTGTTGGACAGTACTCGTGTATAAGTAATCACTGGACGGCACGGACTTGGTGGACCGAAGGGCCTGTTTCCAATCTGTATCTCTCAACTAAACTAATCTAAACTCCATTCTCCTGACTTCTCCCTGTATCCTTAGACACCCTTCCTACTCAAGAACCTAGTAATCTCCGCTTTCAAAATACCCGAAGGTTTGGCCTCCACCACCAGCTGTGGCAATGAATTCCATAATTCACCTCCCTCTGGCTAAAGAAATTCCTCCTTACCTCCATTCTAAAGGTGCGTTCGTTTATTCTGTGCCCTGTGATTCTAGGCTCTCCCTGTTCTTGCCTGTTTCCATGCTGTATCTTTTCATCAATCACTGACATTGTTAATAGACACAGAATGCTGGAGTAACTCAGCGGGTCAGGCGGCATCTCTGGAGAGAAGGAATGGGTGACGTTTCAGGTCGAGACCCTTCTTCAGACTGAGAGTCAGGGAGAGGGAGACTAGAGAAATGGAGGGGTAAGGTGTGAAAACGGTAGATCAAAGCTGATAATGCTAAGTCAATGTAAAATGGTTTATTGTGGGCTGCGGGGATGGTGGCAAGGTGGCATACAAACAGTAAAATTAAGCAGAAGAACAGTGAAACGTTGGATAAGTAGGGTGAAGGAGGGACAGAGAGAGAGAGGAAAAGCAAGTTAGTGAAATTAGAGAAGTCAATGTTCATACCGCTGGGCTGCAAGCTGCCCAAGCGAAATATGAGGTGCTGTTCCTCCAATTTGCGCTGGGCCTCACTCTGACAATGGAGGAGACCTAGGACAGAAAGTGTGGGAATGGGAGGGGGAGTTAAAGTGCCTGCCAATGGGGAGATCAAATAGGCCTAGGCGGACTGAGCGGAGGTGTTCAGCGAAACGATCGTCGAGCCTGCGCTTGGTCTCGCCGATATATAGGAGTCCACACCTGGAACAGCGGATACAGTAGATGAGGTTGGAGGAGGTGCAAGTGAACCTCTGCCTCACCTGAAAGAGCTGTCGGGGTCCTTGGACGGAGTCGAGGGGGGGAGGTAAAGGGACAGGGGTTGATTTAGCTCATCTGATAATGTCAAACACTGGCTCACCTGACGTGTGTGTCATCACTCACTCCCACCCGTGTATCTAGGCCCCTCTCCTCTTTCCTCCCTCTGTTGCAATGACTAATGGCCTAGACAGGCACATGGGTCGGACAGGTTTGGAGGGACATGGACCAAGCGCAGGCTAGTGTAGCTAGTGTAGCTGGGACATTGTTGGCCGGTGTGGGCGAGTTGGGCCAAAGGGCCTGTTTCCACACTGTATGACTCTATGACTCTATGACTCTATGACTCTTGTGTTGATTGTTGTAGTTTTACTAAACATGGTCACAAAACTCTCAGCAAGGACAGACCCAGCCACTCAATAACTCCCAGAAATGCTGTGTGGGGAGCATTTATGCCACAGTTCGACTTTGACTTATATCATCTGGTTTCTTGCATGATTTTAACCAACTTACATCAACCGAGAATATGCACACATTTGCTTTTGAGTAATCTGAAGTAAGATACAAACACACTTGCTTGCCAAATGGCAGCTTACAAATGTTTAAGTGTTCTTCAGAAAGAATAAACTTAATATTTTACAAGTGGACTCGCCTGTCAATGAACCTCAGATCACCGAACCTGAGCAACACCAGAATGTAGAGACTGAAGTGGGGAAGAATGTTGCTTTAGTTTATTGTCACATGTACTGAGGTGCAGTGAAAAGCTGTTGTTGCGTGCTAACCAGTCAGTGGAAAGACTATACATGATTACAATCGAGCCATCCATAGTATACAGATTTGTGATAAAGGGAATACCACATAGACAATAGACAATAGACAATAGGTGCAGGAGGAGGCCATTCGGCCCTTCGAGTCAGCACCGCCATTCAATGTGATCATGGCTGATCATTCTCAACGAAGATGAGGAAAAACATTTCCAGTCAGTGAGTTGTGAATCTGTGGAATTCTCTGCCTCAGAAGGCAGTGGAGGCCAATTCTCTGGATGCTTTCAAGAGAGAGCTAGATAGAGCTTTTAAAGGTAGCGGAGTCAGGGGGTATGGGGAGAAGGCAGGAATGGGGTACTGATTGAGAATCAGGGACCCGGGTTCGATCCTGACTACAGGTGTTGTCTGTATGGGGTTTGTACGTTCTCCCCGTGACCTAGCGGGATTGGGGCAATACGAGGGCAAATGGCACTAACTTAGATGAGGCATCTAGTTTCATCTATTGAATACATGCACTGTGTTTACAACCTGTTGTGTTGCTGCTGCTGCTACATAAGAATTTCATTGTTCCATTTCTATGACATACTATCACAACGTTTAAGAAACATGTAGACAGGTCCATGCATAGGATAGATTTACAGCGATATGGGCCAAACGCAAGCAGGTGAGATGAGTGTAGGTGGGCCTCCTCCATGGGCCTCATGGGCCTCCTCCAGTGCCATAGTGAGGCCCACTAGAAAGTGGAGGAACAGCACCCCATATTTCGCTCGGGCAGCTTGCAGCCCAGCGGTATGAACATTGACTTCTCCACCTTTAGATAGTTCCTCTGTCCCTCTCTTCCCCTCCCCCTTCCCAGTTCTCCCTCCAGAACAAGGGGTCACAGTTTAAGGATAAGGGGGAAGTCTTTTAGGACCGAGATGAGAACGTTTTTTTTCACACAGAGAGTGGTGAATCTGTGGAATTCTCTGCCACAGAAAGTAGTTGAGGCCAGTTCATTGGCTATATTTAAGAGGGAGTTAGATGTGGCCCTTGTGGCTAAAGGGATCAGGGGGTATGGAGAGAAGGCAGGTACGGGATACTGAGTTGGATGATCAGCCATGATCATATTGAATGGCGGTGCAGGCTCGAAGGGCCGAATGGCCTACTCCTGCACCTATTTTCTATGTTTCTATGTTTCTATCTTCCTGTCTCCACCTATATCCTTCCTTTGTCCCGCCCCTCCCTGACATCAGCCTGAAGAAGGGTCTCGACCCGAAACGTCACCCATTCCTTCTCTCCTGAGATGCTGCCTGACCTGCTGAGTTACTCCAGCATTTTGTGAATAAATACCTTTGATTTGTACCAGCATCTGCAGTTATTTTCTTACACTGAGTGTAGGTGGGACATATTGGTCGACATGGTTGAAGGACCTGTTACTGTGCTGTGGGACTCTATGGGACTCTATGGGACTCTATGACTCTATTATAGAACATCCTGTCTTGTTTGCGGAGTACAAGCCATTCCTGGGTTATTAACAGATTCTGTCCATGAGTAAGTTTTAGAATCATAGAGTCATACAGGGTGGAAACAGGCCCTTCAGCCCAACTGGCCCATACCGACCAACATGGCCCATCTGCACTAGTCCCACCTGATTCAACGTTTCTTAAACATTATGATAGTACCTGCCTCAACTATCTCCTCTGGCAGCTCGTTACAAACACCCACCACACTTTGTGTAAAAATGTTGCACCTCAGGTTCCTGTTAAATCGTTCTCCCCTCACCTTAACCTAGGTCCTCTGTTTCTTGATTCCCTTACTCTGGGCAAGAGACTCGTTTACCTGATCTATTCCACTCATGGTTTTGTACATCTCTATAAGATCACCCCTCATCCTCCTGCGCTCCAAGTTAGCTTAGCCTGCTCAACCTCTCCCTATAGTTCGGGCCCTCGAGTCCTGGCAACATCCTTGTCAATCTTCTCTTCACCCTTTCCAGCTTAACATCTTTTCCATTAAGTGGTGCCCAATAACTGAGCACAATACTCTAAGTGTGGCCTCAACAATGTCTTATATAACTGCAACATGATCTCCTAACTTCTCAAGAGTGTTTTATTGTCACGTGTCCCAGATAGAACAATGAAATTCTTACTTGCAACAGCACAACACAATATGTAAACATAGTGCACTGTAAACAATATCATAAACGAAAGATAACGCATATATATATATATATATACACACTCACACGCACACACACACACGTATATGAAGTCCAATGTACCAAAAGCCTTTTTGTCTATAAGTTGGAAAATACACAAAAATCGCTAGACAAAGGAACCATACCTCCACAACAGTGTAATGAATGTTCATGAGAGCCAGCTATCGTGGGCATATATTTACTGTCTCTCCTGCATAAATGTAATGGAACAAATTCAGGATGTCCTACACTCAATGGGCTTGAAGTGTCAACGGCTGTTACATTGTTTAATGGATTCGAGACCATTTATTTGCCATACGCACCGGATAGGAAGTGGAACAATTAAATTCTTAAGTGCTGCAGCTTTACAGGTACAATAAACACAATAACACAATAACACAATAAGTGCAAACAGGCCCTTCGGCCCACCAAGTCCACACTGACCAGCGATCCCCGCACATTAACACTACCTTCCACACACTAGGGACAATTTACAATTTTTACAGAAGCCAATTAACCTGTAAACCTGTTCGTCTTTGGAGTGTGGGAGGAAACCGGAGCACTGGAGGGTAGTTTTAAGGTGAGAGGAGAAAAAGTGTAAAGGAGATGTGAGGGGCAGGTTTCTTCTACGGAGAGTGTGTGTTGGGTGCCTGGATCGAGCTGCCAGGTCTGGTTTAGTTTTCTTTCATTTAGTTTAGGGACACAGAGCGGAAACAGGCCCTTCGGCCCACCAAGTTCCATGCCAACCAGTTCAGTTCAGTTCAGTTTAGTTTATTGTCACGTGTACTGAGGTACAGTGAAAAGCTTTTGTTGCATGCTATCCAGTCAGCTGAAAGACAATACATGACCAGCGATCACCCCGTACACTAGTTCTATCCGACACACACTACGGACAATTTACAGAATCCAATTAACCTACAAACCCGCACATCTTTGGAATGTGGGAGGAAACCGGAGAAACCCACGCAGTCACAGTAAGAACGTGCAAACTCCGTACAGACAGTACCCGAGGTCGGGATCGAACCCGGGTCTCTGGCGCTGTGAGGCAGCAACTCTACCGCTGCCCAGCTGCGCCCCCTGGTGGTGAAAACTGATACAATAGACAATAGACAATAGACAATAGGTGCAGGAGTAGGCCATTCAGCCCTTCGAGCCAGCACCGCCATTCAATGCGATCATGGCTGATCACTCTCAATCAGTACCCCGTTCCTGCCTTCTCCCCATACGCCCTCACTCCGCTATCCTTAAGAGCTCTATCCAGCTCTCTCTTGAAAGCATCCAACGAACTGGCCTCCACTGCCTTCTGAGGCAGAGAATTCCACACCTTCACCACCCTCTGACTGAAAAAGTTCTTCCTCATCTCCGTTCTAAATGGCCTACCCCTTATTCTTAAACTGTGGCCCCTTGTTCTGGACTCCCCCAACATTGGGAATATGTTATCTGCCTCTAATGTGTCCAATCCCCTAATTATCTTATATGTTTCAATAAGATCCCCCCTCATCCTTCTAAATTCCAGTGTATACAAGCCCAATCGCTCCAGCCTTTCAACATACGACAGTCCCGCCATTCCGGGAATTAACCTAGTGAACCTACGCTGCACGCCCTCCATAGCAAGAATATCCTTCCTCAAATTTGGAGACCAAAACTGCACACAGTACTCCAGGTGCGGTCTCACCAGGGCCCGGTACAACTGTAGAAGGACCTCTTTGCTCCTATACTCAACTCCTCTTGTTACAAAGGCCAACATTCCATTGGCTTTCTTCACTGCCTGCTGTACCTGCATGCTTCCTTTCATTGACTGATGCACTAGGACACCCAGATCTCGTTGAACTCCCCCTCCTCCTAACTTGACACCATTCAGATAATAATCTGCCTTTCTATTCTTACTTCCAAAGTGAATAACCTCACACTTATCTACATTAAACTGCATCTGCCATGTATCCGCCCACTCACACAACCTGTCCAAGTCACCCCGCAGCCTTATTGCATCTTCCTCACAATTCACACTACCCCCCAACTTAGTATCATCTGCAAATTTGCTAATGGTACTTTTAATCCCTTCGTCTAAGTCTAAGTCTAAGTCATTAATGTATATCGTAAATAGCTGGGGTCCCAGCACCGAACCTTGCGGTACCCCACTGGTCACTTGGTACAAAACCAACATTTAAGAATAATTTAGACACATGGACAGGCAAGGATTGTGACTGAGGGATATGGATCACTTGTAGACTGATGTCAAGTTTAGACACAAAGTGCTGGAGTAACTCAGCGGGCCAGGCAGTATCTGTGGCTATCTTTGGTATGAACCGTCATCTGCATTTCTTTGTTTCTAGATTTTTTAGATTTTTAGATTTAGAGATACAGCGTGGAAACAGGCCTTTCGGCCCACCGGGCCCGCGCTGCCCAGCGATCCCCGCACACTAACACTATCCTACACACACTAGGGCCAATTTTTTTTAAACATTTGCCCAGCCAATTAACCTACATACCTGTACGTCTTTGGAGTGTGGGAGGAAACCGAAGATCTCGGAGAAAACCCACGCAGGTCACGGGGAGAACGTACAAACTCCGTACAGATGGCGCCCGTAGTCGGGATCGAACCTGAGTCTCCGGCGCTGCATTTGCTGTAAGGCAGCAACTCTACCGCTGCGCCACCGTGCCGCCCTCGGCATGTGAGGTTTAACAAATGATGTAAGGTTTAAATTGTTTGGCACAGATGTTGTGGGTCGAAGGGCCTATCCCTGTGTTATGTCCCACGACTGATGTTACCTGGTGCAGGGGCTGTGTTTCGGAGCATTGTTGCAAACTGAATGAAAAGAAACAAAGTCATTGTTTCTCCAGATAATCCCAGCATCTGGTCATGTCTTCAGCTCAACCCAATGCAGGGACCCATTGTAACTGGTGAACCCAGAGGCGTCAGCGGGGAGATCTCAAGGACATTCCCTCGAGCTGGGTCAATGACTGATGTCGGGACTAATATCAAAAAATACTTTATTCCAGTAATAAATATTTACAAAACATTTTCTTTTCAAAAACTCCATCCGACATTCCCGGAGGTTACACATCCAATGCAGATATTTATTGCCAGATTTACACAGAATCCCTTATTTGGAGGTGCGTCTCTCTCCACCACACCCTGCCCCCCATGTCCAGCAGCGGAAGGACCCTAGACTGTGGTCCTCCCCCACAGGGCCTTGGCGTTGGCTGCACCAAGCTTCAGTGCGTCCCTCAGCACGTACTCCTGCAGTCTGCAGCGGGCCAGTCGGCAACATTCCCCCACGGACAGCTCGCTCCGCTGGGAGGTCAACAAAGCTCGGGCAGACCAAAGAGCGTCTTTCACCGAGTTGATGACCTTCCAGCAGCACTCGATGTCAGTCTCCGAATGCGTCCCTGGGAACAGTCCGTAGATCACAGAGTCCTCTGTGACAGAGCTGCTCGGAATAAATCATGACAGGGACCCCTGCAAACCCCTCCAGACTCTCTTGGCAAATCATTGAAGTTAAGAAACTGTGCTGCATTGCAGTCAAGATAGAGGCTTCATCCCGCACCTGTTTCTCCCCACCTCACTTTACACCTCCACTATTGGTCTTCAGACTTTGGCCCTTAGAGATACAGTGTGGACAGTGGCCCTATGCCCCACCAAGTCCGTGCCGACCAGCATATACCCCGTACAATAGCACTATCCTACACGCTAGGGACAATTTACAATTTTACCAAAGCCAATTAACCTACAAACCTGCATGTCTTTGGAGTGTGGGATGAAACCGGAGCACCCGGAGAAAACCCACACGGTCACAGCGAGATGATACAAACTCCGTGCAGACAGCACCCGTAGTCAGGATCGAACCCGGGTCTCTGGCGCTGTGAGGCAGCACCGTGCTGCCCTTGAGCTACACACGTACCAGGGAACGTGGGCTCACAATGAACCCTGCGCATCAGTCTGCACAACAAGAAATGTTTCTGTGTTGAACCTTAGGTTGCAGCTGATCAACCGGTAACCCAGGTGCCAGGTGTGCCGGCATCATTAGAAGCCTCGAGCCTCACCGGCTACTTTCACATTTACACAATCGACACAACAAATATACATGTTTAGCTTAGTTTACTTTAGTTTAGAGATACAGCGTGGAAACAGGCCCTTCGGCCCACCCTGTCTGCACCGACCAGCGATCCCCGCACACTAACACTATCCTACACCCACTAGGGACAATTTTTACATTTACCAAGCCAATTAACCTACAAACCTGTACGTAGGAGGAAACCGCAGATCTTGGAGACAATAGACAATAGACAATAGACAATAGGTGCAGGAGTAGGCCATTCAGCCCTTCGAGCCAGCACCGCCATTCAATGCGATCATGGCTGATCACTCTCAATCAGTACCCCGTTCCTGCCTTCTCCCCATACCCCCTCACTCCGCTATCCTTAAGAGCTCTATCCAGCTCTCTCTTGAAAGCATCCAACGAACTGGCCTCCACTGCCTTCTGAGGCAGAGAATTCCACACCTTCACCACCCTCTGACTGAAAAAGTTCTTCCTCATCTCCGTTCTAAATGGCCTACCCCTTATTCTCAAACTGTGGCCCCTTGTTCTGGACTCCCCCAACATTGGGAACATGTTATCTGCCTCTAATGTGTCCAATCCCCTAATTATCTTATATGTTTCAATAAGATCCCCCCTCATCCTTCTAAATTCCAGTGTATACAAGCCCAATCGCTCCAGCCTTTCAACATACGACAGTCCCGCCATTCCGGGAATTAACCTAGTGAACCCACACAGGTCACGGGGAGAACGTACAAACTCCGTACAGACAGCGCCCGTAGTCAGGATGGAACCCGGGTCTCCGGCGCTGCATTCGCTGTAAGGCAGCAACTCTACCGCTGCGCCACCGTGACCCCCCAACTACCTCCTCCAACAGCTCGTTCCATACACCCACCACCCTTTATGTAAAAAAGTTACCGCACAGGTTCCTATTAAATCCTGGCCCCCTCACCTTAAACATATGTCCTCTTTGTTTTTGATTTCCCTCGGTGAAAGACTGCATTGGCTTTTATATTCCCTTCATTATTTTTTAAAATATTGAACTTCTTTTTGTGGTTTATTATCGGATCTGCAGAGTACTATCTTTACGTGTCTGTTGTGCTGCTGCAAGTAAACAAAATTATTATTCTATTTAAGGATATATGACCACAAAACACTCTTGACTCTTGGCGATTTTATACACAAAGTCTTAGTATTGCGTAAGTACAACTGAGACTTTGGAACATGTACAGACTGTTCACAGAAGTGGCACAGCGGTAGAGTTGCTGCATTAGAGCGCCAGAGATCCAGGTTTGATTCTAACTGCGGGTGCTGTCTGTACGTATGTTCTCCCTGTCACGTGTGGGTTGTCTCCGGTTGCTACGGTTTCCTCCCACATTCCAAAGACGTGCAGGTTTTTAGGTCAATTGGCTTCTGTAAACTGTCCGTAAATGTGTAGAATAGTGCTGGGCGATCGCTGGTCAGCAGAGACTCGGTGGGCCGAAGGGCCTGGTTCCATGATGTATCTCGAAAGTCTAAAGGTGTAGTCGGGATCGAACCCGGGTCTCCGGCGCTGCAGCGGATTGATGAGATGTGTCGGAAGGAACTGGTTTATACTGAAGATAGGCACAGAATGCTGGAGTAACTAAGTGGGACAGGCAGCATTTCTGGAGAAGGGTTAGTCTGAAGAAGGGTTCCGACCTGAAACGTCACATATTCCTTCTCTCCAGAGATGCTGAATTACTGCAGCATTTTGCGTCTATTTTCAGGTTTAAACCAGCATCTGCAGTTCCTTCCTACACATTAATGGACCAAATCTGTTTTCGCAAGATAAGAATGCTGCAGGGTGAATGATTAGAGAGATGCAGGCACAAGGTGCCCCGACTGTTGGTCAACACTTCACGTCTCTACAAAGTCCCTGCCTGGGGCTGTGTGTATAATGTCTTCCTAGGTTTCCACTCGGGCTTACTGTGGTGCATCGTTTCAGGGCCTGCTGTTTATAAAGTGCTTCACCATGTCAAAATATGTCTAAACAATTCACACTGCTGAGCGATGGTTTGTGGCGTGCAGTGTAGATTCCCCAGCTAAGCTAAGCAGACGCATGCAGGTTTAGTTTAGCTTAGTGTTAGGGGTGCCAACTATCTCACACCCGAATAAGGGACAAGGTGACATCACCGGCCGCGCCCCACGTGACTTCACCCAGCCAGCGGCCGTGTGCTCCCGCTCCACCAATGGCGGCTGCCCGGGCCGGGAGACGGGTTGCTATGCAACCTCCGTTAGGCGGTGCCCGGGCCTCCGGTCCTATACTGTACGGGCCTACATCGACCCCCGGGCCTACAGTGTCCGGGCCTACAGTGTCCGGGCCTACAGTGTCCGGGCCTACAGTGTCCGGGCCTACAGTGTCCGGGCCTACAGTGTCCGGGCCTACAGTGTCCGGGCCTACAGTGTCCGGGCCTACAGTGTCCGGGCCTACAGTGTCCGGGCCTACAGTGTCCGGGCCTACAGTGTCCGGGTCTACAGTATCCGGGCCTAATATGGGACAAGGATGGTCGCATACGGGACGAACCAATTTAACCCAATATACGGGTACAGGACCGCCCTTGTCCCGTATTAGGCTCGGGGGGGCGCTGTAGGCCCAAATGCTATAGGCCTGGATG
Organism: Rhinoraja longicauda; assembly: GCF_053455715.1. NCBI lineage: Eukaryota > Metazoa > Chordata > Chondrichthyes > Rajiformes > Arhynchobatidae > Rhinoraja > Rhinoraja longicauda. Next base: position 2,847,411 of record NC_135987.1, on the reverse strand, counting down.
CTGTAGGCCTGGACGCTGTAGGCCGCTACACTGTAGGCCCCGACGCTGTAGGTCCCGACAGTTTAGGTCCCGACACTCTAGGTTTCCGACATTTTAGCCCCGGCCAGTCTAGGTCCAGAGCCCGGGCGCCGCCTAATGGAGGTTGCATAGCAACCCGTCTCCCGGACCGGGCGGCCGCCATTGGTTGAGCGGGAGCTCGTGGCCGCTGGCTGAGTGAGGTCACGTGGGGCGCAGGGCAGTGACATCACCTTGTCCCGTATTTGGGAGTGAGATAGTTGGCAACCCTAGTCCCCACCATTCTCTGCCCCTCAATGTCCAGCAGCGGAAGGACCCTTCACTGTGGTCGTCCTCCACAGAGCCTTGGCTCTTGCAGCCCCTTTTCCATTATCTAAAGGGGCTGCTCCTGGCTGAACTTCACACCCACCATCCTCATCTTTGGACACCCTGTGCGTAGGGGAGAGGGTGGGGCTGAAGATGTCCTGGTCTGTTTGATCCTGTGCCTGGTCAAGCTGGCCATCCGTGAGTCACGGTGCCAGGTGGAAGAGGGCTCTGCCCGAGCCGGCTGCCTGCCCCTTTTCCGGGGTTACGTTCGTCCTCGCCCGGGTGGTGTTGGAGAGGGACCGCGCGCTGCCCAAGGGCACCCTGGGGGATCTCCGGGACCGCTGGGCACGGCGGGGGGTGGAAGTGATCATCGATGGGGCTGGTAACACAGTTATTTAATATTTAGTATATTTGATATTTAAGAATTGATTTGCTTTGTATTATGGTGGTGGGTTTAGACAATAGACAATAGACTATTAGACTATAGTTTGTTTGGTATTGTTTTGTATTGTATATACTATTCTCGTAATAATTGATTAAATTAATTTTTGTTTAAAAAATAATTAATTAAAAAAATTCAGAGTCTTGGCTGGGCACTGCACCCTTAATAAGGATTGTGATATAAGTATATTTGTTTCACGTGTATTGTGGTGGTGGGTTGGTTTGTGCTGTTTGGTATTGTACATATTATCGTAATAATTGAATAAATCTATTTTCGGTTATATTAAAGAAAGCCTTGGTGTTGGCTGTATCGAGCTTCAGTGCATCCCTCAGCAGGTACTCCTGCAGTCTGGAGCGGGCTGACAAACTCCACATAGACAGCACCCAGGGTTAGGATCGAACCCCGGGTCTCTGGCGCTGTGAGGCAGCGGCCCCACCTGCTGCACCACTTCTTTAAGACAATATGAGTTAACGTTCAGGTGACTGCTGGCTATTTCCTTGTTTGATGAGATGGGAACAACTATATGTAAGATAATTACAAGAGTGTTTGTAAGGAACTGCAGATGCTGGTTTAAATCGAAGATAGATACAAAATACTGGGGTAACTCAGCGGGCAGGCAGCATCTACGGAGAGAAGGAACGGGTGACGTTTCAGGTCGAGACCCTTCTTCAGACTTCAGTCGCAACGTCAACCATTCCTTCTCTCCAGAGATGCTGCCTGTCCTGCTGAGTTACTCCAGCATCTTGTGTCGATAAAGACAAGAGTCAGCAGGTGAGAGCAGTCTATTTGTGGTTGGAATGTGTCACAAAACACGCAGAGACATATTTACATTTCTTCATGCAAACGATGATGCAAATCTGCATGATGCAAGTCATGGTTCCCTCGTCCACCAATTCCCATTACAAAAACACACATGGACCGATTGATTGTAAGATACAGCACAGACACAGGCCCTTCGGCCCACTGAGTCCATGCTGACCATCGATCACCCGTTCACACTAGTTCTATGTTATCTTATTGAAACATAAGATTATTACGGGAATTGGGCATGTTGGGGGAGTCCAGAACCAGGGGCCACAGTTTCAGAATAAGAGGTAGGCAATTTAGAACGGAGATGTGGAAAAACATTTTCACCCAGAGAGTTGTGAATCTGTGGAATTCTCCGCCTCAGAAGGCAGTGGAGGCCAATTCTCTGGATGCTTTTAAGAGAGAGTTAGATAGAGCTCTTAAAGATTGCGGAGTCAGGGGATATGGGGAGAAGGCAGGAACGGGGTACTGATTATGGATGATCAGCCATGATCACAGTGAATGGTGATACTGGCTTGAAGGGCCGAATTGTCTATTGTCTATTGTCTATTTTCACATCCACTCCCTGCACACTAGGGGCCAATTTGCAGAGGGACATATTTATATTTTATTCATATTTCAGATACAGCGCGGAAACAGGCCTTTTCGGCCCACCAAGTCCGCGCCGCCCAGCGATCCCCGCACATTAACACGATCCTACACACACTAGGGACAATTTTTACATTTACCCAGTCAATTAACCTACATACCTGTACGTCTTTGGAGTGTGGGAGGAAACCGAAGATCTCGGAGAAAACCCACGCAGGTCACGGGGAGAACGTACAAACTCCTTACAGTACAGCACCCGTAGTCAGGATCGAACCTGAGTCTCCGGCGCTGCATTCGCTGTAAAGCAGCAACTCTACCGCTGCGCTACCGTGCCGACAATTAACCTTCAAACCCGCACGTCTTTGGGATGGAGGTGAACCTGGAGGAAACCCACGCAGTCACAGGGAGAACGTGCAAACTTCACACGGGCAGCACTCGAGGTCAGGATGGAAACTGGGTCTCTGGCGCTGTGAGGCAGTGGGTCTGCCAGCTTGCTCCATGGAGTCCAGGTGTATCTCTTGGTCAAGAGGCCTACCTGGGCCAGCAGATTAGGTGCAGGTGAATGGATTAGTGGACAACATCTCCAGTGTGAAGGACTCCTTGCATTCTTTGCTGGAAACAAAATACAGATTGTTTTGCAATCTATGATGAAGCCCTCTTGGGACGTCAGTTTGCAATTGCTGCAGATGTGAGGAAGTCCACTAGGAAATGTTATTTTGAGTGCTCGTTTTATGTTCGGCCTTGTGTTATGCCTTGAAAGAGTGACATCTGGAGAATGTCAATGGGGCGGGTCAAGCATTGACATCCTCCCTAAGGTTGCAACGGTGTCAGCATCAAACTGAGTCTGGTGATGTTCAAATCCACCAAAGGCTCTCTGTGTTTAACAAGTCCGGGCATCCCAGTGGAGGTAAGGGCCCCTTTCATTATAGGGCCCGATCTATGGGGCGGCACAGTGGCCTAGCGGTAGAGCTCAGTTTACAAGTTTGCAAGTTATAGGAGTAGAATTAGGCCATTCGGCCCATCGAGTCTACTCCGCCATTCAACCATGGCTGATTTCTGCCTTCTCTTTAGCAGTTTAGTTTAGAGATACAGCGCAGAAACAGGCCCTTCGGCCCACCCGGTCCGTGCCCACCAGTGATCCCCGCACACTAACATTTGTAGATCAATCCCCCGCCTAGGGGATTGATCTACAACATTATCCTACGCCCATTAGGGACAATTTTTACATTTGCCCAGCTAATTAACCTACAAGCCTGCACGTCTTTTGAGTATGGGAGGAAACCGAAGATCTCGGGAGAAAACTCACGCAGGTCACGGGGAGAACGTACACACACCGTACAGGCAGCACCCGTAGTCAGGATCGAACCCGGGTCTCTGGCGCTGTACGGCAGCAACTCTACCGCTGCACCACCGTGCCGCCATTCCCAATCCTAATCCCATTTGCCTACCTTCTCCCAATAAACCCCTTGACACCCATACTAATCAAAGAATCAATCCATCTTCCCGTAAGGATTGTGGAGGGGTTAAATAAACTAGAACAAACTAATGATTTGCAAGGAATTGGTTGCTCCGGCCTGTGTATTCTGTGTCATTTCCGTTCTTCTGTTTGTTTCTGTTTTCTCTTTCTGTTTGCCATTCCCTTCTCTGAATGAAAGATGGACTCCAGAGTGGAAAACAAGGCACTCGAGGCCACCTCCCCCCCCCCCCCCTGGCTGTGTTCACAGCCCCGGTACGATCAGGAAGAATGGCCTCACTTTTCAAAAGGACGGCCGATCATCACCAGGCAATTGTAACTAAGAGTGAGGAGAGAGTTTGTCAGCTGGGAGTTAGAGAACAAAGAGCAGGCACAGCACTAGACCCACAGTGGAACGAATGGTCTGGAACTGAAGGCTGGGGTTCACAAGTTCACAAGTTATAGGAGTAGAATTAGGCCATCCGACCCACCAAGTCCACTCCGACATTCAATCATGGCTGATCTCTGCCTCCTAATCCCATTCTCCTGCCTTCTCCCCGCAACCCTTGACACCCGTTCTAATCTAGAATTTGTCTAACTCGGCCTTAAAAATATCCACTGACTTGGCCTCCACAGCCCTCTGTGGCAATGAGTTCCACAGATTAACTACCCTCTGACTAAAGAAGTTCCTACTCACCTCCTTTCTAAAAGAGCACCCTTTAATTCTGAGACTGTGACCTCTGGTCCTCGACTCTCCCACCAGTGGAAACATCCTTTATACACCCACTCTATCTGTGCCTTTCATTATTCTTGGATAATAAGGATTGGATTGTAGGCCGGAGAAATTAAATCATTTCAATTGGGTCAAGCCATGGGCAGCACGGTGGCGCAGCAGTAGAACTACTGCCTCACAGAGCCAGAGACCCGGGTTCGATCCCGTCTGTACGGAGATTGTACATGCTCCCCGTGACCCGCGTGGGTTTTCTCCGAGATCTTCAGTTTCCTCCCACACTCCAAAAACGTGCGGGTTTGTAGGTTAATTGGCTTGGTATGAGTGTAAATCATCCCTAGTGTGTGTGTAAGATAGTGTAAGTGCCCGGGGATCGCTGGTCGGCGCGGACCCGGTGGGCTGAAGGGCCTGTTTCCGTGCTGTATCCGTGTACTAAATTAAACTAAACTAAACATATGAATGAGGAATAGCCTGAGCCTCCCCAGCCATTGTGCAGATGTGACCGTATTTGGAATTGTCCCCGCTCCATCGTGCTCCAGGCTGGATTGCCCTTGGCAGGGTCCGGTACAGGGAGATGTACAAATCAAGCAAAACCATGCAGAATCTGACTTGCAAAGCTTTGCACTATTTACAACTTAAATTCTTGAATAATCAGGACAGTGCAGTCTCCATCGATTATCCTGGCTTGTCATTAACATCCTGCTGCATAACTTCAGTTTTAAAAATCTACACAAATTGTCCATCGGCGGTCAGTGTGTGTTCTTGTAAGTTGGCTCAGAGAGGACCTGGTACCCTCTCTCTCAGTCTATAGTGGTCACTAGTTTAGTTTACAGATGCTCCTCGACATACGATGCTTCAACTTACGATATTTCAACTTTACAATGGTGCAAAAGCGATGCACATTCGGCACGGTAGAGTTGCTGCCTTACAGCGAATGCAGCGCCGGAGACCCGGGTTCGATCCCGACTACGGGCGCTGTCTGTACGGGGTTTGTACGTTCTCCCCGTGACCGCGTGGGTTTTCTCCGAGATCTTCGGTTTCCTCCCACACTCCAAAGACGTGCAGGTTTGTAGGTTAATTGGCTTGGTAAATGTAAAAACTGTCCCTAGTGGGTGTAGGATAGTGTTAGTGTGCGGGGATCGCTGGGCGGCGCGGACCCGGTGGGCCGAAAGGGCCTGTTTCCACGCTGTATCTCTAAACTAAACTAAACTAAACTAAACTAAACTAAACATTCAGTAGAAACCGTAGATTAGGTGGCTGTGATGTTTGGTAGGTTAGATATATTAAATGCATTTTTGACTTACTGTAGCGACCATAGAGAGTGGTCCTAGTCGTCGAACCCTCAGATTGGCCAGCAAGGTCACGTGTGGGTGCGACCGTAGGGATTGGTCCAGAGAGCGACACCGCTGATTGGACAGCGTTGACATGTGCGCTTTTGGCGCCCGAAAAGAGTCAGTTGGGAGACGTCTTCGAAGAGAACAGTTAGTTTTAATGGTTGTCTGTAATCTTGTTAAGAAAACTTTGTAATCGAATATTGCTGTCGCAATAAACTTCTTCAACAAAGAACAAGTTTCCAGTCTCGCCATATTACGATATTTTTGATTTACGATGGGTTTATCGGAACGTAAGTCGAGGAGCAACTGTAGTTTTGTTTATTGTTACGTGTGCTGAGGTACAGTGAAAAGCTTTTTGTTGTGTCAGCGGAAATAAATTTCTTCTCATCTCCTTTCTAAAGGTGCGCCTTTTATTCTGAGGCTGTGCCCTCTGGTGCTAGACTCTCCCACTAGTGGAAACATCCTCTCCACATCCACTCTATCCAGGCCGTCACTATTCGGTGAGTTTCAATGAGGTCCCCCCTCATCCTTCTAAACTCCAGTGAGTTCAGGCCCAGTGCTGTCAAATGCTCATCATATGTTAACCCCCAGGATCATTCTCAAAAAAACCTCCTCTGGACCCAATGCCAGCATATCTAGGGTTGCAACTGTTCTGTATATTGAGCTAAATTGGTTTTGTCCTGTATGGGACCGCCCTTGACCCGTATTAGGCCCGGGGGGAGGGGGGAGGGGGCTGTAGGCCCGGACACTGTAGGCCCGGACACTGTGGGCCCGGACACTGTAGGCCCGGACACTGTAGGCCCGGACACTGTAGGCCCTGACACTGTAGGCCCAGGGGCCACTGTAGGCCCAGACAATGTAGGCCCGAGGCCCGGGCGTCGCCTATCGGAGGTTGCGCAGCAACCCGCCTCCCAGCCCGGGCAGCCGCCATTGGTGGAGCGGGTGCACGTGGCCGCTGGCTGGGTGAGGTCACGTGGGGCGCAGGGCGGTGACATCACCTTGTCCCTTATTTGGGAGTGAGGAAGTTGGCAACCCTAAGCACATCCCTCCTGAGATATGGGGCAGAAAACTGCTCACAATCCTCCAAATGCGGTCTGACCAGCGCCTACCCCGTAACTCCCACTTTTTCTCCCCCTCCCACTCCCCTCCCCATGCACACCTAGACACCCACCTATTCATCCCCCCCCCCCCCCCCCCACCCTAGCTACTTTCTTCCCTCTAGCTTCACAATTCGTAACTCTTCAATCCTGTCTCATACCTTCTGTTTTTATCTCAGGCCTTTTATCCAACCATCTGCCTGTCAAACCCCTCCGCGCCTGACACATTTTGTCCTATCATCATATCATATCATATGTCGGGTACGTCGAACAATCCCTGTTCCAGACGTACACTGGCCCCATCCCCGAACTCTACCTCCGCTACATCGACGACTGCATTGGTGCTACCTCTTGCACCCATGCAGAACTCACTGACTTTATACACTTCACCTCCAATTTCCATCCTGCCCTTAAATATACCTGGACTATCTCTGACATCTCCCTCCCGTTTCTGGACCTCACCATCTCCATCACAGGAGAAAAATTAGTGACGGACATTTATTACAAGCCCACCGACTCGCACAGCTATCTGGACTACACTTCTTCCCACCCGGTCCCCTGCAAAAAGTCTATCCCCTACTCCCAATTCCTCCGTCTACGCCGCATCTGTGCCCGGGATGAGGTGTTTCAGACTAGGGCTTCCGAGATGTCCTCGTTTTTCAGAAAACGGGGCTTCCCCTCCTCCATTATAGATGAGGCTCTCACTAGGGTCTCTTCTACATCCCGCAGCTCCGCTCTTGCTCCCCATCCCCCCACTCGCAACAAGGACAGGATCCCCCTCGTTCTCACCTTCCACCCCACCAGCCAGCGGATCCAACATATCATCCACCAACATTTCCGTCACCTACAACAGGACCCCACCACTGGCCATATCTTCCCATCCCCTCCCCTCTCTGCATTCCGCAGAGACCGTTCCCTCCGCAACTCCCTGGTCCACTCGTCCCTTCCTACCCAAACCACCCTAACCCCGGGCACTTTCCCTTGCAACCGCACGAGATGCAACACCTGTCCCTTTACCTCCCCCCTCAACTCCATCAAAGGACCCAAACATTCTTTCCAGGTGAGACAGAGGTTCACCTGCACCTCCTCCAACCTCATCTATTGCATCCGCTGCTCTAGATGTCAACTCATCTATATCGGCGAAACCAAGCGCAGGCTCGGCGATCGCTTCGCTGAACACCTGCGCTCGGTCCGCATTAACGCCACTGATCTCCCGGTGGCCCAGCACTTCAACTCCCCCTCCCATTCCCAGTCTGACCTCTCTGTCATGGGCCTCCTCCAGTGCCATAGTGAGGCCCGCCGGAAATTGGAGGAGCAGCACCTCATATTTCGCCTGGGCAGTTTGCGGCCCGGTGGTATGAACGTCGACTTCTCCAACTTCAGATAGCTCCTCTGTCCCTCCCTTCCCCTCCTCCTTCCCAGATCTCCCTCTATCTTCCTGTCTCCACCTATATCCTTCCTTTGTCCCACCCCCGACATCAGTCTGAAGAAGGGTCTCGACCCGAAACGTCACCCATTCCTTCTCTCCCGAGATGCTGCCTGACCTGCTGAGTTACTCCAGCATTTTGTGAATAAATCGATTTGTACCAGCATCTGCAGTTATTTTCTTATACTACATATCATATCATATATATACAGCCGGAAACAGGCCTTTTCGGGCCACCAAGTCCGCGCCGCCCAGCGATCCCCGCACATTAACACTATCCTACACCCTCTAGGGACAATTTTTACATTTACCCAGCCAATTAACCTACATACCTGTACGTCTTTGTATCTCTTCCCCCTTCCAGCTTTCCTATCTCCCAACCCCCCCCCCCCCCCCCCCCCCACCTCCACCACCCCCCCTACAATGAGTCTGAAAAGGGTCGTGATCCAAAACGTCACCTATCCGTGTTCTCCAGAGATGTTACCAGACCTGAAAAGTTACTCCAGCACTTTGTGTCCATTTTTGGATAACTCCTTGATAGACGCAAAATGCTGGAGTAACTCAGCGGGACAGGCAGATTCTCTGGAGAGAAGGAATGGGTGACGTTTCAGGTCGAGACCCTTCTTCAGAAGGAACAGATAACCCCTGCTCCTTTCTCGTCCATATTCTGTCTGGCCTCTACTTAAATAAATCTACATGTCATCGCATAATTTATTCATCCAGAGTTCTTCCTAGTTTGGTATCATCTGCAAATGTATTTTGTTTAATTCTGGGGTCTAAACTATTAATGTAAATTGTGACTATCAGTGTTTCATTATAGTTTAGTTTAGAGATACAGCGCAGAAACAGGCCCTTCACCGACCAGCAACCCCCGCACATTAACACAATCCTACACGCACTAGGGACAATTTTTACATTTGCCAAGCCAATTTACCTACAACTCTTTGGAGTGTGGGAGAAAACCGAAGATCTCGGAGAAAAAACCCACACAGGTCACGGGGAGAACGTACAAACTCCGTACAGACAGCACCCGTGGTCAGGATGGAACCCGGGTCTCCGGCGCTGTGAAGCAGAAACTCTACCGCTGTGCCACTGTGCTGCCCCAGTGATCTTGGCTCTGATCCGTGTGCATTGCTGTTGTTTCCATTCCTCTGCCTTCTGTCTCAATTCAACCTGTCAATCCACACTGCTGCCTCTTCCCTGACTGCACAATCTATCATTGATCATCCGTGCAGCACGGTGGCGCAACGGTAGACCTACCGCCTCACAGCGCCAGAGACCCAGGTTCCATCCTGATCACGGGTACTGTCTGAATGGACTTTGTACGTTCTCCCCATGACCTGCGTGGGGTTTTTTTTAGATTTAGATTTAGAGATACAGCGCAGAAACAGGCTCTTCGGCCCACTGCACATTTTAACACTATCCTACACACACTAGGGATTTTTTTTAAACATTTTACCCAGTCAATTAACCTACATACCTGTACGTCTTTGGAGTGTGGGAGGAAACTGAAGGTCTCGGAGAAATCCCACGCAGGTCACGGGGAGAACGTACAAACTCCGTACAGACGGCGCCCGTAGTCAGGATCGAACCTGAGTCTCAGGCGCTGCATTCGCTGTAAGGCAGCGACTCTACCGCTGCGCCACCGAGATCTCCACTTTCCTCCCACACTCCAAAGACGTAGAGGTTTGTAGGTTAATTGGCTTGGTATAATTGTATAAATGTAAACATTGGCCCTAGTGTGTGATCATGTTAATGTGTGGGGATCGCCGGTTGGCGGGTATGGTTGACAAAGGGCCTGTTTCCACGCTGTATCTCTGAATCAAACTAAACACATGAACAGGCCCTTTGGCCCACAATGACTGTGTCTAAAATGATGCCAAATAAAACGGTTCATCAGCTTATATGTGATCTATATCCTCCATTCCCTGCATATCCGCGTACCTATCTAAAAGCCTCTTAAATGCCTATCTTATCTGCTTCCAGCCCCAAAAATTGAGGCTGGGCGATTTTTATTACAGTAACGAGCCTAGGAGATGCTGCATATTCATCTGCCTATCTACAAGGCTTCTAAACACCACTATCATATCTGCCTCCACCATCATCCCTGGCAGAGTTCCAGATACTCACCACTATCTGTGTCAGAAACACTTACCCCACACATCTCCTTAAAGCCTTTCCCCTCTGACCCTGAAGCTATGATACCTCTCATCTTTGATACTTCCATCGTGAAAAATGGTTCCGAGCGTCTCCTCTCTCCGTGCCTTTCATTATTTTATAAACATTTATCAGAACCTCCCCCCAACCTTAATTCACCAAAGACAGCAATCCAAGTTTGTCCAAGCTCTCCTTAAAGGTAAATGTAAAAATTGTCCCCAGTGGGTGTGGGATGGTGTTAATGTGGGGGGATCGCTGGTCGGCGCGGGCCCGGTGGGCCGAAGGGCCTGTTTCCGCGCTGTATCTCTAAACTACACTAAACTAAAGCTAATACTCTCTAATCCAGGCGGCATTCTGACACACCCTCTTCTGCACCCTCTCCAAAGCCACCACATGCTTCCAGTTATGAGATTTTTTTTTAGAGATACAGCGCGGAAACAGGCCCTTCGGCCCACCGGGTCCACGCCACCCAGCGATCCCCGCACATTAACACTATCCTACACCCTACGGACAATTTTTACATTTGCCCAGCCAATTAACCTACATACCTGCACGTCTTTAGAGTGTGGGAGGAAACCGAAGATCTCGGAGAAAACCCACGCAGGTCACGGGGAGAACGTACAAACTCCGTATAGACGGCGCCCGTAGTCAGGATCGAACCTCAGTCTCCGGCGCTGCATTCGCTGTAAGGCAGCAACTCTACCGCTGCGCCACCGTGCCGCAGAGACGAACAGAACTGCTCACAATACTCCAAATGTGGCCGAACCAAAGTATTATGTTTGTACTATCGGACTATAGACTATTGGACCCTCGCTCGGACTGTCTTTGATCAGACTTTACTGGACTTTATCTTGCACTAAACGTTATTCACATTATTCCCTTCATCGTGTATCGGTGCAGTGCAGATGGCTCGATTGTAATCATGTACTGACTTAACACGCAACAAAAGCTTTTCACTGTACCTCGCTCGGTACATGTGACAATAAACTAAACTCATTATAGAGCTGCGACATGACTTTCTCACACTTGTATTGAATGTCCCGACCGATGAAGGCAAGTATACCACAGGTCTTGTCGACCACTCAATCTATTTGGTGGTGAATCTGTGGAAGGCTGTGGAAGGCCAAGTCAATGGATATTTTTAAGGCGTAGATAGATAGATTCTTGATTAGTAAAAGTGCCAGGGGTTGTGGGGAGAAGGCAGGAGAATGGGGTTGAGAGGGAAAGATAGAACAGCCATGGTGGAGTAGACTTGATGGGCCAAATGGCCTAATTCTACTCCTTTGACTTATCAACTTACTTGTTGCCTTTCTCTATTCTCTTTGTCACTTCCCCAAAACACTCAACATAAGTTGTTCAAGCAAGACTTGCCTTTTGAAACGCATGTTGACTATTCCTCGATGTTGCAATGTTCTGTCCTTCAGTGAGAATTAGCTTGTTCGTCCTCCCAATGTTGAGCTGATTGGACTATTATTCCCCAGATCTTTGGTCCCTTGTAATTACAGGCATCATGTTAACTAACCACTTATTGAATTATTAAATATGCACTGTAATGTGTGCAGTATCTCTTCACCAGCTTGTTTATCCACTGACTGGTTAGCATGAAGCAAAAGCTTTTCACTGTACACGTGACAGTAAACTAAACTAAACTCAACTCAACTAAAATATATCAGTGCAGAGGGTTGTGGACACAGCCCAGACCATCACACAAACCAAAGGTATCACAAAATGCTGGAGTAACTCAGCGGGTCAGGCAGCATCTCTGGAGAGAAGGAATGGGTGACGTTTCGGGTCTCGTATTGTCCCGTATTAGGCCCGGGGGGCGCTGTAGTCCCGGACACTTAGGCCCAGACACTGTAGGCCCGGACACTGTAGACCCGGACACTGTAGGCCCAGACAGTGTAGGCCTGGACACTGTAGGCCCGGGGGCTGCTTTAGGCCCGGACACTGTAGGCCCGGACACTGTAGGCCCCGACACTGTAGGCCCGGATGGACACTGTAGGCCCAGGGGCTTCTGTAGGCCCAGACAGTGTAGGCTAACGGAGTGTGTTCGGGGAGTGGGGCCTTGTGTGTTCACCTGACGGAGGTTGCATAGCAACCCGCCTTCTGGCCCAGGCGGCCGCCAATGGTGGAGCGGGAGCACGTGGCCGCTGGCTGGGTGAGGTCACATGGGGCATGGCCGGTGACATCACCTTTTGTCCCGTATTTGGGAGTGAGATAGTTGGCACCCCTAATCGGGACCCGCTCCAGGAAACCCAGTGCATGGACGGGACGCGGCCTGCAGCGGCACGGAGTGGCGGAGGATGTCTACAACGTCACTTGGCCAGGCTGATTCTGCAACGCCACCAGGACAACAGGCCCTGATGGCCAGGTGCACCTAAAGCAACTTGGACTTTGAAAATTGTGTCAAAGACAGAAAGAGCTCCAGTTGAACAATGTGTAGGAAGGAACTGCAGATGCAGGTTAAGATGGGTCTCGACCTGAAACCCGTGCGGCACGGTGGAGCAGCGGTAGAGTTGCTGCCTTACAGTGAATGCAGCGCCGAAGACTCAGGTTCGATCCTGACTATGGACGCTGTCTGTACGGAGTTTGTACGTTCTCCCCGTGACCTGCGTGGGTTTTCTCCGAGATCTTCGGTTTCCTCCCACACTCCAAAGACGTACAGGTTTGTAGGTTAATTGGCTGGGCAAATGTAAAAATTGTCCCTAGTGGGTGTAGGATAGTGTTAATGTGCGGGGATCGCTGGGCGGCGCGGACCCGGTGGGCCGAAGGGCCTGTTTCTGCGCTGTATCTCTAATCTAAAAATCTAAAGAAACGTCACCCATTCCTTCACTCCAGAGATGCTGCCTGTCCCGCTGAGTTACTCCAGCATTTTGTGACCTGTTAAACATGACTGACCCCTAGTGGCCCAAACGCAGATTTCAGTCAGTTCTTGCAGCTCACAGCAGAGGCACTCCATCAGAACGGAATCCCATCGTAAGCTGAGAGTACCTGTAGTTTAGTTTAGAGATACAGCTTGGGAACAGGCCCTTCGGCTTAACCTACAAACTTGTACGCCTTTTGAGTGTGGGAGGAAACCGAAGATCTCGGAGAAAACCCACGCGGTTACAGGGAGAACGTACAAACTCAGCACCTGTGGTCAGGATTAAACCCGGGTCTCTGGCGCTGTGAGGCAGCAACTCTACCGCTGCGCCACTGCGCTGATATCCTGAATTCTCGATATCTGAAGAGTAATCTGTGAAAATGGTGCATTTTAACTTTGATACAGATTTGGAGAAGCAAACTAGATCACATTGAATAATTCCTGCAAAGTGTTCAGATTTCATCAACAGTCTGTCCCAGTACTCTGGGCTAGAGATTGGAATGATGAGGGGCGTATCTCATTGAAACCTCCCAGATAATGAAAGGCTCTAGTCACAGTACTAGAAACTCGCTGGAGTTTAGAAGGATGAGGAGGGGTGGGATCACATTGAAAGCTACCGGATAATGAAAGGCCTGGATGGAATGGATGTATCCAGTAGTGGGAGAGTCTAGGACCAGAGGACTTATCCTCAGAATAAAAGGAGGTGCCTTCAAAATGGTTTGGAGATACTGTATCTCCATCCAAGACCACAGGAAATTACAGAGAGTTGTGGACGCATTACACAGACCAACCTTCCCTTCCATTGATTCCATCTACACCTCACGCTGCCTCGGCAAGGCCAGCAGCATCATCAAGGACAAGTCTCACCCCGGTCACTCCCCCTTCTCCCCTCTCCCATCAGGCAAAAGGTTCAGAAGTGTGAAAACGCACTCCTCCAGATTTAGGGACAGTTTGTTCCCAGCTGTTATCAGGCAACTGAATCTTTCTATTAGCAACTAGAGAGAGGTCCTGACTAGGGATGCCAACTCTCTCACTCCCAAATAAGGGACAAGGTGACGTCACCGCCCCATGCCTCACGTGTCCTTACCCAGCCTGCGGCCACGTGCTCCTGCTCCACCAATGGCGGCTGCCCGGACTGGAGGCGGGTTGTTACGCAACCTCCGTTAGGCGGCGCATGGGCCTCCGGACCTACACTGTCCAGGCCTACACTGTCCAGGCCTACACTGTCCAGGCCTACACTGTCCAGGGCTACACTGTCCAGACCTACACTGTCCAGGCCTACACTGTCCAGGCCTACACTGTCCAGACCTACACTGTCCAGACCTACACTGTCCGGAAGGTAGACACAGATTTTAACCAGCATTTGCAGTTGTTTTTCCTACTACACTGTCCGGACCTGCACTGTCCAGGCCCAATGCACCCCCCAGGCCTAATATGGGACAAGGGCGGTCCCGTACGGTACAAACTAATTTACCCCAAAATAAGGGATGTCCCGGCTAATATGGGACAGTTGGCAACCCTAGTCCTGACCTACCATCTACCTCACTGGAGACCCTCGGACTATCTTTAATCGGGCTGTACTGGACTATCTTGCACCAAACGTTATTCCCTTGATTTTATGTATAGCTTTTCTGCTGATTGGATAGCGAGCAACAAAAAAGCTTTTCAGTGTACCTCAGAACATGTGGCAATAATGAACTCAACTAAACTGAAGACTCTACATCCTTCATATAACGGAGTGTCCAGAACTGCACACAAAATCACAAATGTGCCCGAACTAAATCCTACAGAACTGCATCATGATTTCCTGACTCTTTTTCTCAATACTCTTTCCCCCTCTCAGCTTAAAGCTATGCCCTCTAGTTTTTGACACTCCCACCCTGGGGAAAAGGGTCTGGCTATCTGCCCTATCTATGCCTCCCATGATTTTATATACCTCTACCACATCTCTCTTCAGCCTTCAACTCCAGGGGAAAAAAACCAAGTTTGCCCAAGCTCCTAACAATGACAGAATACGGCAAAGTAGTGCAGGACAGCACAGTGGCACAGCGGGTAGAGCCGCTGCCTCATCGACCCAGATACCCCGGTTCGATCCTGGCCTCGGGTGCTGTCTGTGTGAAGTCGCACGTTCTCCCCGTAACCGTGTGGATTTTCTCTGGGTACCATGGTTTCCTCCCACATCCCAAAGACATGGGGGGATCTTATAAAAACATATAAAATTCTTAAGGGGTTGGAGAGGCTAGATGCGGGGAGATTGTTCTCGATGTTGGGGAAGTCCAGAACCAAGGGTCACAGCTTAAGGATAAGGGGGAAGTCTTTTAGGACCGAGATGAGAAAACATTTCTTCACACAGAGAGTGGTGAGTCTGTGGAATTCTCTGCCGCAGAAGGTAGTTGAGGCCAGTTCATTGGCTATATTTAAGAGTGAGTTAGATGTGGCCCTTGTGGCTAAAGGGATCAGGGGGTATGGAGAGAAGGCAGGTACAGGTTACTGAGCTGGATGATCAGCCATGATCATATTGAATGGCGGTGCAGGCTCGAAGGGCCGAATGGCCTACTCCTGCACCTATTTTCTATGTTTCTATGTTTCTATGTTAATTAGCCCACTGTAACTTGACCTTCTTCTTCTTCTTGCGTTTGAGGCAGCAGAAGTTATGAAGCTGCTTCTGCTTCTGCTGTCTCTGCTTGTTGTCGTTCATCTGACTGAGGTCAGTTGACAGGGCTCACCACGGGGAGGTCGACAACGTGAGCCCCTAACTTGACTTAATGAGCAGGGAGCGGATGTGAAAGTGGGATAACGTAGAACTAGCGCAAACATAAGATCGAGGGGCCCGTTTCCATGCTGTATCTCTAAACTCTCCTTAGACCTAATGCCCACTAACCCAGTGATGTGACTGCTAGTTTAAGGTAGAGTCAGGGCGCATCTCTGGAGAGAAGGAATGGGTGACGTTTCGACTAAAGTCTGAAGAAGGGTCTCGACCCGAAACGTCACCCATACCTTCTCTCCTGAGATGCTGCCTGCCCCGCTGAGTTACTCCAGCATTCTGTGTCTACCTTCGATTTAAACCAGCATCTGAAGGTTTTGTATCCTACTGACGTTCAGTTCAGTTCAGTTCAGTGTGGCATGCCTCGGAGAACCCGAAATAAGGCGAGCAGCCAGGAGGGTTAAAGGCAGGTATTTTAATTGGCAAATCACTAGCCACTATAATGCTGGGCAGTCGTACGTTTTCTCCGCTCCAGAGGATATCTGCAGACTGCCCCAGTGCCAAAACCCCCCCACTATATAGACCCAACCCCTGGGCCGTCCCCGGACTAAGTGCTGAGGGGTTCGACGCACAGGGTGGCCTGACCTCTGGGAGACCCCACCCCCTCCAGAACCGGAGGCATCAGACACACGCACACGACAACCGGCTCACGTACGCATGCCCATGTCCATAGATGTCGGGGCAGGCGTAGGCACAGGCGGAGGGGCCTTGCCGCTCCAATGGCCCGCGGGCAAGGCTGGGTCGATGTCCAGGTGAGCTGGCTTGAGGCGACCGACTGACACGCTGACCCCCAATGTCCTGCACGAAAGTTGTCTGTCCTTGCTGCAGCACCTTGAACGGGCCCTCATACGGCCATTGGAGCGGCGCCCGGTGGGCGTCCCGGCGCAAACAAACGTGTTGATAGTCCTGCAGGGCCGCTGGCATGTGCGGGCGAAACGTCCCATGGTTCTACGTGGGAACAGGTGCGAGCTTACCCACCCGCTCGCGGAGGCGCTGTAGGGCGGTTGAGGGTGGTTCCGGATGATCCGTCGCCGGTGGTACAAACACCCCGGGTACGGTGAGCGGGGCCCCGTAGACTAGCTCCGCCGAGGAAGCCGGCAAATCTTCCTTGGGGGCGGTGCAAACTCCCAGCAGGACCTACGGCAGTGCATCGAACCAGTCTGGGGTGGGTAAGCCGCGCCTTCAGAGTGGCCTTGAGCTGCCGGTGGGACATCTCCACCAGACCGTTTGCCTGTGGGTGTTAGGCCCTGGTGTGGTGAAGCTGCACACCCAACAGGCGAGCCATAGCCGACCACAGCTCGGAAGTGAACTGTGGCCCACAGTCTGAGGAGATGTCCACTGGCACCCTGTAACGGGCTAGCCAGTGCACTGAGAAAGCCTGGGCACACGTGACCGTGGAAGTACTGGCCAGTGGAATGGCCTCCGGCCACCGAGTGAAGAGATCCACCACCGTGAGGAGGTGGGAGACGCCGCGGGATGGAGGAAGCGGGCCCACCATGTCCACGTGGACGTGGTCAATACGGCGTTGCGGCAAGTCGAACCGCTGCTGAGGCGCTCGGGTATGGCGCTGAATTTTGGCGGTCTGGCAGGCGATGCAGCACCGGGCCCAGTGACCAACCTGCTCACGCAGGCCGTGCCACATGAAACACGAGGCCACCAAGCTGTCGACGCCCGGATGGTGGGGTGCGTGAGCCCATGGATTGCATCACAAATCCTATGGCGCCAGGCCGCCGGCACGATGGCAACGAAGCGCTGGCCGGCTCGAAAGGCAAGTCCTCAGGCGTAGACCGGAGATGGCAGTCTGGTAGGCCGACATCTCGTTGTCCTCCCGCTGGGCGGCCACTAGGGCTGAGTAATCAATTCCCAGACACATCCCTTGCACGGCATCGACGGCGGGGTGAGACAGTGCAGCGGCGACACGCTTCTCCCTCCCTTCCACGAAACCCACGTCAGTGGTGAATTCGGACACAAGGGCGAGTTGGCGCTGCTGCCGAGCGGACCACGGATCGGAAATCTGCGCAAAAGCAAATGTAAGTGGCTTGTGGTCCGTGAAGGCAGTGAATGCCCAGCCTTCCAAAAAATAGCAGAAGTGATGCACCGCGAGGTAGAGGATGTGGAGCTCCCGATCTAAGGCGCTGGACTTGCGCTGGGCATTGGATAGATGTTTACTAAAGAACGCCAAGGGCCGCCAATACCCGTCCACGAGCTGCTCTAGGACCGCGCCTACCGCGCCCATCGCTGAGTTGCAAGCGTCCACAGTCAGGGCGGTCGGGGCACCTTCCCGTGGGTGGACGAGCAACATCGCCCTAGCGAGGGCCTCCTTAGCGCTGTCGAAGGCGCCCACGGCCTCATCGTGCCACGCTATGGTCTTCTTCTTACCCGCCAGGAGGTAAACAAAGGCCGCAAGATGCGGGCTGCAGCTGGGCACGAACCGGTGGAAAAATGCCACCATGCCCACAAACACCCGCAGGCCGCGTACCGTTGACGGCCGTGGAAATTGGCGGATATCGTCCACTTTTGCCGGTAATGGGGCTGCACCCTGCGGGGTTGCCCGATCACCCAGGAAGTCGAGGACAACCCGAACCCGGGTCTCTGGCGCTGTGAGGCAGCAACTCTACCGCTGCACCACCCACTGTGCGTCGAGCAGCGTCTGTGTGGGGAAAGGAACTGGTGACACCCTGCGTCAGGGCTGGTGACACCCTGCGTCAGGGCTGGTGACACCCTGCGTCAGGGCTGGTGACACCCTGCGTCAGGGCTGGTGACACCCTGCGTCAGGGCTGGTGACATCCTGCGTCAGGGCTGACTGTGGAGAGGGAATCTGATCTCAAGAGGGAAACAATGTGGAGAGCTGTGGACCATGGTGGAGGATGGGGGCAAGAAGGGAAGGGGAGGTTTAGTTTAGTTTAGAGATACAACGCAGAAACAGAGATGCAGCCCACCGAGTCCTCGCCAACCAGCGATCCCCGCACACTAACGCTATCCTACGCACTCAGGACAATTTATCATTTTTATCGAAGCCAATTACCTTACAGACCTGCACATCTTTGGAGTGTGAGAGGAAACCGGAGAAACCCCACGCGGGTCACAGGGAGAACGTATAAACTCCGTACAGACAGCACCCGTAGTCAGCATCGAACCCAGGTCTCTGGCACTGCTTCTACCATGTTTTGATTAGTACAGGTGTCAGGGTTGTGGGGAGAAGGCAGGAGAATGGGGTTAGGAGCCATGATTGAATGGCGGAGTAGACTTGATGAGCCGAATGGCCTAATTCCACTCCTATCACTCATGACCATATGAGAGCATTGAGCTCTATCTTCAGGGAGAGAAAAGAGCTTCAGCAAAGACAGGCAGAGAGAAAGAGAGTGGACTTGGTGATAGCCAGACAGGAGACTCGAATACGTAGAGGGGCGTGAGAACTGTTATTTTGCATCGTTACTTTATTGATAGTTGATAGTTTTTCTGTGATTTGCTTGTTTTTGATGGATAGTTATTTGTCCTTTTCGCCATGTGCTTCCTCCATTCATTGATCCTTGAATCCTGAATATATTTCATCACAGATGGAGGGAGCAGGAGTCTGTGAAATGAGGGACGTGTGAGAGATGCCATCCTCACAAGAGATAGGGTGGGAAGAGCTGTCGTCAAGGTAGCTGCAGGAGGCCAGTGGGTTCATAGTAAATGTCAGTGGGTAGTTTGCCTCCAGAGATGGAATCAGAGAGATTTAGAAAAGGTGGTGCAGCGATAGAGTTGTTGCCTTACAGTGGAGACGGTTCGATTCCAACTACGGATGCTGTCTGTACGGAGTTTGTACATTCTCCCTGTGACCTAATTGGGTTTTCTCCGAGATCTTCGGTTCCCACCCACACTCCAAAGACGTACAGGTTTGTAGGTTAACTGGCTTGGTGTCTGTGTAGTGTCTGTCAGGCCAACATTTTATATCGGTCCATTTCAATTTGATAAAAGAATGTTTAATAAAAGTAACAAAGTGGAAAGCTCAAAGCTACAAAGAAAAGAAAAGGGGAATGGGTTTCCCTCCAGATATACCACCCTCAGGAGATATAGAGTATAAGTTAGATGTTTTGCCACCAACGTGGAAGGAAGTGGAAGCTGCAACAAGGCGTGTAAAGGCTTCTTCGGCCCCAGGGCCATAATGGAGTCCGTTGCCGGGTATATAAATGTGCATCTGATGTGCTTAGATTCTTGTGGAGGCTCTTGCGGGAGAAGCAGGTCATAGCAAGGGTTTGGCGTAGAGCAGGGAGAATTTTCATTCCCGAGGAAAAAGAGTCTTGAGATTTAAGTCAGTTTAGGCCTTTATGTAGGGGTGCCAACTATCTCACTCCCAAATACGGGACAAGGTGATGTCACCGCCCCGCGCCCCACGTAACCTCACCCAGCCAGCGGCCACGTGCTCCAGCTCCACCAATGGCGGCCGCCCGGGACGGGAGGCGGGTTGCTACGCAACCTCCGTTAGGCGGCGCCCGGGCCTCTGGACCTAGACTGTCTGGAGCTAAAATGTTGGAAACCTAAAGTGTCCGGACCTAAACTGTCGGGACCTACAGCGTCGGGGCCTACAGTGTCCGGGCCTACAGTGTCTGGGCCTACAGCATCCGGGCCTACAGCATCTGGGCCTACAGTGTCCGGGCCTACAGCGTCCAGGCCTACAGCATCCCCCAGGCCTAATAAGGACAAGGGCGGTCCCGTACGGGACAAACCAATTTAGCCCAAAATAAGGGATGTTATGGCTAATATGGGACAGATGGCAACCCTTCCTATATGTCTCCTAAATGTAGAGGGCAATATTTTCTTTGGCGTAGTGGCACAGAGTCTGGCAAGTTATTTAGAAGGGAACAGGTTAATAGATACCACAGTGCAGAAGGCAGGAGTCCCAGGTTTTGCAGGTTGCTTGGAACACATTAGTGTGATATGGCACCAGATTCAGACAGCCAAGCTCGAGAGAAGAGATTTGCATGTAGTGTTTCTGGATCTGGTAAATGCATTTGGATCTTAGTTTTTAGTTTAGTTTGGAGATAAAGCGCGGAAACAGGCTATTTCGGCCCACCGGGCCCGCACCGACCAGCGATGCCCATACGGACAGCACCCATAGTCAGGATCGAACCCGGGTCCCCAGCGCAGTAACCCTACCGCTGCACCACCGTGCCGCCCCATCTGTGCCACGTAGTATTATTTGGAGTGCTTTTGATTTCTTTAGAGTTCCAGGATCAATAGTAAATTTAGTGAAAGCATATTTCCAAGATGTCCGAATGTGTTTTAGTACAGCAGACTTGGCGACAGCATGGCACAGACTAGAGATGGGCATGATGGCAGGGCATACTAATTCCCCAGTGAAGATGAAGTAGGGAGTGCTGGGGAATCATGGAAGGGATGTGAAGTTTAGTTAGTTTAGAGATACAGCGCAGAAACAGGCCCCTTGGCCCACTGAGTCCACACCGACCACCGATCCCCGCACACAAACACTATCCTACACAAATGAGGGACAATTATTTTTTATAGCAAGCCAATTAACCTACAATCCTATATGTGGGAGGAAACTGAAGATCCTGGAGGAAACCCACGCAGGTCACGGGGAGAACGCACTATCTGGTTGATTATTGCAGCTCACAAGTGGTTATCTCTTTGCAGACAGCACCCGTGGTCAGGATCGAACCCGGCTCTCAACGTAGTGATGCAGCAACTCCACTGCTGTACCACCAAGGTGTCTCAGATAGATGTGGGAAACGGCATGAGAAGGTGAGTTCTATGGAGCAAGAGCGTGAGGGAACAGTGGGCCCATGTGAACCGTTTGCGGTTCTTGTGTGGAAACGGGAAATGGAGGTGACCTGGGGTGGAGGGGACTGCACTGAGGGATCCCCTGCAACCTGTTCCTCGCGCGGTTCACAGACTCGCCAGCCGCCTGTGAATGGAGTACATGGAGTGTGTGAGTCTGTGTACCACGTGTACATGGAGTGTGTGAGTCTGTGTACCACGTGTACATGGAGTGTGTGAGGTTGCAGCCCCTGTTCCAATATCTAAAGGGGCTGCTCCTTACCTTCTGACTGCACTTCACACCCACCATCCTCATCTGTGGACACCCTGCACTTAGTGGAGAGGGTGAGGCCGATGATGTCCTGGTTGGGTTGGGTTGCTCCTGGGCCTGGCCAAGCTGGCCGTCCGTGAGTCCCGGCGCCAGGCAGAAGAGGGCTCTGCCCGAGCCAGCTGCCTGCCCCATTTCCGGGGTTACGTCTGTCCGCGCCCGGGTGGTGTTGAAGAGGGACTGTGCGGTCCACAGGCACCCTGGGGGATCTCCGGGACCGCTGGGCACTGCGGGGGGTGGAATGTATCCTTAACAAGGATTGTAATATAGTGCATATATATTTAGTTATCTATATATTACAACTCTAATTTGTTTGTTTGTTTGTTCCTGAACTACAGCCAAAACGGTACACGATAGCGTGACAATTTTAGGCCCACCTTACTCACCGTCGTCCCTTTGGTGCTAATGGAAGAAGTTTCATTGAAATCGGTGTGATATTTTTTAAGTTATTCATGTTTTAAAGTTTAAATGTATCTGCTCGGGAGGGACGGGGGGTGGAGAGAGGGGAGGGGGGAGGGGGATAAAGGGAGTTGAGGGGGATGGAGTGGGGGGGAGTGGGGAGGGGAAGGGAGGTGGAGGGAGGAGGGGGAGGGGAGGGGAGGGGGGAGGGGGGAAAGGGAATGAGAGAGGGGAGAGGGAGGAGGGGAGGAGAGGGTGCTGCACCAATGCAGGAGAGGTTTGGGCCCAAAGGGTCCACTTGGTCTAGTAAGTATTTAAGAAAAGTATATAAGAATATTTGTTTAGATAATTGTGTGATTTCGTATTATGGTGGTGGGTTTGATATTGTTTTCTATTGTACATACTCTTGCAATAATTGAATAAGTTTATTTTTGTTAATAAATAAAATAAAATAAATATATAGATATAATTTTTAAAAACAAAAACAAACACAAAACAAACAAACAAAATGCAAAACGGAGGCTTTGGGCAATGTCCTGTTTTAATGTTAGTTTATTGTCACCTGCACTGAGGTACAGTGATATTATTTTTTGTGTATAGATTAGTACAGGTATTACTTTACACAAGGGCGGTCACGGTGGCGCAGCGGTAGAGTTGCTGCCTTACAGCGAATGCAGCGCCGGAGACCCGGGTTCCATCCCGACTACGGCTGCTGTCTGCACGGAGATTGTACGTTCCTCCCGTGACCAGCGTGGGTTTTCCCCGAGATCTTCCCACAGTCCAAAGATGTACAGGTATGTAGGGTAATTGGCTTGGTAAATGTAAAAATTGTCCCTAGTGGGTGTATGATAGTGTTAGTGTGCGGGGATCGCTGGTCCGCACAGACGCGTTGGGCCGAAGGGCCTGTTTCCGCGCTGTATCTCTAAACTAAAATGAGCATATCTCAGAAACAGTACAAATGGGAGTGGTAGACCACCTAGACAGTATGCAGAGTCATCAGGTTTGGGCACTATTTTCAACCATGGCACCCAGTTGTAAGTGCAGGGATCTTGATCTGACCATGAAGGCCTGTTGCCTGGTGGCGGTGCAGGGTCGGCCAGACCAAGCGTAGCCGTGGTGTCCTCCATCGCTGTAGGCCGCGTCTGGTTCACGCGCTCGGCCTCCTGGAGCGGAGCCCAGTCCAGCCGAGCCCCAGGCTGCTGCAGGGCCTCCAGCGGCCCACTCCACCGTCGAGGCCCTGCACTGTCACCCGGGCAACCCTGCCACTGCACCACTGCGCTGCCAAGGTTTTGATGCGAGGAGATCTGTGACCTGCTGTTCATTGCTGGATGATGACCCAAGATTAGGGAAGTGGAGGTAGCGGAGAGATGCCACGTGGTCCCGACAAGGTAAACGCCAGCCCGCCAGTCAGGATAATATTGGTGGTGCAACTATCATGGACACAATGGGCTCCACAGACAGACCAAGTACAAGCTGAGAAGAGGAATCAGAACTGCCAAGGAAAGATACTCTGAGAAGCTGAGGAACTTCTCAGCTAATGACTCCTCTTCAGTTTGGAAGGGCTTGCAAGAAATCACCAGCTACAAGTGGAAAACCCCCCGCTCCTTGGACAATCGTCAGCTGACCAACGACCTGAACGAGTTCTACTGCAGGTTTGAGAAACAGAAACATAACCCTGGTAGCCCCTCCCCCCTCCACTCCTCCCCATTCACCACTTCACACCCACTCACAGCCTGACTCCAGTCTACCCACCCTCGCCTTGCTGCCCAACATCAGTCTGGCCACCTCCCCATTACCAACAATAAAAATTGCGGAGGTGGAGAGGCTATTCAGGAGACAGAAAAGCCGGAAATCTCCAGGACCGGATGATGTTTCCCCCTCTACCCTCAAGCTCTGTGCTGAACAACTGGCACCGATCTACACAGACATTTTCAACCAGTCCCTGCAAACCTGCACTGTCCCTGCCTGCTTCAAGGTCTCCACTATTGTCCCTGTACCCAAAAGGACAAGGATCACTGGTCTTAATTGTTGTACTTCGTGGTCCGGTATCTGTTGTACCTTTGTTATGACTCTGGACGGACCACAAGTACACGTGTTTAAAAGGTTATAATGCTGGAGCTTAAATCCAGGCTGTTTATTCCGTGGCCACCTGGAACCAGTGGCCACCTAATCACCTCATTCTCTTATATAAACATTACTACACAGGCAAACAAAGTAGTCCTTGTGATACAACAAAGTAGTCCCTGCAATATCACAACATCCCCCTTGTCTTATATAAAATCTTTGTTTTGTCTACTTTTTTTGTTTGTTTTTTTTTCTTTACCATTCTAGGGCTAAAATATATTTAACAAACAAAACCAAAAACACAATTGCTTTTTGCGCCTTCATGGTGGTCACTCATCTCCGTGTGGTCACTCACTCATCTCCGGGTGGTCACTCACTCATCTCTGGGTGGTCACTCACTCATCTCCATGTGGTCACTCACTCCGGGTGGTCACTCATCTCCGGGTGGTCACTCATCACCGGGTGGTCACTCATCACCGGGTGGTCACTCACTCCGGGTGGTCACTCACTCATCTCCGGGTGGTCACTCACTCATCTCCGGGTGGTCACTCATCACCGGGTGGTCAGTCACTCCGTGTGGTCACTCACTCATCTCCGGGTGGTCACTCACTCATCTCCGGGTGGTCACTCACTCATCTCCGGGTGGTCACTCATCACCGGGTGGCCACTCATCACCGGGTGGTCACTCACTCCGGGTGGTCACTCGTCTCCGGGTGGTCCCTCACTCCGGGTGGTCACTCGTCTCCGGGTGGTCACTCACTCATCTCCGGGTGGTCCCTCACTCCGGGTGGTCACTCGTCTCCGGGTGGTCAATCACTCATCTCCGGGTGGTCACTCATCTCCGGGTGGTCACTCACTCATCTCCGGGTGGTCACTCATCACCGGGTGGCCACTCACTCCGGGTGGTCACTCACTCCGGGTGGTCACTCATCTCCGGGTGGTCACTCACTCCGGGTGGTCACTCACGCATCTCCGGGTGGTCACTCACTCATCTCCGGGTGGTCACTCACTCCAGGTGGTCACTCACTCATCTCCGGGTGGTCACTCACTCCAGGTGGTCACTCACTCATCTCCGGGTGGTCACTCACTCCGGGTGGTCACTCACTCTGGGTGTTCACCCATCTCCGGGTGGTCACTCACTCATCTCTGGGTGGTCACTCACTCATCTCTGGGTGGTCACTCATCTCCGGGTGGCCACGCACTCCGGGTGGTCACTCACTCATCTCCGGGTGGTCACTCACTCATCTCCGGGTGGTCACTCATCACCGGGTGGTCACTCATCTCCGGGTGGTCACTCACTCATCTCTGGGTGGTCACTCATCATCGGGTGGTCACTCACTCATCTCCGTGAGGTCACTCATCTCTTGGTGGTCACTCATCTCTTGGTGGTCACTCACTCGTCTCCGGGTGGTCACTCACTCTGGGTGGTCACTTACTCCGTGTGGTCACTCACTCCGGGTGGTCACTCATCTCCGGGTGGTCACTCACTCCGGGTGGTCACTCACTCATCTCCGGGTGGTCACTCACTCATCTCCGGGTGGCCACTCATCACCGGGTGGTCACTCATCACCGGGTGGTCACTCGTCTCCGGGTGGTCCCTCACTCCGGGTGGT
The DNA here is from genome assembly GCF_053455715.1 of Rhinoraja longicauda. Classification (NCBI taxonomy): domain Eukaryota; kingdom Metazoa; phylum Chordata; class Chondrichthyes; order Rajiformes; family Arhynchobatidae; genus Rhinoraja; species Rhinoraja longicauda. The sequence goes on along the minus strand of NC_135987.1, from coordinate 2,821,265 downwards.
CACTCGTCTCCGGGTGGTCACTCACTCATCTCCGGGTGGTCCCTCACTCCGGGTGGTCACTCGTCTCCGGGTGGTCAATCACTCATCTCCGGGTGGTCACTCACTCATCTCCGGGTGGTCACTCATCACCGGGTGGCCACTCACTCCGGGTGGTCACTCACTCCGGGTGGTCACTCATCTCCGGGTGGTCACTCACTCCGGGTGGTCACTCATCTCGGGGTGGTCACTCACTCATCTCCGGGTGGTCACTCACTCCAGGTGGTCACTCACTCATCTCCGGGTGGTCACTCACTCCGAGTGGTCACTCACTCTGGGTGGTCACCCATCTCTGGGTGGTCACTCACTCATCTCCGGGTGGTCACTCACTCATCTCTGGGTGGTCACTCATCTCCGGGTGGTCACGCACTCCGGGTGGTCACTCACTCATCTCCGGGTGGTCACTCACTCCGGGTGGTCACTCATCACCGGGTGGTCACTCATCTCCGGGTGGTCACTCACTCATCTCTGGGTGGTCACTCATCATCGGGTGGTCACTCACTCATCTCCGTGTGGTCACTCATCTCTTGGTGGTCACTCATCTCTTGGTGGTCACTCACTCGTCTCCGGGTGGTCACTCACTCCGGGTGGTCACTCACTCCGTGTGGTCACTCACTCCGGGTGGTCACTCACTCCGTGTGGTCACTCACTCCGGGTGGTCACTCATCTCCGGGTGGTCACTCACTCCGGGTGGTCACTCACTCCGGGTGGTCACTCACTCATCTCCGGGTGGTCCCTCATCTCCGGGTGGTCACTCACTCCGGGTGGTCACTCACTCCGTGTGGTCACTCATTCCGGGTGGTCACTCACTCCGTGTGGTCACTCATCTCCGGGTGGTCCCTCATCTCCGGGTTCACCGTGAAGCAGTCTCAGGTTTCCGAGCGTGGGCCTGCACAGGTGCTGGGCCGCGATGTGGGCCTTCACACACCTCCCTCAGCAGCTTGCAACGTCCCGTCGGCAGCTCGGCGCTGACTACTGATCAGGTAATTATACATACATATATTGGCCCTGTCGAGTTGCAATCCTAGCGTCCCTTACCGAGCTGGAAACTTTTTTGTTTCCTTTAGGGCTCTATTTTTTTTTTCTTGTTAACCTTTTTGCTTGGGGTTTCGTCTTTACCTTTCTAGGCTAATCACCAAACCGCTGCCACCATGTTGTACTTCGTGGTCCGGTATCTGTTGTACCTTGGTTATGACCCTGGACGGACCACAAGTACACGTGTTTAAAAGGTTATAATGCTGGAGCTTAAATCCAGGCTGTTTATTCCGTGGCTACCTGGAACCAGAGTGGCCACCCAATCACCTCATTCTCTTATATAGACATTACTACACAGGCAAACAAAGTAGTCCTTGTGATACAACAAAGTAGTCCCTGTAATATCACAATATTAATGACTACAGGCCTGTCGCACTGACCTCTGTAGTCATGAAGACCTTTGAAAGACTTGTGCTGGCCCAGCTGAAAAACATCACAAACCCCTTGCTGGACCCCCTGCAGTTTGCATACAGGGCCAGTAGATCGGTGGATGACGCGGTCAACCTAGGCCTGCACTTCATCCTCCAGCACCTAGACCACAAGGGGACCTATGCCAGGATTCTGTTTGTGGGCTTTAGCTCTGCATTTAACACCATTGTGCCAGAGCTACTACACTCCAAACTCTCCCAGCTGACTGTGCCTGAACCCCTCTGTCAGTGGATCATCAACTTCCTGACAGACAGGAAGCAGCATGTGAGGCTGGGAAAGCACATCTCGGACCCGCAGACCCTCAGCATAGGAGCACCGCAAGGCTGCGTACTCTCCCCTCTCCTTTACTCTCTCTACACCAACGACTGCACCTCCACAGACTCCTCTGTCAAGCTCCCCAAGTTTGCGGATGACACAACCCTGATTGGACTGATCCAGGATGGGGAGGAATCTGCCTACAGAGGGGAAGTGACACAGCTGGCGTCCTGGTGCCATCGCAACAACCTGGAGCTCAATGATCTCAAGACAGTGGAACTAATTGTAGACTTTAGGAGAGCTCCCCCTCCTCTCCCCCCACTCACCATCAACAACACCACAGTCACATCTGTGGAGTCATTTGAAACCATCATCTCCTGGGACCTTAAATGGGGGGGCCACCATCGACTCCACAGCCAAAAAGGCCCAACAGAGGATGTACTTCCTGCGGTAACTGAGGAAACACAATCTGCCACAGGCAATGATGGTCCAATTCTATACTGCTATCATTGAGTCCATCCTCACCTTCTCCATCATGGTCTGGTTTGGCTCAGCCACCAAGCACGACATCCGGAGGCTGAAACGGATCGTTCGCACAGCTGAGAAGGTTGTTGGCTGCAACCTTCCCCCCATTGACGAACTGTACACTGCAAGGGCCTGGAAGCGAGCGGACAAGATCATCTCTGACCCCTCTCACCCTGGCCACAAACTCTTCGAAGCACTTCCCTCTGGAAGGTGACTCCGGACTGTCAAAGCAGCCACAGCCAGACATAAAAACAGATTTTTTTCCACGAGTAGTAGCTCTACTCAACAACCAAAAGTCTGTAGCCTCCTTTTGCTCTGGTGTTTTATTTCATTCTTCACATGTGTAAATTATAATGTTTTATTCTTAATTGTTTACTGTATGTTGTGTTGTTGCTTGCCGGCAAAGCACCAAGGCAAATTCCTTGTATGTACAGTATACATACTTGGCTAATAAAATGTATTCAATTCAATTCAATTCAATCGCTTCTGAACATGAATAGACAGTCCCTCCCTTCCCCTCCCCCTTCCCAGATCTCCCTCTATCTTCCTGTCTCCACCTATATCCTTCCTTTGTCCCGCCCCCCCTGACATCATTCTGAAGAAGGGTCTCGACCCGAAACGTCACCCATTCCTTCTCTCCTGAGATGCTGCCTGACCTGCTGAGTTACTCCAGCATTTTGTGAATGAATAGACAGGGTCCCTCAGCATGAATCAATGGCACTTCCTCCCACACCAGTCATTTGAGCCATGTATTTCACTCTGTGCCAATTTCTCTTAGGAATCAACCCTGAGAATATTATCCTTGAGGTTTTGCATTTTAGTTACAGATGTAGACCGCCAAGGTCTCTCAGAGACCCCTCACTTCACGCGATGCCATTGATTCCTTCATGCACCACGGTGCTGGGATGATCCCCACCACTATCCAAAGAGACACGATCTGGAAACGTACCTCACGCATGTCCAACTTCCAGCAAGCCACCTCCTCTGCTGGAATTTTAACCTGTCCTTCCAGTAGAATTACTGCCTTACAGCGCCAGAGACCTGGGTTCGATCCTGACTACCTGCCTGTCTGTACGGAGTTTGTACGTTCTCCCCGTGGCCTGCGTGGGTTTTCTCCGAGATCTTCGGTTTCCTCCCACACTCCAAAGACGGACAGGTTTGTCGGTTAATTGGCTTGGTGTAAATATAAAAATTGTCCCTCGTGTGTGTAGGGTAGTGTTAGTGTCAATGTGCAGGGATAGGTGGTCGGTGAGGACTCGGTGGGCCGAAGGGCCTGTGTCCACGCTGTATCTCTAAACTAAAAACTTTCCACCTTCAGCTGTCCGAGTTCTCCAATAGATTGTTCGATGGTTATGTGGAGAATGTTGAGTTGCTACATGTTTTATTTCATGGCACACCCTAAAAATCTCTCATTGTTCTTCTGCATCTCACTCAGGCACCTCCTCCTTGGGGTGTTCACCAAGGAAGAGTTGCAACTACGCACGTTCGCTCGCCAGCGAGGGTCCTGCCCTACCCCAAGGCAGACTGGCACATTATATTCCTACCACAGCCATGGAATACAGTTTAGTTTAGTTTTGTCCATTGTCACCTGTACCGAGGTACAGTGAAAAGCCATTGTTGCGTGCAACCCAGTCAGCGGAAAGACAAGACATGATTCCAATCGAGCCATTCACTGTGTACAGATACATGATAAGGGAATAATGTTTAGTGCCAGATAAAGTCTGAGGGTCACCAATAGGGTTGCCAACTATCTCACTCCCAAATAAGGGACAAGGTGACGTCACCGCCCTGCGCCCCATGTGACCTCACCCAGCCAGCGGCCACGTGCTCCCGCTCCACCAATGGCGGCCGCCCGGGCCGGGAGGGGGGTTGCTACACAACCTCCGTTAGGCGGTGCCTGGGCCTCCAGGCCTACACTGTCCGGACCTACAGTGTCCAGGCCTACTGTGTCCGGGCCTACAGCTTCCGGGCCTACAGCATCCAGGCCTAAAGCGTCCGGGCCTACAGCGCCCCCCCCCCCCCCCTGGGCCTAATATGGGATAAGGGCGGTCCCGTATGGGATAAACCAATTTAGCCCAAAATACGGAATGTCCCGGCTAATACGGGACAGTTGGCAACTCTAGTCACCAATGAGGTAGATAGTAGTTCAGGAATGCTCTTAGGACTACAGTGTGGCAAAGTACATGGATTGGCCCACAGTTAATCACTACATCTGTTGTAGAAACACAAAGGAGTCCAGAAATCCCTGAAAGTGACTTAGCAAGTAAATGGAGTGGTAAAGGGTGGCAGAGACAGAGACAAAGGTGGCTGCAGCCTTAAATTCCCCCAACAGCGGCCTTCCTGTGCCCCCACTGCTACCGTGTGTGTGGCTCACACATCGGACCCGTGAGCCACACTCCATCCCACAAGACACGAGACTGTACCACCATGCTATCATCATCTACAATGGGCCACCACTGCCAAAGATGGCATTAGGTATTCTTGCCTTCATCGGTCAGGGCATTGAGAAGAAGAGTCAGGAAGTCATGATGCAGCTTTATAGGATTTTAAAGATAGACACAAAAAGCTGGAGGGACTCAGCGAGTCGGGCAGCATCTCTGGAGAAAGGAAATGGGTGACGTTTCGGGTCGAGACCCTTCTTTTTGGTTAGGCCGCGTTTGGAGTATTGTGTGCAGTTCTGGTCATCCCATTACAAGAACTACATGGAGGCTTTGGAAAGGGTGCAGAGAAGGTTTACCAGAATGATGTGTAGAAAGGAACTGCAAATGCTGGTTTATACTGAAGATAGACGTAGTGCTGGAGTACTCCAGAGCTTTATGTCTATTTACCAGAACAATGCCTGGATTAGAGGTTGTTAGCTACAAGGTGAGGTCCTCAACAGACTTGCATTGTTTTCTCTGGAAGCCGGAGAGACCTGATAGAAGTATACACAATGATGAGAGGCATAGATAGAGTAGATGGTCAGAATCTTACTCCCAGGATGGGAAAAATCAAATACTAGAGGGCATAGCTTTACAGTGAGAGAGGCAAAGTTTAAAGGAGATGTGCAGGACAAGTCTTTTTTAAACACAGAGGGTGGTGGGTGCCTGGAAGGTGCTGCCAGGGGTGGTGGTTCAAGCAGAAACATTAGTGGCATTTAAAATACTTTTGAATAGGCATATAGATATACAGGGACTGGAGGGATATGGGTAGGGTTGCCAACTGTCCCGTATTAGCCAGGACATCCCGTATTTTGGGCTAAATTGGTTTGTCCCGTACGCCTTTGTCCCGTAGTAGGCCCGGACGCTGTAGGCCCGGACGCTGTAGGCCCGGACAGTGTAGGTCTGGACAGTGTAGGTCCGGAGGCCCGGGCGCCGCCTAACTGAGGTTGCGTAGCAACCCGCCTCCTGGCCCGGGTGGCCGCCATTGGTGGAGCGGGAGCACGTGGCCGCTAGCTGGGTGAGGTCACGTGGGGCGCGGGGCGGTTACGTCACCTTGTCCCTTATTTGGGAGTGCGATAGTTGGCAACCCTAGATATGGGTTAAGCGCAGGTACATAAGTGGTGGGTTTGGCATCATGTTCGGCACAGACATTGTGGGCTGAAGGTGATCTGGGGGTCCATGTGCCACCGGGTGGTGCCATACAGTGGCAGCCTCGCCAACAGTCGGTCTTGTCCCTTTTCTCTTGCTGTTTTTAGTCTGTTGTTAAATGTATGTTTTAGTGGATCTTTAGTTTTGTATTATGTGGGGGGTGGGGGAATTTTTTTTAAACCTCGTTCCTCGACGGAGATGCGATTTTTCCCGTGTCATATCTCCGTCCGTACTGCGGCCTAACCTCATGGAGCTGGCAGCCCCTTGGTTCGGGACCGACTTCGGGAGCCCCAACCGCAGGAGCTTCGACCGCCCCAATCGCGGGGGCTTCGATCGCCCCGACTGCGGATGGTTCAACTGCCCCGACCGCGGGGGTAAAGGAGGGAAGAAGATAAGACTTTATTGCCTTCCATCACAGTGCGCTGTGGTGGATGTTTATGTGAAATTTTATGTAATTGTGTGTCTTGTTACTTTTCTTGGTACGACTGAAAATGGCAAATCAAGTTCTTTGTATGTTCTTCTTACATACTTGGCTAATAAATATCCTTGTAATTCCTGTAATGTGTGGAGTCTGGGAGCTAGAGGTGGTTGGGCTATCCTTACTCCTCCTGTTCTCGGTTTCTGCTGGGGTCTTGATGGTGCGAGCTGGTTGGTTGACGTTTCCAGGGCAGTCATTGCCAACTACCCCTCTTATTGCCCTTGCAGAGGTATAGGCTTGTGCTGCACTGTTCTATGTTCAGGAAAAAGAATTGCAGATGCTGGTTTAAATCGAGCGTAGACACAAAAAGCTGGAGTAACTCAGCGGGTCAGGCAGCATCTCGGGAGAGAAGGAATGGGTGACATTTTGGGTCAACACCCAACATCACCCATTCCTTCTCTCCCGAGATGCTGCCTGGCCCGCTGAGTTACTCCAGCTTTTTGTGTCTTCCTGTTCTATGTTCATGTGAGTCTACAGAGTGAGCACATCCTCCTTTAGCTCTCTCTCCACAGACGCTGCCCCACCTGTCGAGTATTTCCAGCGTTCTTCGTTCAAATTCAGTTAACGTCTAACTTTGGAGGACGACGAGAGATTCTTCCCGTTGAGATAGTGGAGTCCTTGTGAAGATGGTGCACAGGTCTGTGGGTAATATGCATCAGGCGGAGGGAGCCACCGCATTGTGTTGGTGTCTGTTGACAGAGAAGGAAGGGTGACCATTGATGGGTCAAAACAGGTCAGGCAAGCAGCCAGGAGGGCTTCGTGTGTATCTGACCTTCTAATAGGAACACGTGGTAAAGTGTAGCAGTGCTCATCCATAAGTTCATAAGTTAGAGTCATGGAGTCATAGAGTGATACAGCATGGAAACAGGCCCTTCGGCCCAACTTGCCCACACCTGCCAACTACACTAGTCCCAGCTACACTAGTCCCACCTGCCCACGTTTGGTCCATATCCCTCCAAACCTCTAGGAGCAGAATTAGTTCATTCGGCCCATCAGGTCTACTCCACCATTCAATCATGGCTGATCTATCTTTCTCTCTCAACACCATTCTCCTGTCCTTCTCCCCAGAACCCCTGACCATACTAATCAATCCTTCACCTAGTGTAGCAAATACAGTTCAAAGTCTGGCTTTGCAAACTCGGATGGAATCATTGCCATACCATGTGGAAAAAGGCCCATAAGTTAGAGTCATGGAGTCATAAAGTGATACTGTGTGGAAACAGGCCCTTCGGCCAACTTGCCCACACCGCCCAACATGTCCCATCTACACGAGCCCCAATTGCCTGTGTTTGGCCCATATCCCTCTAAACCTGTCCTACCTGTCTCAATGTTTCTTAAATGTTTCCTCAACTACCTCCTCCGGCAGTTCGCTTCAGACACCCACCACCCTTTGTGTGAAAAAGTCACCCCTCAGGTTCCTATTATATCTTCCCCCCCTCACCTTAAACCTATGTCCTCTGGTCCTCGATTCTACTACTCTGGAAAAGAGACTGTGCATCTCCCTGATCTATTCCTCTCATGATTTTATACACCTCTATAAGATCAATCTTCAGCCTCCTGCGCTCCATGGAATAGTCCCAGCCTGCTCAACCTCCCCCTCATAATATAGAAAGCTGCAGCATGCAGTGAATGCAGTGTTGGGGTTGTGCTCTGCGGATCAGTGTACAGATTTGCACTGCCGACAGTGCACACTGTGGATACCAGCTGCACAGCACTGGCTCTGCTCCTTCTGTGTTCCCGGTCCTGTTTCGGAGCAGCACCGGCTCTGCACTGTTTTGTCTTCACTGTGCACTGCACTATCTCCACAATACCCTGGTTCTTCACTGCACTGCCTGGGGCCTGCTCCACTCTGGTTGTGCACTGCATTGGTTGTACACAGCTTTGGTCTGGATCTGCACCGCTCCAGCTCTGCACTAGTTCTACAGTAGTGCACCACTCCACCCCATCTCTGCATTCGTTCTGCTCCATTTGTACGCTGGATCTGCACTAGCTGTGCGTTTCACTAGTTCTGCAACAGTCGTGCGTTGCACTAGTCCTGCAACAGTCGTGCATTGCACTAGTCCTGCCACAGTTGTGTTGCACTAGTCCTGCAACAGTTGTGTTGCACTAGTATTGCGTTGCACTAGTCCTGTGACAGTTGTGCTGCACTAGTATTGTGTTGCACTAGTCCTGCAACAGCTGTGTTGCACTAGTATTGCGTTGCACTAGTCCTGCAACAGTTGTGTTGCACTAGTATTGCGTTGCACTAGTATTGTGTTGCACTAGCCCTTCAACCGTTGTGTTGCACTAGTATGGTGTTGCTCTAATCCAGCAACAACAGTTGTGTTGCACTAGTCCTGCAACAGTTGTGTTGCACTAGTCCTGCAACAGTTGTGTTGCACTAGTCCTGCAACAGCTGTGTTGCACTACTATTGTGTTGCACTAGTCCTGTGACAGTTGTGTTGCACTAGTATTGCATTTCACTAGTCCTGCAACAGTTGTGTTGCACTAGTATTGCATTGCACTAGTCCTGCAACAGTTGTTTTGCACTAGTATTGCATTACACTAGTCCTGCAACAGTTGTGTTGCACTAGTATTGTGTTGCATTAGTCCTGCAACAGTTGTGTTGCACTAGTCCTGCAAACATTTTGTTGCACTAGTATTGTGTTGCACTAGTCCTGCAACAGTTGTGTTGCACTAATATTGCATTTCACTAGACCTGTGACAATTGTGTTGCAATAGTATTGCATTGCACTAGTCCCGCAACAGTTGTGTTGCACTAGTATTGTGTTGCACTAGTCCTGCAACAGTTGTGTTGCACTAGCATTACATTAGTCCTGCAACAGTTGTGTTGCACTAGTATCGCATTGCACTAGTCCTGCAACGGTTGAGTTGCACTAGTATTGCATTGCACTAGTCCTGTGACAGTTGTGTTGCACTAGTCCTGCAGCAGTTGTGTTGCACTAGTATTGCGTTGCACCAGTCCTGCAACACTTGTGTTGCACTAGTCCTGCAACAGTTGTGTTGTATTAGTCCTGCAACAGTTGTGTTGCACTAGTCCTGCAACAGTTGTGTTGCACTAGTCCGGCAACAGTTGTGCTGCACTAGTATTGCGTTGCACGAGTCCTGTGACAGTTGTGTTGCACTAGTCCTGCGACAGTTGTGTTGCACTAGTATTGCATTGCACTAGTCCTGCGACAGTTGTGTTGCACTAGTATTGTGTTGCACTAGTCCTGCAACAGTTGTGTTGCACTAGTATTGTGTTGCACTAGTCCTGCAACAGTTGTGTTGCACTAGTCCTGCAACAGTTGTGTTGCACTAGTATTGTGTTGCACTAGTCCTGCAACAGTTGTGTTGCACTAGTCCTGCAACAGTTGTGTTGCACTAGTATTGCTTTGCACTAGTCCTGTGACAGTTGTGTTGCACTAGTCCTGCAAAAGTTGTGTTGCACTAGTATTGTGTTGCACTAGTATTGTGTTGCACTAGTATTGCGTTGCACTAGTCCTGTGACAGCTGTGTTGAACTAGTCCTGCAACAGTTGTGTTGCACTAGTATTGCGTTGCACTAGTCCTGCAACAGTTGTGTTGCACTAGTATTGCGTTGCACTAGTCGTGCAACAGTTGTGTTGCACTAGTATTGTGTTGCACTAGTCCTGTGACAGCTGTGTTGCACTAGTCCTGCAACAGTTGTGTTGCACTAGTATTGCGTGCACTAGTCCTGCAACAGTTGTGTTGCACTAGTATTGCATTGCACTAGTCCTGCAACAGTTGTGTTGCACTAGTATTGCGTTGCACTAGTCCTGTGACAGTTGTGTGTTACACTAGTATTGAGTTGCACTAGTCCTGCAACAGTTGTGTTGCACTAGTATTGCGTTGCACTAGTCCTGTGACAGTTGTGTGTTACACTAGTATTGCGTTGCACTAGTCCTGTGACAGTTGTGTGTTACACTAGTTCCGCACGAGTTGTGCATTGCGCTGTCTGTGCGTCAGTGTTACGTCGCGCTGTCGCTCCGCCTGTGTCGCGCCGGGGCGGGCACGCGCTCGGGAGCCGGAAGTGTCGGGAGTGGCGGAGCGGACGGACAGACAGACAGCAGGTAACCGCGGCCCGGGGTGTGGGGGGGGGGGGGGGACTGACCGCGGGGCGGGGGGCCCGGCCGCTGGGTGGGTGGGTGGGTGGAGGGGTGTGTGGAGGGGAGGGCAGGGCAAGGCCGGGGTCCCGGACCGCGGGGGAGAGGAGCCTGTCCCCGGGCCCGCGCCTGTTGCAGTGGCCGCGACGGGAGCGCCAGTCCCCGGCTTTGATGTGGGAGCGGCCGCGCAGCGCTTGGCCCCGGCCCCGCCTCACACACACCCACCTCCACCCTCTCACACTCACCCTCTCACACACACACACTCACCCTCTCACACTCACACACACACCCACCTCCACCCTCTCACACTCACCCTCTCACACACACACACTCACCCTCTCACACTCACACATTCCCACTCACACCCACCTCTGTGTACTCTGGCAGTCACTGGAACTGCTGATTACTTTAATTAGTCTCATTAAGCACTGTGCTCTGGCAATCTCTGGGACTGCTGGCCACTAGTTAGCCTCACTAACTAACCCCTGTAGGCTCCAACACTGGGACTGCTGGCCACTAGTTAGCCTCACTAACTAACCCCTGTAGGCTCCAACACTGGGACTGCTGGCCACTAGTTAGCCTTACTAACCGCTGTAGGCTCCAACACTGGGACTGCTGGCCACTAGTTAGCCTCACTAACTAACCCCTGTAGGCTCCAACACTGGGACTGCTGGCCACTAGTTAGCCTCACTAACCCCTGTAGGCTCCAACACTGGGACTGCTGGCCACTAGTTAGCCTCACTAACCCCTGTAGGCTCCAACACTGGGACTGCTGGCCATTAGTTAGCCTCACTAACCCCTGTAGGCTCCAACACTGGGACTGCTGGCCACTAGTTAGCCTCACTAACCCCTGTAGGCTCCAACACTGGGACTGCTGGCCACTAGTTAGCCTCACTAACCCCTGTAGGCTCCAACACTGGGACTGCTGGCCACTAGTTAGCCTCACTAACCCCTGTAGGCTCCAACACTGGGACTGCTGGCCACTAGTTAGCCTCACTAACCCCTGTAGGCTCCAACACTGGGACTGCTGGCCACTAGTTAGCCTCACTAACCCCTGTAGGCTCCAACACTGGGACTGCTGGCCACTAGTTAGCCTCACTAACCCCTGTAGGCTCCAACACTGGGACTGCTGGCCACTAGTTAGCCTCACTAACCCCTGTAGGCTCCAACACTGGGACTGCTGGTCACCAGCTAGTCTCACTAACCAGTGCAGTCTCTGGCAATCACTGTGACTGCTAGTCACTGGTTATTAACTGCTGTTGGCTAATTGGTTTCTACAAAAATTGTTCCCAGTGTGTAGGTTAGAAGTCGTGAGCGGGTGACCACTGGTCTGTGGTGGGCCGAAGGGCCTGTCTCCACACTGTGTCTCTGAACCAACGTTTCTCAACCTTTTTTACCCTTGCAGAACCCTTGAAATAATTTACATGTCTCAGGGAACCCCTACGTAAAAATTATTATATTTTAAAGTTAATCTCTTTCTCTTTCATAAACTTAAAGTTCATAACGCAAACATGACATATTTTTTCTGATAACTGGTTTAAGCAAAAAATAACTTATGTTTTTCTCAAGTTTATTGACAATGACAAAAAAAAACTGAAATCAACCGGCTTTTTCAAGGGACCTCATCAGTTTTCATTCCCACAAAAAATCAACCAAATCTGTAAACACAAAAAATAAACATAAATAACCAAAATCATATATAACACATATAAACATTTCTGTAAAACAAAAAATGTAAAAAGAGATGAATAACTTGCTAAATAACACTTAAATAAAACTGAAGCAAATAGAGGCAAACCTTGGAGGAGAGAGCGAGAGAGAGAGAGAGAAAACAACACACATAATCTCCAGATATTTATTCACAAAATGCTGGAGTGACTCAGCAGGTCAGGCAGCATCTCAGGAGAGAAGGAATGGGTGACATTTCGGGTCGAGACCCTTGAAAAGAGTCTCGACACGAAATGTCACCCATTCCTTCTCTCCCGAGATGCTGCCTGACCTGCTGAGTTACTCCAGCATTTTGTGAATAAATACCTTCGATTTGTACCAGCATCTGCAGTTATTTTCTCATAACACATAATCTCCAGGGCCTGTCCACTGACCACGAAAGGCCGTTTCACACTGCCGCCATATAGACGTCGCTAAATATATGCCCTATAATTATTATACTTTTAAATGATATGAGGTTGAAGACTATTATAATACCCAAGAATTTTCCAAGAATATGCCGTACGTGTATAATAAAATTACAAACATGAAATTGAACACAAAAATGACTCAAAAATGCATTAGCAAGAATTAGCAAGAATGTGCATTTCTGCTCTACCTTGGTTCCAGTCCTGGGGAAAACAAACCCACATATGACCACTAATTGCAGTAATTTAGAGTATAATGTCATCTATAATGTTGGCCTTCATAACAAGAGGAGTTGAGTATAGGAGCAAAGAGGTCCTACTGCAGTTGTACAGTTGTATAGTGATACAGTGTGGAAACAGGCCCCTCTGCCCACCGAGTTCACAGCGATCCCTGCACACTAACATCACCCTACAAACATCAGGGACAATTTTATGTTTTACATTTATACCAAGCCATTTATCCAACAAACCTGTACATCATTGGAGAGTGGGAGGATACCGAAGATCTCGGAAAATACCCACGCAGGTCACGGGGGGAACATGCATACTCCATACAGACAGCACCCGTAGTCAGAATCGAACCCTGGTCTCTGGCGCTGTAAGGTAGTAGCTCTACCACAGCGCCACCTTAAACATGTCCACGATGTCCTCTTGATTTTGTTTCTCCTACCCTGGGTCAAAAACTTTGCGCATTAACACTATCAATTCCCTCATGATTTTATACACAATAGGTCTGACACAATGAAGATAAACCTTGGTGGCAATAACAGGAGGGCAGCTTATTATCAGAATGACAAAAGCCTAGGAAAGGGAAGGTGCAGTTAGACCTCGATGTCCTTGTGCATTGGTCATTGAAGGTACCGCAGGAGATGGGAAGATGGAAAGGCAAATGGTATACTGAGCTACATTGTTTGAAGAGTCAAATATTTTATTTTCCGGTCAATACAATACAACAGTTGTGAAAGTTAAATAGTGCAAAATCATTGTATCAAAAATAAAACAATATAATCACACATGATATTTTCTGACCATAAAAAAAAGGTGTAGGCAGAAGCCAAAGCTTATTGTGTCCACCATCTATTTTCTGGCAACTTGTGGTCCGGCACCTCCTTTTAATCTGGACAAAATTACAAGAACTCACTTGAAATTCCCTCCCTCACCCAGAAGTCCCCCCGCCTAAGTGGCGCGTACGCCGGGTGAGGCAGTTGATCTCCACCTCATCAGGACTTCCGCAGCCGATCGGCGGGTCAAATGTTCTCCCTGCGGGCGTCTCTGGAACTCCAGCGGACCGTTCTGGTACCGTTGGACTCCTCTCGGAGGCCCTGACCTCTGTTGGTCCGGCAAAACAGATAACCCAGAAAGGCTCTGGAACCAAGGGTGCCAGAAAATCTGTGTTGGACCTGTACAGGGACAGGGTGTCTTGCTGTGACAGTAGAGCCTCTTAGTAGAACTGCACCCTGAGCTATTGAGGGCAGTTGAATGCACTGGAATTTAGAAGGATGAGAGGAGGTCTTATCGAAATGTATAAGATTATTAAGGGGTTGGACACGTTAGAGGCAGGAAACATGTTCCCAATGTTGGGGGAGTCCAGAACAAGGGGCCACAGTTTAAGAATAAGGGGTAAGCCATTGAGAACTGAGATGAGGAAAAACCTTTTCAGTCAGAGAGTTGTGAATCTGTGGAATTCTCTGCCTCAGAAGGCAGTGGAGGCCAATTCTCTGAATGCATTCAAGAGGGAGCTAGATAGAGCTCTTAAGGATAGCGGAGTCAGGGGATATGGGGAGAAGGCAGGAACGGGGTACTGATTGAGAATGATCAGGCATGATCACGTTGAATGGTGGTGCTGGCTCGAAGGGCCGAATGGCCTCCTCCTGCACCTATTGTCTATTGCCTTTATCTGAGGATGGCAGTTCTTGCTCTGGAGGGAATTCAACAAAGGTTTGTCGGACTAATCCCTGGGATGGCAGGCCTGACATTGGCCAGAGGTTACATCAATTAGAGTTAAGATAAATGAAATTACAGACACCTGCCGAATTATAATAGGACGGGACTAATCAGATATAGGATGGTCTATATGATGGGGAGGCCCTGGATTGGGAGCACAGCATAATAATAAGGTGTAAGCCATTCAAGAGATGAGGTACAAATCCACCTTCAATTTTCCGGAACCCTTGGTTCCAGAGCCTCTCTGGATTATCCAATTTGCCGGGCCAAACTCGACCCGCCGATCGGCACGTAAGTCCCGATGAGGTCGAGATTGGTTGCCTCACCCAGCCTAGGCACCACATTTTGGGGGGACTTCTGGGGAGATTACAAGATCGCTTTTGTAATTTTGTCTGGTTTAATGGAAGTGTCAGACCACGAGTTGCTAGATAAGGGCGGCACTGTGGCGCAGCAGTAGAGTTGCGAATGCAGCACTGGAGACCCGGGTTCGATCCCTACTGCGGGTGCTGTCTGTACGGAGTTTATACGTTCTCCCCGTGACCTCCCACACTACAAAGACGTGCAGGTTTGTAGGTTAATTGGCTTGGTAAATGTAAATAAAGATTGTCCCAAGTGGGTGTAGGATAGTGTTAATGTGCGGGGATCGTTGGTCGGCGCGGACCCGGTGGGCCAAAAGGGCCTGTTTCCGCGCTGTATCTCTCAACTAAACTAAATCGGTGGTGGACCTGTATTTTTAGCTTAGTTTAATTTAGAGATACAATGTGGAAACAGGCCCTTCAGCCCACCGAGTCCGCGCCGACCAGCGATCACCCCATGAACTAGCACTATCCTGCACAGTAGGGACAATTTATAATCTTTACCGAAGCCAATTAACCTAAAAACCTCCAGGTCTTTGGAGTGTGGTAGAAAATCTGAAAACCCACACAGTCACGGGGCAAACATACAAACTCCCTACGACAGCATCAGCAGTCAGGCTCAAATCCAGGTATCTGGCGCTGTCTGTTGGTCAGCAACTCTACCGCTGTGCCACTATGCTGCATAGCACCATTAAAACAAACATTTTTTAAAAAAATCAGGTTATTAATTGAATTTAAATTCCATGGCTGCCTTGGCAGAGTTTGAACTCGGTTCTTTGCATTGTTAGTCCTGCCCTCTGGATTATGACTCATTTAGTGTTGCACCCACAATTGTATGTGATGAGTAAGCATCTCACCTTGTTCTTGAGTCAAAGACAACTCCAGCCTCTGGACTGGAACAAATTCCGCTGAAGGTAGACACAAAATGCTGGAGTAACTCAGCGGGTCAGGCAGCATCTCGGGAGAGAAAGAATGGGTGACGTTTCGAGTCGAGACCCTTCGTATCCAGCATCTGCAGTTCCTGAAGGGTCTCGACCCGAAACGTCACCCATTCCTTCTCTCCCGAGATGCTGCCTGACCCGCTGAGTTACTCCAGCATTTTGTGTCCACCTTCGATTTAAATCAGCATCTGCAGTTATTTCCTACAAATTCCCTTGAGTTTTGCTAACAACCTAAATAAGGAACCCAACCCGAAACCTCACCTATTCATGTTCTCCAGAGATGCTGCCTGCCGCGCTGAGAAGCCCAGCATTTTGTGTCTTATCTCCTGAGTGTTCCTGTGAGGCAGGAGCGGCATTAACAAGCTGGTAGTTGCTGCTGTATGTACAAGAGGTGGTTGTTGTGATTTTTATTTCTGTGGTCGTGATGCAGGTCCACACCGGTTTTCCAGCACCCTTGGTTCCAGAGCCTATCTGGATTATCTGTTTTGCCAGACCAACAGAGGTTATGGAGAGCTGAGAGCAGTCCAGTGGTACCAGAACGATCTGCCTAGGCAGCCGTGGGGCCGAGATACCGCTCCCCAAAGTCGCCCGTGGAAGTCGGCTATGGGAACGGATCAGCCGGCTCCGGCCGGGCCGGAGTTCCAGAGACCCGGCCGCAGGGGGCAAATTCCACCCACCGATTGGCCGCGGAAGTCAGAGAAACATAGAAAATAGGTGCAGGAGGAGGCCATTTGGCCCTTCGAGCCAGCACCGCCATTCATTACGATCATGGCTGATCATCCACAATCAGTAACCCGTGCCTGTCTTCTCCCCATATCCCTTGATTCCACTAGTCCCTAGAGCTCTATCTAACTCTCTTTTAAATTCATCCAGTGAATTGGCCTCCACTGCCCTCTATGGCAGAGAATTCCACAAATTCACAACTCTGGGTGAAAAGGTTTCTTCTCACCTCGTTTTAAATGAGTCCTAGTCCCAATGGGGTTGTGTTTGGCAGCCTCACCTGGCCTAGGCGCCATATTTTGGGGGGGACTTATTTTGGGGGGGAGGGAAGGGGGGATTTTGAGAGCTCGTATTTTTGTCAGGAAGGTGCCAGACCGCCGGTTGCTGAAAATCGGTGGTGTAGAAAACTAGCGAGGACCCTGAGCAATATCTGTAGAAGGGTCTCCACCTGAAACGTCATCTATTTCTTCTCCAGAGCTACTGCCTGTCCCGCTGAGTTACTCCAGCGTTTTGTGTCTATCCATGAGCAACAGGGAGAAGTTGGGCACAGGTTATTGATTGTGGATGATCAGCCATGATCACAATGAATGGCGGTGCTGGCTCAAAGGGCCAAATGGCCTCCTCCTGCATCTATTTTCTGGGGGGAGATATTGAGAGTATGGGAAGAATAAAATGGTATTTTTGTCAGATTAATGTAAATTGGTGGTTGGCGATCAGCACAGACTTGTGGGCTGAAGGGCCAGGTTTCATGCTGAATCTCTTTATTACTCCAAATATTACTCCAAAACAGAAATAGGAAATACTCAAGTGGTCAGTCTGCTCGCACCCATGCAAAGCGAAAGAGTGAATATTTCAGAACATTGTCTAGGTTTTGCAGCACGCACACATAGACTGCTTCAGTTGCTCAGGCACAGAACATAAACACGTTCAACACAGGCACAGGCCCTTTAGACCACAGTCTGTGCTGAACATGAAAAGAAGAACTAATGTCATTGCCTGCACAAGAGCCATAACCCCCCCCCCCAATCTCTGCGTATCAATGTGACTTATCTAAATGTCTCTTAAACATCAAAACTGAGGTGAGAAAAAACTTTTTCATCCAGAGAGTTGTGAATTTGTGGAATTCTCTGCCACAGAGGGTAGTGGAAGCCAAATCACTGGATGGATTTAAGAGAGAGTTGGATAGAGCTCTAGGGGCTAGTGGAATCAAGGGATATGGGGAGAAGGCAGGCACGGGTTATTGATTGTGGACGATCAGCCATGATCACAATGACTCAAAGGGACGAATGGCTCAAAGGGCCGAATGGCCTCCTCCTGCACCTATTTTCTATGTTTCTATAACATCATTCCAAAAAAGCCTCAAAATATCTCATCCACAATGAACTATTTTAGATCTCTAATGATTCATGTTGTGTAGACAAACATGATGTCCATTTTGTACACAGCAAAATCACATGTACCAGTTAAAGAGCGATTAATGTATTTCTGGAGGAATCCAGATCAAGTTAGGCTGATTCTTGGATTTATATAGAGAAATGATGCAGGAGCTTCTGGGACCAGAGGGCAAGTTCTGGGGCCATTGGTAAGTGTAGCAGCCAGAGATGGGGGAGATTTATTTTGTGTTTAGTGAAGTGTAGTTTAGTGTAGTGTAGTTTAGTTTAGATTACATTAGTGTAGTTTAGATTAATGATATTGGGTGGAAAGAGGATCTTCGGCTCACTGAGTCCACGCCGACCAGCGATCACCCCGTACTATTTCTATTCCATACACCAGGGACAATTTACAGAAGCTAACTAACCTACAAACCTGAACGTCTTTGGAAAGTGGGAGGAAACCAGGTTATCCTGCGGAAACCCACGTGGTCAGGGAGAGATCGTGCAAACTCCGTGCAGACAGCACCCACGGTCAGGGTTGTACCCGGGTCTCTGGCGCTGAGAGGCAGCAACTCTACCGCTGAAGCACTGTGCTACCTTCGCTCAGTCCGCCTTAACCAACCTGATCTCCCGGTGGCTGAGCACTTCAACTCCCCCTCCCACTCCCAGTCTGACCTTTCTGTCATGGGCCTCCTCCAGTGCCATAGTGAGGCCCACCGGAAATTGGAGAAACAGCACCTCATATTTCGCTTGGGCAGCTTGCAGCCCAGCGGTATGAACATTGACTTCTCCAACTTTAGATAGTTCCTCTGTCCCTCTCTTCCCCTCCTCCTTCCCAGATCTCCCTCTATCTTCCTGTCTCCACTTATATCCTTCCTTTGTCCCGCCCCCCTGACATCAGTCTGAAGAAGGGTCTCGACCTGAAACGTCACCCATTCCTTCTCTCCTGAGATGCTGCCTGACCTGCTGAGTTACTCCAGCATTTTGTGAATAAAGTGCTACCTAAGGCATTGAGTATAAGACTCAGGAAGTTATAATGCAGCTTTATCGGACTTTGTTTAGGCCCCCTTTGGAGTATTATACGCAGTTTGGTCAGCCTAATACAGGAAGGATGTGGGGAGGGTACAGAATAGATTTCCGAGAACACGCACAGATTAGAGGGTTTTAACTAAAAGTTTCCTTTTGATGAAGAGACCGACAGATTGATTTCTCATGAAACCAAAGTTCGAGGAGAAAACAGATTAAAGAATCTGGATCTCGCTGTGACAGAGTGGAATTGGTATAAAATGCACCATGTGGAAGGGTGCTGGAAGCAAATTCAAATAGGTGATATGATAAATACTCCTAGAATTACAGAGGTATACAACACCGAAACAGCTCCTTCATCCCAACGTTAGACACAAAATGCTGGAGTAACTCAGTGGGACACCCTTCATCCCAACGAATACATGCCCATTTTACCCACCCTAACATATTTCCATCAACATCCGTCACATAGGAACCACAGGGAGAACATGCAAACTCCACCTAGAGACCACCGGTCAGGATTGAACCTGGGCTACCGAGGGTGTGAGGCAGCAGTTCTATCGGTTGCACCACTGTGCCACCAAGGTGGAAGTACTTTTAGGGGGTTAGAGGTGATGGGATCAGATGGGTAGCTTTTCCAAAGAGTTAGTAGCATCAGGATGGTCTGAGTCTGTGAACTATTTAGCTGCCTGTCCCGCTGAGTTACTCCAGCATTTTGTGTCTATCTTCGGTGTTTACCAGCATCTGCAGTTCCTTCCTGCACAACAACTAAGATCTGCGAGCATGGTTGACATTGGACTTGCTCTATCACCTGGTCTGTGAAAAAACACCTGTAACTCAGTCTCTCTAGAGGGATTTCCCGGAGAGTTATACGACCAATATAACCTGCTGCCAGCGGGGAGTTGCTAAATATAACGGTGGTGCATTGTCACATGCAAGATTTTCGAGTGTAGAGTTACGTGAGGTTAAAATAGAATGGATTGGAAAGACCCGTTTCCCTTTGATGAAGAGGAAGGAAGGGGTGAATGGGGCATCTTGGTTGGCATGGGCAAGTTGGGCCGAAGGTCCTGTTTCCATGCTGTATGACTCTGACTCTATCAGGCAACTTCAGTGGAACAAGAAACAGAGATAACAATAGACAATAAGTGCAGGAGGAGGCCATTCGGCCCTTCGAGCCAGCACCGCCATTCAATGTGATCATGGCTGATCATTCTCAATCAGTACCCCGTTCCTGCCTTCTCCCCATACCCCCTGACTCCACTATCCTTAAGAGCTCTATCTAGCTCTCTCTTGAATGCATTCAGAGAATTGGCCTCCACTGCCTTCTGAGGCAGAGAATCCCACAGATTCACAACTATCTGACTGAAAAGGTTTTTCCTCATGTCAGTTCTAAATGGCCTACCCCTTATTCTTAAACTGTGGCCCCTTGTTCTGGACTCCCCCAACATGGGGAACATGTTTCCTGCCTCTAACGTGTCCAACCCTTTAATAATCTTATACGTTTCGATAAGCTCTCCTCTCATCCTTCTAAATTCCAGTGTATACAAGCCTAGTCGCTCCAGTCTTTCAACATATGACAGTCCCGCCATTTCAGGAAATAACGTTCCAAGTCTTTGACAACAATATCTTTTTGGTCTGAAATTGAATTCTCTTTACACATATGCTGCTTGATCTGTTGGGTGTTTTTCTGTGGGTGAAGAGTTTTCAGCCAGAAATGTTCATTCTGTTTCTCTTTCCACAAAGGGGAATTTAAAAGTACTTGGATTTGCATTTGCAGTGCTGAATCCTGTGGTAAAGAGGGCATGTGGTGTGCTTGCCTTCATTGGTGGTGGCATTCAGTATGAGAGTCAGGAGGTCATAATGCAGCTCTCTAGGACTTTGGTTAGGCCGCATTTGGAGTATTGTGTGCAGTTCTAGTCGCCCCCATTACAAGAAGGATGCGGAGGCTTTGGAGAGGGTGCAGAGGAGGTTTACCAGAATGATAGGAAAAAAACTGCAGATGCTGGTTTAAATCAAAGGTAGGCACAAAATGCTGGAGTAACTCAGCGGGTCAGGCAGCATCTCAGGAGAGAAGGAATGGGTCGCCCATTCCTTCTCTCCTGAGATGCTGCCTGACCCGCTGAGTTACTCCAGCATTTTGTGTCTCCCTTTACCAGAATGATGCCTGGATCAGAGGGCATCAGCTACAATGAGGGCTTGGACAGACTTGGAGTGTTTTCTTTGGAGCGTCGGAGGTTGAGTGGAGACCTGATAGAAGTATATAAAGTTATAAGAGGCATAGATTGGGTAGAATGTATTGTGCTGGATGGAAATATCAAATACCACAGGGCACAGCTTAAGGTGAGAAGGGCAAAGTTTGAAGGAGATGTTCGGGGCAAGTTTTTTTTCACACAGTGTGGTGGGTGACTGGAACGTATTGCCAGGGTTGGTGGAGATGCTGCCCAAAGATACTAGAGGAACAAGATGGACCACTCAGTTAAAATCGCCTATACCTAAGTGTAGTACGCAAACGAGCATAACGTCCGCCATTTTAGTAAGCAAAACCCGCCGTCTGTTTTGCCTCTCGCAGTGTAATCAGTGTTTTGCGGGAACAGTATGTGTGATGATACCATTAAAATGCAAAATATATCTCATCTATCAATTCACAGATTTTTGTTATTTTTCTTTTTAAATGTTTCTGCAGATTTCTGCCTACTAAAATGGCGCCGTGACGAACTGCTGTTTTTAGGGTCGAGTGGTCTATCTTGTTCCTCTAGTATCTTTGATGCTGCCTAAGCTGCTGAGTCACTCCAGCACTTTGTGTTTATCCTTTCTGCACACTCTTTCTAGTGGATTTTCGTTATGGCCACCACCCCGCAAAAGGGGGAGGGGAGGGGGGAGTGGGGGGCGAGGGGAAGGGTGGGTGAGGGGGGGAGACGGGAGTGGGAGGAGGGGGGTAGGAGGGAGGGAGGTGGGAGGGGAGGGAGGATAAGGGAGTTGAGGGGGATGGAGTGAGGGAGGAGGGGTGGAGGGAGGAAGGATGGAGGGAGGGGAGGGGGAAGAGAGGGTGCTGCATCAATGCAGGAGTGGTTTGGGCCCCATGGGTCCACTTGGTCTAGTATAACATAGAATGGGCCATCGGTGTGGACTCGATGGGCCAAAGGGACGTTTAAATCCTGTATCTGTAAACTGATGTGCATTACACAGGCTATGTTAGTTCTAGCACAAACACGATCGTGAAAGGCTGTTTAAATCTTCGCTTTGAAATCAACTACAGCCTGTTCTGCTGCATTGTGGAGTTCCATAATGAGAGGTTCATTAGGAATGTAACTATCATGTTATAGCAGAAATACCAGTATTAAGCTTGGGAGGGAGGAGGTTTGACAGAAGAACATTTATCAATCTACAGAAAGTATCAAGCTATCTGAATTTATCAAACTTTATTTATCAAACTGTCTGAAAAAGGCTTACAACCTGAAACGTCACCAATCCACGTTCCCCAGAGTTACTCCAGCACTTTGTGTCTATCTTTCATCACCTATCCACGTTCCCCAGAGAAGCTGCCTGACACGCTGAGTTACTCCAGCACTTTGTGTCTATCTTTGGTATAAACCAGCATCTGCAGGTCCTTGTTATCACAGAAAGTATGTTTGCTTATTCATACACATTTGAGGGCACAGTTTAAGATGTCCCTTTTGTAGTGGAACATCTTGGCAAGTCAGCTCAGAGTGTGGGAGGAAAGCGGAGCACCCGGAGAAAACCCACCCGGTCACGGGGAGAACATACAAACTCAGTACAGACAGCACCCGTAGTCGGGATCGAACCCGGTTCTCTGGCGCTGTAAGCCAGCAACTCTACCGCTGCGCCACCGTCCCGCCCACGTACTGTAAATAAAGTACGCCCAAACCCATGGAACTATTTCCTAACCGGAAGCATTTGCAGTAGCAACACTGACGATATAACCAAAAGTGCAGGAACTGAAGTTTCCAGCAGCCAGCCTCGGCATAGTGATCAAGTGAAGTGTGGCCACATCCTGGAAACGCCGTGTGTGTACTCTAATATTGCTAATCCAATAAGCCTTTCAGATCAAGAAGGGCCTCGGCCCGAAACGTCATCTTTTCCTTCTCTCCAGAGATGCTGTCTGTCCTGCTGAGTGACTTCAGCATTTTGTGTCTATATTTAGTTTAAACCAGCATCTGCAGTTCCTTCCTGCACAATCCTTTTACAGTAGATCATCTGCACACAATTTCAAGTTGTGTTCTGTACCAACCTAGAACTGTGTCGAGATGCACTCTACAATCTGGGCGACACCGCAGTAGAGTTGCTGCTTTACAATGCCAGAAACCTAATTTCGATCCTGACTGTTCTCCCCGTGACCTGACTGGGTTTTCCCCAGTTGCTCCGGTTTCCACCCACACTCCAAAGACGTGCAGGTTTGTAGGTTAATTGGCTTTGCTAAAGTTGTAAATTGTCCCTCGTGTGTGTAGGATAGTGTTAGTGTGCGGGGATCGCTGGTCGGCGCTGACTCGGTGGGCCGGGGGGGCCTGTTTCCGCGCTGTATCTCTAAACTAAACCTCACAGGCAGCACAAGCCGATTAATGTAAGTTGGGATCTGTAGGAAGGAAGCATTGTGAAGAAGGGTCTCGATCCAAAAAGTCACCCATCCATGTTCTCCAGAGACGGTGCCTGATCCGCTGAGTTACCCCAGCACTCTGTGCCTGTCTGATGTAAGTTATATTCAGACTTTGGGTCTGTGTGAAGGGCAGAGTGTTGATTGACTGCCCCACCCTCTGCTGACGTTTAATCACAGCTTCAGCTGGTTTCAAGTTTCACTGTGGCGGTTTCCAGGCTGAACTACGAGGCCATTATGTAATTGTGGCACGTCCATCTTACGAATGGGAAGAATCTATTTGTAATTTGGCAGATAGACACAAAATACCGGAGCGACTCAGTGGGTCAGGCGGCATCTCTGGAAAAAAAGAATAGGTCACGTTTCGGATCGGAACCCTCCTTCAGAATGAAAGTAGAGGTGGGGAGAATAAACAGGAGGCAAGAAAAGACCACACATGAAACATCACCAATTCTGCCCGATGCTGCCTGACCCGCAGCGTTACTCCAGCATTTTGTGTCTACGGTATAAACCAGCAACCGACCTGATCTCCCGGTGGCTCAGCACTTCAACTCCCCCTCCCATTCCCAATCTGACCTTTCTGTCCTGGGCCTCCTCCATTGTCAGAGTGAGGCCCAGCGCAAATTGGAGGAACAGCAGCTCATATTTCGCTTGGGCAGCTTACACCCCAGTGGTATGAACATTGACTTCTCTAACTTCAGTTAGTCCCTGCTTCCCCCCTCTATCCCCACCCCCTTCCCAGTTCTCCCACTAGTCTTCCTGTCACCGACTACATCCTATCTTTGTCCCGTACCCTCCCCTGACATTAATCTGAAGAAGGGTACTGACCCGAAACGGCAGCCTGACCCGCTGAGTTACTCTAGCATTTTGTGTCTGGCATCTGCAGTTCTTTCCTGCATACTATTATTTGGAGGCATTGACAGCAATTGTGGAGAGCTTTGCTTCCAAGTCAAGAAGTTGTCAATTCCAATCCTCTCCATAGTTGAGCATGTAATCCCAGCTAAAGTCAGGTAGGAGTGGGAGCTGGGACCAAAGTCCATCCCTCCTTGCGAGTGGCAACACAAGGAGATAGAGTGATTAAGAAGGTGTAGGCTTGGCATGTTGCCTACATTGGTCAGGCTTCAGTTTTGGAGATACAGTGTGGAAACAGGCCCTTCGGCCCACTGAGTCCACACCAACTATCGATCACCCATTCGCACTAGTTCCACTTTCATATCCTACACACTAGGAACAATTTACAGAAGGCAATTAATGCCCAAACCCACATGCCTTTGGAATGTGGGAGGAAACCCACAAGGAGAACGTGCAAACTCCTTACAGACAGCACCGGTAGTCAGGATCGAACCCGGGTCACTGGTGCTGTAAAATGTCAGTGGGATGTAGATCAAATACGGAAAGACGAGACTATGTAAATTCGCGTCTTGTTCAGCATAGATGTGTTGGGCCGAAGGACCTGTTTTCGTGCTGTATTTCTCGATGACTAATCTTGCCCTCTCCTTTATACCTGTTAACCGGATCTTCAATCCGGTATTTAAGGCCCAATCCCATGTGCTCTATTTTTGTTTCATAATCTCTTGTGTAGCATCTTATCGAAGGCCTTCTGAAAGCTTCAAGATACCATGACCACTGTCTTTACCTGGCTTGCTGATTAGAGCCCCTAAACCTCAAGCAGATAATTCCAATATGATTTATTTTTCATAAATATCTAATGCCTCTGCCCCATCCCCTTGTCATTTTTTAACACTCCCCCTTCTCAAAGCTTCTGAATAAGTGCAGGGATTGTCAACTGCCCATAATGTGGAGATAATGCTCTTCTTACAGCATAAATGTTTAAGGGAAATGTAATATAGCACACAAATAAAGAAAAAGTAATGCCATTTTTAGTTACAGAAGGCACATTTAATTTAGTTTAGTTTAGAGATACAGCATGGAAACAGGCTGCTCGGCCCACCGAGTCCGTGCCGACCAGCACTGACACTATCTGACACACTGGGGATAATTTACAAAAGGCAATTAACCTACAACCCTGTACTTTGGAATGTGGGAAGAAACAGGAGCACCGGTCATGGGGTGAACGTACAACCCACGCGATCATGGGGTGAACATACAAACTCTGTCTAGACAGGCATCCGTGGTCAGGATCGAACCCTGGTTTCTGGCGCTGTAAGGCAGCAACTCTACCGCTGCGCCACCATGCCGGATCTGTTGCTGTATCATTCAACGCGGGGACAGGAAGAAATTCATAAAACCGACAGAACGCAGGTTGTGGACAGAGTAGAGCATAGAGTCATACCTGTCCTATCCATGTACCTGTCTATATGTTTCTTAAATGTAGCAATAGTTGATTAGCGATAGTTGCAGTGGTGGAGTTGCTGCCTTACAGCGCCAGAGACCCGGGTTCCATCCTAACCTCGGGTGCTATCTGCATGGAGTTTGTATGTTCTCCCTGTAACCGGGTGGGTTTTCTCCGGGTGGTCTTCTACCACATCCCAAAAACGTACAAGTGTGTAGATTAATTGGCTTCTGTGGATTTTCCCTAATGTGTAGGATAGAACTATTGTACAGATGATCATTGGTTGGTGCAGATGGAGGGCCTGTTTCCAGCCGTATCTCTAAAGAAATCACCAAGGGCTTATGACCCTTGTAAAGGAAGCAACGCACAACATATCACCAATTCTATACATTAACAGTGCCAGATTTGTTCTATCGCTTCTAACTTGGGTTTCATGCCCAACTGATTTGGAGAATGTGAGGCAGAGTACGAGCAGGTCAGAGACCTGATGCCCCTGGTAAATGACTCAGCTCGCGACTGCAAGCCCATTCCAGCATCTACAAGGCACAAGTCTAGAGGGCGGTCTGCTGCCTTAAAGTGCCAGAGACCCTGGTTCGATCCTGTATGGAGTTTGCATGTTCCCCCTGTGATCTGGATGGAACCCAGGTCTCTGGTGCTGTGAGGCAGCAGCTCTACCAGCAGCGCCACCATGCTGCCTTCAATCACACCTTCCCAGTCACACTGAAACCCCCAAAATTTCATACAAACCCCATTTCAGCCATAATAATTTAGCATACAAAAGGTGCTCTGATGTTATGACATTATACTGTGTTATATGAATAGAAACACTCTTCTTGTGGCAGCTAGTTCTGTGGTTCTGTGTGGCATTTATTTCACTTGCCTGCAGGTGCACTCTCCTTCCCATTGTGTGTTGATGCAGGAAGAGTTCATCTTGTTCCCTTTTCCCTCCGGCCACTTCCCTCTCCCAGTTTCAGCAAGCTGTAAGCTTGACGTTGTACCCAGTTGCTCTACCAGTCAGTGTGCTGCCCACAGTTGTATTTAATAGAGAGGCAAGAGTGTTTTATTGTTTAGAGATACAGTGCGGAAGAGAAGGGGGGGGGGGGGGTAGCAGGGTGGGGTGGAGTGGGTTGGAGGAAAGAAATAGGTGGGAGTCCGGGTGAGGCGAGTGGAGAGAAGTGGCGGAGAAGAGAGGGTGAGCATGTGGGGGTGGTTAGTTGAAGGTTACGTAAAATTGGAGAATTCAACATTCATACCATTGGGGTGTAAGCTGTCCTAGCGGAATATGAGGTGCTGTTCCAGCAGTCTGCTTGACTCTGGCAATGGAGGGGGCCCAGGACAGAAAGGTAAGTTTGCGAATGGGAAGGGGAATTAAAATGGCTAGCAACCGGGAAAGCATGGTGGACCGAGCGCAAGCTTCCAGCGAAACCTAGGCCTCCAGTCTGGAGGACGATACTATACGATACGATAGAACTTTATTTATCCCAGGAGGGAACTTGGTCAGCCAACAGTCATCAAACACAACAAGATACATGGAACCTGAAATTAAAGTGACGAGTGGAAAGTCCAGGATTGGGGATGTGCAAAGATTGGGGGGGGGAGAGGGGAGTCAGTCTCAGTCTACCCCACGACAGAAGGGGGAGGAATTGTACAAAGTTTGAGAGCAAGGAAAAAGGATCTCCTGTGGCGTTCAGCGCTGCATCTTGGTGGATCTGTATTGCCCAGGATGCTCCACAGTTTGAGGAGCATCCTCCCCTCCAAGACCACCTCCCATGAATCCAACTCCGCCCCCCAGGACGGAGCCAGCCTTCCTGATGAGCTTGTTGATTTTGTTGGTCTCCGCGGCTTCCGCCCTGCTGCCCCAGCACACGACGGCGAAGCGAAGAAGATGGCACTGGCCACCACCAATGGATAGAACATCTGCGGCATCAATAGACAATAGGTGCAAGAGGAGGCCATTTGGCCCTTCGAGCCAGCACCACCATTTAATGTGATCATGGCTGATCATTCTCAATCAGTACCCCGTTCCTGCCTTCTCCCCATACCCCCTGACTCCACTATCCTTAAGAGCTCTATCTAGCTCTCTCTTGAATGCATTCAGAGAATTGGCCTCCACTGCCTTCTGAGGCAGAGAATTCCACAGATTCACAACTCTCTGACTGAAAAAGTTGTTCCTCATCTCCGTTCTAAATGGCCTACCCCTTATTCTTAAACTGTGGCCCCTTGTTCTGGACTCCCCCAACATTGGGAACATGTTTCCAACCCCTTAATAATCTTATACATTTCGATAAGATCCCCTCTCATCCTTCTAAATTCCAGTGTATACCAGCCTAGTCGCTCCAGTCTTTCAACATATGACAGTCCCGCCATTCCGGGAATTAATCTAGTAAACCAACGCTGCACGCCCTTGTACTGCAGATCTTGAAAGAGCAGAGCCCTATAGTGTTAAAGTTCAATCCGTGCTTGCAGACAACAAAAAATACATTAGTCACGCTAAGAATGAAACAATACCTTTTTATTCACGCATGCGGGTGTGGGAGAGCAACCCCGAATCTGGCTACATACTCGCTGTCCCCCGTGGTTCCACACAAAGGTCCCATCCAAAGCCCTGCTTATTTACACAAGGGGGGAGGGCACATACTTCTTTCATCATCAACACCCTTGAACCAAAGCCCCTAGTGTTAGGACACGCTCGGACATGCCCCACTGCACTCACCCTTAACCCTTTCAGTCCTGAAACTCTTTCAATAGAACCGGAGTAAGTAGGATACAACCCTATGTATCGTACTTACAAACAAGGTTCCCATCTCTCCTTTAGTTTACTTTTTTGATCTTGAGCAGCCATGCTTCCAGCTGTGTTGGTACTAAGCTGCAGAACTACATGCCTAGTACTTTGCTGATTCCTTCCTCCATGCCTTTTTTATTTCCAGACTCATTTAGTTCATTGTCACATGTGAACAGCTTTTGTTCAGATACAGTGAAAAGCTTTTAGATTTAGATTTTAGATCGAGAGATACAGCGCGGAAACAGGCCCTTCGGCCCACCGAGTCCGCACCGCCCAGCGATCCCCGCACACTAACACTACCCTACACACACTAGGGACAATTTTTACATTTTACCTAGTCAATTAACCTACAAACCTGTATGTCTTTGGAGTGTGGGAGGAAACCGAAGATCTCGGAGAAAACCCACGCAGGTCACGGGGAGAACGTACAAACTCCGTTCAGACGGCGCCCGTAGTCAGGATCGAACCTGAGTCTCCGGCGCTGCATTCGCTGTAAGGCAGCAACTCTACCGCTGCGCCACCGTGCCGCCCATGTTAATAGACAATAGACAATAGGTGCAGCAGGAGGCCATTCAGCCCTTCGAGCCAGCACCGCCATTCAATGTGATCATGGCTGATCATTCTCAATCAGTACCCCATTCCTGCCTTCTCCCCATATCCCCTGACTCCGCTATCCTTAAGAGCTCTATCTATCTCTCTCTTGAATGCATTCAGAGAATTGGCCTCCACTGCCTTCTGAGGCAGAGAATTCCACAGATTCACAACTCTCTGACTGAAAAAGTTTTTCCTCATCTCAGTTCTAAACGGCCTACCCCTTATTCTTAAACTGTGGCCCCTGGTTCTGGACTCCCCCAACATTGGGAACATGTTTCCTGCCTCTAACGTGTCCAACCCCTTAATAATCTTACAGGAAAATAACTGCAGATGCTGGTACAAATCGAAGGTATTTATTCACAAAATGCTGGAGTAACTCAGCGGGTCAGGCAGTATCTCAGGAGAGAAGGAATGGGTGACGTTTCGGGTCGAGACCCTTCTTCAGACCTTAATAACCTTGTACATTTCAATAAGATCCCCTCTCATCCTTCTAAATTCCAGTGTATACAAGCCTAGTCGCTCCAGTCTTTCAACATATGACAGTCCCGCCATTCCGGGAATTAACCTAGTAAACCTACGCTGCACTCCCTCAATAGCAAGAATATCCTTCCTCTCATCCTTCTGCTGCTGCTGCTGCTCCCCAGTCCCCAGTCCCAAATGGAAATGCTCGCCGCCCTCTAAACGCTCCCTTCTCCCCACACAAAGGTGTTCTTCTCTTCATCCATTACTCGCCCGCAGGTAAGCGTGTCTCCACCGCCCACGCTGAGGGGAGGAGCCACTCCAAGGTCATATTTTCATCCTGCTTTATTTACCGGCACTGAACAGAATAATCTAGAAGAGAGTGCAGGCATTAACTTTAGAGTTGTATCCTTGATGTTATGGCAAAAATCCATTTGACCTTTTTATATATTTTGACTTCCCACAAAGGGTTCTTCAGTTAGATTCTTGCTCGTCCATAGTTCTTGTCTTGGAAAAAAAATCTGTGGTGTTTAATTAGAATCCAAAATGGATGACTCCACATTCAATGCTGAACTCCATTGTCATCGTTTTCATCACTCCCAATTTGTTAATGCCGTTTCTCAAATTACTGTTGTGTGCTAACTAGTCAACGGAAAGACTATACATGATTATAGTCAAACCGTGTACAGCAGGGCTTCCCAATCTTTTTCGTCCCGTTCACCCCTTTGCACTTTTCAAAAGTAAATTTACCCCCACGCTGTCTTGTTCAGTAATTTGAGTTTACACTTCTACCATAATAAAGCAACCGACAAAGGGGAAATTTAAAAATACTGTTTTTAACATTATTATTTTAAGTTCAAATAACAATAATAATAGCGCACAACAATGTTATTTCACTTATTTATGAACAACTAATGATGAACAGGTACTGGTATACCAGAACCAAACACAGTCAGTCAACATGTACAGAATCAACAAATTTACCCCCTGGATTGGCAACATTTATCCTCTGGGGGTAAATTTACCCCAGGTTGGGAACCCTTGGTGTACAGGATAAAGGGAATAACGTTTAGTGCAAGGTATAACCCGCTTAAAGATAGTCCGAGGATCTTTAATGAGATCGATGGAAGGTTGGGACCACTCTCTAGTTGGTGATAGGATGGTTCAGTTGACTGATAACTGGGAAGAAACAGTCCCTGAATCTGGGTCGAGTGCAGAATCTAACGTTCAGAGCAAGGTAAATTCCGATTAGAGATAGTTCGATAGTCTCCAGTGGGGTAGATGGGAGGTGAGGGCCGCTCTCTAGTTGGTAAGAGGACAGGTTCAGTTATTCCAGCTGTGCCCTGATAATTTCCATTTGTTGTAAACTTGAAAACGCTGTTCCTGCACCTTGTCCACTCATCATTCCTTGTTTCTGTTCCTGGTTGAGTAATGACCTGATTTTTAGAATTTGCATTCTTCAGATCTCTACATGGTTTTGCCTTTCCCCAAATTTGGAAGGTTCTTTTTAGATTTAGATTTAGATTTAGAAATACAGCCCGGAAACAGGCCCTTCGGCCCACCGGGTTCGCGCCGCCCAGCGATCCCCGCACACTAACACTATCCTACACCCACTAGGGACAATGTTTACATTTGCCCAGCCAATTAACCTACATACCTGTACGTCTTTGGAGTGTGGGAGGAAACCAAAGATCTCGGAGAAAACCCACGCAGGTCACGGGTTGAGAACGTACAAACTCCGTACAGACAGCGCCTGTAGTCAGGATCGAACCTGAGTCTCCGGCGCTGCATTCGCTGTAAGGCAGCAACTCTACCGCTGCGCCACTAGGTCTACAGCCATCAGAGGCTGCATTAATATCACGTCACTGACCTCCATTGATCTGTTGCTGCTGCTCTTAAACTCCAATTACTTCCTTAAACTTCATTGACTTTCTACATCCTTCTCATTTAAGATGCTGCTTAGGGCGGCACAGTGTCGCAGCGGGTAGAGCAGCTGCCTCGCAGCACCAGAGACCCGGGTTCGATCCTGACCTCGGATGCTGCCTGTGTGGAGTTTGCACACTCTCCCTGTGACGGCATGGGTGTCCTGCTGCTCCGGTTTCCTCTCATATCCCAAAGACCGAATCGGCTCTATAAATTGCCCCTAGTGTGCAGGGAGTGGATGAGAAAGTGGGATAACATAGAACTAGTGCGATCGGGTGATCGCTGGTCATGCTGTAGCTCTAAACAGAAATAAGCTTTGTGTTATCTGCTCTATGTGGTACAATATTAAATCTTTAACAAAAATTAAAACGCAGAGGGAAATTGATAGCTTTTCGGCTCTATGGCCATCATGAATGGAATTCCTAAAAAGCAGCTGAGAATGTTTTACGGTGTAAAATGGTGTAAATAGTATTAATGCTACTATGAATGTAGGTTGTTGTTGTGGTGAATCTAAGTGACCAACTCCTGTTTGTGTTTCAGAAGCTGCAGAATATTCACTGAACATCTTTGGATTTTTGTCTAACCATCCAGAATGTCGTACCCTGGCTACCCCTCGTCCGGCTACCCAGCCTATCCTGTAAGTAACGTCATTAGTAGTTCTCCCATCGCTTAAAACATAATACTATCTTTAAGACATTAGACACAGTGAGAAGAGAGCCCTTTGGCGGTGTGGTCACGGAGTTAACTAAAAGGGAAGAGAGTTAAGAGTGCGATGAGGAAAGGCGTGTTAATGCAGTGCATGGTTGGAACAGGCTGCTTGTAGATGTGGGTGAGGCTGGTTCTGTGTGGTCTTGACAACGGAATTGGATAAATACAGTAAACCCTTGTTTTAACGGACTTTAGTTTAGAAATACAGCGCGGAAACAGGCCCTTCCACCCATGGAATCCGCGCCAACCAGCAATCACCCCATATACTAGCACTATCCTAGGGACAACTTACAATTTTACTGCAGTCAATTAACCTACAAACCTGCAAATCTTTGAGATGTGGGAAGAAACCGGAGCACCCGGACAAAACAAACGTCGTCACGGGGAGAACGTACAAACTCCCTGCAGTCAGCACCCGGAGTCAGGATCGAACCGGGGTCTCTGGCTCTGTAAGGCTGCAACTCTACCGCTGCGCCACCCTGCTTTTATCACGTTGATTGGTGTAATTAATCCTAAGGCATTTGAATAATTCGAATGATGTTTGATTCTGTAGCCTGTGACTTGTGATC
Source organism: Rhinoraja longicauda (assembly GCF_053455715.1). Lineage (NCBI taxonomy): Eukaryota > Metazoa > Chordata > Chondrichthyes > Rajiformes > Arhynchobatidae > Rhinoraja > Rhinoraja longicauda. The sequence continues at coordinate 2,788,401 of NC_135987.1, read as the reverse complement.
AAATATGTTTTCTTCGATCTTTTCCTGCATTAATTTTTAGTTTTCAGAGATACAATAGACAATAGACAATAGGTGCAGGAGTAGGCCATTCAGCCCTTCGAGCCAGCACCGCCATTCAATGTGATCATGGCTGATCATTCTCAATCAGTACCCCGTTCCTGCTTTCTCCCCATACCCCCTGACTCCGCTATCCTTAAGAGCTCTATCTAGCTCTCTCTTGAATGTATTCAGAGAATTGGCCTCCACTGCCCTCTGAGGCAGAGAATTCCACAGATTCACAACTCTCTGACTAAAAATGTTTTTCCTCATCTCTGTTCTAAATGGCCTACCCCTTATTCTTAAACTGTGGCCCCTGGTTCTGGACTCCCCCAACATTGGGAACATGTTTCCTGCCTCTAACATGTCCAACCCCTTAATAGAGGATGAGGGGTGATCTTTTAGAGGTGTTTAAATCAAGAGAGGAATAGATCGGGTAGATGCACAGAATCTCTTGCCCAGAGTAGGGGAATCGTGGACCAGAGGACATGGGTTCAAGGTGAAGGCGAAAAGATTTAATAGGAATCTGAGGGGTACCTTTTTCACACAAAGGGTGGTGGGTGTATGGAACAAGCTGCCAGAGGAGGTAGTTGAGGCTGGATAAATCCTAATGTTTAAGAAACAGTTAGACAGGTACATGGATAGGACAGGTTTGGAGGGATATGGACCAAGAGCAGGCCGGTGGGACTAGTGAAGCTGGGACATATTGGCCGGTGTGGACAAGTTGGGCCAAAGGGCCTGTTTCCACACTGTATCACTCTATGACTCTATGACTCTATAATCTTATACGTTTCGATAAGATCCCCTCTCATCCTTCTAAATTCCAGTGTATACAAACTTAGTCGCTCCAGTCTTTCAACATATGACAGTCCCGCCATTCCGGGAATTAACTTAGTAAACCTACGCTGCACGCCCTCAATAGCAAGAATATCCTTCCTCAAATTTGGAGACCAAAACTGCACACAGTACTCCAGGTGCGGTCTCACTAGGGCCCTGTACAACTGCAGAACTAGGGCTCTTTGCTCCTATACTCAACTCCTCTTGTTATGAAGGCCAACATTCCATTGGCTTTCTTCACTGCCTGCTGTACCTGCATGCTTCCTTTCAGTGACTGATGCACTAAGACACCCAGATCACGTTGTACGTCCCCTTTTCCTAACTTGACACCATTCAAATAATAATCTGCCTTCCTATTCTTACCACCAAAGTGGATAACCTCACACTTATCTACATTAAACTGCATCTGCCATGAATCCGCCCACTCACACAACCTGTCCAAGTCACCCTGCAACCTCATAGCATCTTCCTCACAGTTCACACTGCCACCTAGCTTTGTATCATCGGCAAATTTGCTAATGGTACTTTTAATCCCTTCATCCAAGTCATTGATGTATATTGTAAATAGCTGCGGTCCCAACACCGAGCCTTGCGGTACCCCACTAGTCACTGCCTGCCATTCTGAAAGGGACCCATTTATCCCCACTCTTTGCTTTCTGTCTGTCAACCAACTTTCTATCCATGTCAGTACCCTACCTCCAATACCATGTGCTCTAATTTTGCCCACCAATCTCCTATGTGGGACCTTGTCGAAGACTTTCTGAAAGTCGAGGTACACCACATCCACCGGCTCTCCCCTGTCAATTTTCCTAGTTACATCCTCAAAAAATTCCAGTAGATTAGTCAAGCACGATTTCCCCTTCGTAAATCCATGCTGACTCGGAACGATCCTGTTACTGCGATCCAAATGCTCCGCAATTTCGTCTTTTATAATACATCTTGGAACCGAGCCTTTCGGCCCTCCGGGTCCACATTAACTGTCGGTCACCCAGTCTCCCGTGTTACTGTGATTTAGCTAGCTAGGCCTGTAGCCAATGTTGCGCTAGTCCCTGCCTCAACTACCTCCTCCAGCAGCTCGTTCCATACACCCACCACCCTTTGTGTGAAATAATTACTCCTCAGGTTCCTATTAAATCTTTCCTCCGCTCACCTTTAACCTATGTCCTCTGGTTCAAGATTCCCCTACTCTGGGCACCTCTGTGTTCCTCTCATGGATTTGTACACCTCTGTAAGATCACTCTTAAGATCACTCTTATCACCAAGGGCAGTCACGGTGGTGCAGCGGTAGAGTTGCTGCCTTACAGCCAATGCAGTGCCGGAGACCCGGGTTCGATCCCGACTAAGGGTGCTGTCTGTACAGAGTTTGTACGTTCTCCCCGTGACCTGTGTGGGTTTTCTCCGAGATCTTCGGTTTCCTCCCACACTCCAAAGACGTGCAGGTTTGTAGGTTAATTGGCTTGGTTAATGTAAAAATTGTCCCTAGTGGGTGTAGGATGGTGTTAGTGTGCGGGGATCGCTGGTCGGCGCGGAACCGGTGGGCCGAAGGGCCTGTTTCCGCGCTGTATCTCTAAACTAAATTAAACTAAACTAGAAATCACTCCTCATCCTCCCGCTCGGATTAAAGCCCTAGCCTGCTCAACCGCTCCCTATAGTTCGGGCCCTGTGGTGTTAGTTTAAAAAGTTATGTCTGTGGCCGCAACTTTGTGTAGATTGGAAAGAGTGCATTTTGGTGCAATTCTGATTATGGCTTTTTTTTCTTTGTATTTCAGCAAACAGACGGCCAGCCTGGGTATCCCCAAGCTGGTGGGCAGTACCCATACCCTGGTGGACCTGGTGGACCTGGTGGGGCCTACCCTGGTAGTGCTGGTGGTGTGGCCTACCCTGGCGGGCCCGGTGGGGCCTACCCAGCAGCAGGTGGTGGGGCCTACCCTGGCGGGCCCGGTGGGGCCTACCCAACACCAGGTGGTGGAGCCTACCCAACACCAGGTGGTGGGGCCTACCCAACACCAGGTGGTGGAGCCTACCCAACACCAGGTGGTGGAGCCTACCCAACACCAGGTGGTGGAGCCTACCCAACACCAGGTGGTGGAGCCTACCCAACACCAGGTGGTGGGGCCTACCCGGCAGGGGCCGCAGGGAGCTACCCCCAGGCACAGGGAGGGGGCTACCCTCAAGCCCCTGGTGCGGGTTACCCACAAGCACCAGCTGGGGGGTACCAACAGGCACAATCTGGAGGGTACCCACAGGCTCCAAGCTGGCCCGGACAGGGGGCCGGGGGGCCGTACCAAGCCGCATCTTCGGGGGGATACCCCGCACCCCCTGGTAACCAGCCGGCATATGGCGCCGGTGGGGCTGGATACCCCACCTGTCCTGCAGGTAAACTACACCCCTCCAACATTAACGAGATTTTACTGAGATTGTAAACTCCAGTACAGTGCGCGAATGAATTTATTCATGCATCTGGAAACCTATAACGTACAAATCCAATGTTTTTGTTCACAAAATGCTGGAGTGACTCAGCAGGTCAGGCAGCATCTCAGGAGAGAAGGAATGGGTGACGTTTCAGGTCGAGACCCTTCTTCAGACTGAAGAAGGGTCTCGACCCGAAACGTCACTCATTCCTTCTCTCCTGAGATGCTGCCTGACCTGCTGAGTTACTCCAGCATTTTGTGAATAAATACCTTCGATTTGTACCAGCATCTGCAGTTATTTTCTTAATCTAATGTTTTACTATTCCATCCGCTCACATAAGCTTTATTAACTTGCGCATGCACGCGTGTAACTTTGTGACTTTGTCAGCAGTGTATGTCGCAACTATTTACACACCTTGGGTATGCTAGCAAAGAATTTCACATGTGACAATAAAGTATTCCACATGTGCGTGAGTTTGTCCACGTTAAGAGAATGGATGAATGGCTCCATGTAGTTTTAGTTTTATTGACACCTGTACTGACCGATGTACAGTGAATAGATTTGTATTGCGAGTTATCCAGTCAAAATCGGATATTGCTATACATAAATACAAATCCAAGGTAGACACAAAATGCTGGAGTAACTCAGCGGGTCAGGCAGCATCTCGGGAGAGAAGGAATAGGTGACGTTTTGGGTCTCCTATAATAAATACAAATCCAACCCAACTCAAGTACAATAGGTAGGGCAACGGCAAATGTACAGAGTATAGAATATAGTTCTAAGCATTGTAGCGCATTATTTCCAGACACTAAGTCCAATGTCCGCAGTAGGGTAGAGGTGAATGGGACAGTACCCTAGCTTGTGGAAGAACTGTTCATAAGCCTGATAAGAGAGGGGAAGAAGTTGTTCCTGAGTCTGGTGGTGCGCACTTTCAAGCTTCTGTACCTTCTGCCTGATGGGAGCAGGGAGAGGAAAGAATGACCAGGGTAGGAAAGAACTTTGGTTATGGTGGCTTCTTTCCTGAGGCAGAGTGAAGTGTAGATGGGGTCGATGGTAGGAGTTCAGTCTGTGTGATGGACTGTGATATACACCAATCAGCCAAAACATTATGACCACTGACAGGTAAAGTGAATAACATTGATCATCTTGTTACAAGGATACCTGTCAAGGGGTGGGATATATTAGGCAGCAAGTGAACAGTCAGTTCTTGAGGTTGATGTGTTGGATGCAGTAGAAATGGGCAGGAGTTGAGACCTGAGCGATTTTGACAAGGGCCAAATTGTTCTGGCCAGACGATTGGGTCAGAGCACCTCTGAAACGGCAATGCTTGTGGGGTGCTCCCGGTCAGCAGTGGTGAGTACCTACCGACAATGGTCCGAGGAGGGACAAACCACAAACCGGCGACAAACCGGCGATGAGCCTTGGGCGCCCAAGGCTCATCGATGCGCGAGGGCAACGAAGGCTATCCCGTTTAGTCCACACTGACAGAAGGTCGACTGTGGTAAAAGTCACAGAAAACTTTAATGGTGGTCATGGGAGGAATGTGTCACAACACACAGTGCATCGCACCTTGCTGCATATGGGGCTGCACACGGAGGACCAACAGCATATTAAGCAGGTGGGCATAATGTTTTGGCTCATCAGGTCATAATGTTTTGGCTGATCGGTGTACAAGTGTAACTAAGTTACCTGTAGATTTACATTGGGGAAAGGTGTATGCTGAAGAATTGTGTGTGTATCTGATGAGAGAGAATGTGTCTGCTTGTTTATGTGAAAACATGAAGTAAAAGCATTTAGTTTACAGATACAGTGCGGAAACAGGACCTTTAGCCCACCAAGTCCCGGCCGACCAGCAAACACCGTACACTGCCTTATCCTACACACTAGGGACAATTTACATCGAAGCCAATTAACCTACAAACCTGTGCGTCTTTGGAGAATGGGAGGAAACCGGAGCACCCGGAGAAAAAAACTCACCCAGTCACAAACTCCGTACAGACAGCACTCATAGTCAGAATCAAACCCAGGTCTCTGGCGCTGTAAGGTAGCGACTCTCCCGCTGCGCCACCGTGCCGCCACAGATTTGTATTTGACTCTTTTGGGGAAACCCATGGGTATTACTGCCAGTAATTTCATTCTCAGGGAGCTGACAAATCAACAGAAGGTTCAAATCGATCTGCATTGCCGTACAGTGAAGACGTCTCGCTCGGGTGGGTACGGTAGCAGACTGTAACTCCATGACTAGATTAACTAAGAGGGAGGCAAGAAATGATGTGAATGTTAAAACTGAAGGTACATACAATATGCCAGAGTAACTCCAGGCAGCATCTCTGGACAGAAGGAATGGGTGACGTTTTGGGTCAAGATCCTTCATTAGACTGAGTCAGGGAAGAGGGAGACACAGAGATTAAGAAGGGTAAGTTGTGAAAATGAGACATCAAAGGGGACACGAAGATCAAGGAAAATGTAGAATATGTGATTGTTAGCTTGGGAAAGGTGACCAGGAAGCGTATAAAGCTAAAATTTAGTCAAGATGACAGTCAGACTGGCCGGAGAGGTTTGTGCTGGTTATGTGTAGGAGAGAACTGCAGATGCTGGATGAAATCAAAGGTAGACACAAAATGCTGGAGTAACTCAGCGGGTCAGGCAGCATCTCTGGAGAGAAGGAATGGGTGAGGTTTCAGGTCGACCCGAAACCTCACCCAGAGATGCTGACCTGTCCCGCTGAGTTAATCCAGTATTTTGTGTTTACCTTGTGCTGGTTATGAACAAAGATACTATCAGAGCAAGATAGACCACTCGACTCTAAAAACCGTAGTACGTCACGGTGCCATTTTAGTAGGCAGAAACTTGCAGAAACATTTAAAAAGAAAAATAACAAAAATCTGAATTGATAGATGTGACATATTTTGCATTTTTATGGCATCATCACACATACTGTTCCGCCAAAACACTGCGAGAGGCATAACGAACGGCGGGTTTTGCGTACTAAAATGGCTCCTTTGCGTACTACACTTCAGTATAGGCGATTTTGACGGAGTGGTTTATCTTGCTCCTCTAATATCTTTGGTTATGAATGGGGTGTTGTGACGAGGTCGGGGGAGTGCACATGTCGCGGTGAAGCATTGTTTCATTGACTGATGCTGAGACCTCTCTGTCTGTCTCTCTCTCTCTGTCTCTCTCTCTCTCGTAGGTCCAGGTGGTATGGCACCGGCCCCGGGCAGTGTTCCTGGCTACGGGGCTCCTGGTTACGGTGGATCCACTCAGCCCTCCGGCCAAACCTACTCCGGTGGCGGAGCCCCTCCCTCAGGTACAGTGATCAAAGAGTCATTGAGGCTGGGACTATCCCAACAGTTAAGAAACAGACAGGTAAATGGATAGGACAGGTTAGGAGCGATATTAACCAATCGCAGGCTGGTGCGCCTCGTGTATCTGGGACATGTTGGCCAGTGTGGGTAAGTTGGACCAAAGGGCCTATTTCCACGCTGTATCACTTGATGAGCAGTACGTCTAACCCAGACAACGTGGCAGCCGATCGTCATCGGAGGTTTTATACAAACTTAAGGGCCTGTCCCACTTTAGGCGATTTTAAGGTGACTGCCGGTGACTAGGCTGTCGCCGACAGTTCGCCGGGTGTCGCGGGTATGATCGTGAGGAGTCTCCCAAAAATCGTAGTGGATCTCGGCGCGTCGCTGAGAAATCAAACGGTTTGAAATTTCTCGGCGACAGCTGGCTTGTCGCCAGGTATCGTTGCTTATTGCGGGCGCTGTCGCATGCTGTCCCCGGGTTTGCTAGGTTCTCTTAGATGCATTTAGAAGCACATTATATTAAAATAAGTAAAGTCATTTCAAAATACCACAAAATGTGTGTGTTTAACCAATTTATTTACTGTCAGGACAATTGACAGGTAGATTGGAGGCGACAGTTTGACGGTCAGGTAAGCGTGGGAATTTTCACGATGTTTATGGCCATCAGCCATTACATTTAAAGTGGGGTCCAAACCCAGATATGCAACCCAGAAACCAGATATGCATCTCCCGTACATTTTCAAAGAATGCCAACACACTTTTCACAAAAATCCACTGAACCACTTTAAAAAAAAATTTTTTTAATACAGCTATTAGTAAACTGGAAGTAAATCCAGTTTATTCCTTGTTACAGTGAAGCTTGGTTTTTAAGTAACCCATACAAGTTGTTATAGTTCAAAACTCTCAAGTACTTACCGACTTGTCAGTGATTTCAGCGAAAATCAGGACGCCGGAGAAGCATTGACAGCGTGGGAATATTGCAATGTTTCAGAATACGGTGTAATCTCAACCTGACTCAGCATTGTCGTGGTCATTGTCGTGGTCATTGTTGTCGGGTAAAAGAAAATTTTGACGATCTACTACGACTTTGACAGTCGCCGACAGTCGCCAAAAAGATCGCCTAAGTGTGACAGGCCGTTTACACTCTTAAAATAAGTGGAGGAAGGAAGTGCAGATACTGGTTTAAATCGAAGATAGACACAAAATGTTGGAGTAACTCAGCAGGCCAGACAGCTTCTCTGGAGAGATTGACACATGTCAATAATAAGTAAAATAAGTAAAGTTCATCGGGTCGAGACCCTTCTTCATACAGATGGAGGTCTCCAGTCTGAAGAAGGGTCTCAACCCGAAACGTCACCCACTCCTTCTCTCCAGAGATGCTGCCTGTCCCGCTGAGTTACTCCAGCATTTTGTGTCTACTCTTAAAGAAGGTGGAATTTCTCCGTTTAGTTTACTTTAGTCTAGTTTTGTTTATTGACATGTGTACCGTGGTACAGTAAAAAGCTTTTTTGTTGCATGCGATCCAGTCAGCAGAATGACTGTACATGATTACAATCAAGCTTTTATTCACAAAGTGCTGGAGTAACTCAGCCGGTCGGGCAGCATCTCGGGAGAGAAGGAATGGGTGACGTTTCGGGTCGAGACCCTTCGGTTCGGACCCTATTACAATCAAGCTGTTCGCAGTGTACAGATACAGGATAAGGGAATAACATTTAGTGCAAGATAAAGTCCAATTAAATATAGTCAAGGTTTCTCGTAGTTCAGGCTAGATTTTTAAATGTTGTGGATTTGCTGGAATAGCTTGCAGTGGTTTGCAAATAAAACCTACTTATGAAGTCTGAAGGAGGGGGCAGGTCTGAAACGTCACCTATCCATGTTCTCCACGATGCTGCCTGACCCGCTGAGTTACCCCAGCACTCTGAAACGTCACCTATCCATGTTCTCCACGATGCTGCCTGACCCGCTGAGTTACCCCAGCACTCTGTGAAACGTCACCTATCCATGTTCTCCACGATGCTGCCTGACCCACTGAGTTACCCCAGCACTCTGTGAAACGTCACCTATCCATGTTCTCCACGATGCTGCCTGACCCGCTGAGTTACTCCAGCACTCTGTGAAACGTCACCTATCCATGTTCTCCAGAGATGCTGCCTGACCCGCTGAGTTACTCCAGCACTCTGTGAAACGTCACCTGTCCATGTTCTCCAGTGATGCTGCCTGACCCGCTGAGTTACTCCAGCACTTTGCGTCTTCCTACTTGGTTTATATTAGAATCAGGCCCATCGGCCCACCAAGTCTATGCCGACCAGCGATCGCCGCTCACTACTTCTATCCCACACAGACTAGGGACAATTTTTCATTTTACCAATCCATTTAACCTACAAACCTGTACATCTTTGGAGTGTGGGAGAAATCAGGAGCACCCGGAGAAAACCCATGCGATCACAGGGAGGAGGTACCCGGGTCTCTGGCGCTGTAAGGCAGCAGTTCTACCGCTGTGCCATCGTGCCGCCCAGCAGATGAATAAGTTCATTGGATTTGCCGGAGTAATTTGTATTTGCTTGTACAATTACAAGCAAATACAAATTACTCCGGCAAATCCAATTAGTTATCGAGGAAATCCAGGACCCAGTTATGAAGAGTCTGAAGAAGGGTCTTGACCTGAAACGTCACGTATCCATGTTAGAAAACATAGAAAATAGATGCAGGTAGAGGAGGCCATTTGGCCCTTTGAGCCAGCACCGCCATTCATTATGATCATGGCTGATCATCCACAATCAGTAACCCGTGCCTGCCTTCTCCCCATATCCTTTGATTCCACTAGCCCCGAGAGCTCTATCTAACTCTTTTAAATTCATTCAGTGATTTGGCCTCCGCTGCCTTCTGTGGCAGAGAATTGCACAAATTCACAACTCGCTAGGTGAAAAGGTTTCTTCTCACCTCAGTTTTAAATGACCTCCCCTTTATTCTTAGACTGTCGCCCCTGGTTCTGGACTCCCCCAACATTGGGAACATTTTTCCTGCATCTAGCTTGTCCAGTCCTTTTATAATTTTATATGTCTCTATAAGATCCCCTCTCATCCTTCTAAACTCCAGTGAATAAAAGCCCAGTCTTTCCGATCTTTCCTCATATGACAGTCCCGCCATCCCGGAGATTAACCTTGTGAACCTACGCTGCACTGCCTCAATAACCAGGATGTCCTTCCTCAAATTAGGAGACCAAAACTGCACACAATTCTCCAGATATGGACTCACCAGGGCCCTTTACAACTGCAGAAGGACCTCTTTACTCCGAAACTCAAATCCTCTCGTTATGAAGGCCAACTTCATAACGTTAGCTTTCTTCACTGCCTGCTGTACCTGCATGCTTACTTTCAGTGACTGGTGTACAAGGTCTCGTTGCACTTCCCCCTTACCTAATCTGACACCATTGAGATAATAATCGGCCTCCTTGTTTTTGCCGCCAAAGTGGATAACCTCACATTTGTCTACATTATACTGCATCTGCCACGCATCTGCCCACTTACTCAACCTGTCCAAGTCACCCTGCAACCTCCTAACATCCTCTTTGCAGTTCACACTGCCACCCAGCTTTGTGTCATCTGCAAACTTGCTCGTGTTACTTCTAATTCTATCATCCCAATCATTAATATATATTGTAAATAGTTGCAGCCCCAACACCGAGCCTTGCGGCACTCCACTCTCCACTGCCTGCCATTCTGAAACGCACCCGTTTATTCCTACTCTTTGCTTCCTGCCAACCAATTCTCTATCCATGTCAATACCCTACCCCCAATACTATGTGCTCTAATTTTGCTCACCAACTCCCGTGTGGGACCTTATCAAAGGCTTTCTGAAAGTCTCGATACACTACATCCACTGGCTCTCCTTCATCCATTTTATTTTCATATCCTCAAAAAATTCCAGAAGATTAGTCAAGCAGGATTTCCCCATCATAAATCTATGCTGACTTGGACCAATCCTTTTACTGCTATCCAAATGTGCCTTTATTACCTCTTTAATTATTGACTCCAGCATCTTCCCCACCACCGATGTCAGGCTAACTGGTCTGTAATTCCCCGTTTTCTCTCTCGCTCCTTTCTTGAAAAGTGGGATAACATTAGCTCCCTTCCAATCCACAGGAACTGATCCTGAATCTATAGAACATTGGAAAATGATTACCAATGCGTCCACTATTTCTCGAGCCACCTCCCTGAGTACCCTGGAATGCAGACCATCAGGCCCTGGGGATTTATCAGCCTTCAGTCCCATCAGTCTACCCAATACTATTTCTCGCTTAATGCAAATTTCTTTCAGTTCCTCTGTCTCCCTAGATCCTCTGTCCTCTAGTACATCTAGGAGATTGTTTGTGTCTTCCTTAGTGAAGACAGATCCGAAGTACCTGTTCAACTCTTCTGCCATTTCCTTGTTACCCATAATAATTTCACCCGTTTCTGCCTTCAAGGGACCCACATTTGTCTTTACTAATCTTTTTCTCTTAAATACCTAAAGAAGCTTTCACTATCCTTCATTATATTCTTGGCCAGCTTCCCCTCGTACTTCATCTTTTCAGCCTGTTTTGCCCTTTTTGTTACCTTCTGTTGTCCTTTGAAAGTTGCCCAATCCTCTGTCTTCCCGCTGCTCTTTGCTGTGTTATACATCTTTTCTTTTAGTTTTATTCCATTCCTAACTTCCCTTGTCAGCCATGGTTGCCTCTTACTTTCCTTAGAATCTTTCTTCCTCTTTGGAATGAAATGACCCTGCATCTTCTGGATTATGCCCAGAAATTCCTGCCATTGCTGTTCCACCGTCACTCCTGCTAGGATCCTTTTCCAGTCGACCTTGGCCAGCTCCTCTCTCATGCCTTCATAGTCCCCTTTGTTCAACTGCAACACTGACACTTCTGATTTAACCTTCCCTCTCAAATTGCAGATTGAAACTAATCATGTTCTCTAGGGATGCTGCCTGAGCTACTGAGTTACTCCAGCATTTTGTGTCAGACCCTCTTATGAAATGATGTGCTAAAAATGGTGATCTCTGTACTGCCACCCAGACCAATCTCCCACTCCTACTCTCTCACCCCACCCTAATCGACCAAATGTTCATCACTCACTGCCTACACCCAATACCAGACCTCTGTCTTATTGTACCATTCACTCACATTGACTTACCCAGCCTCACCTACTCTTGCTCGCACTTCACCTCGATATTAATATCCCACCTAGTTTAATCTCACTTTTCCCATCATTCCTAGTGCTCTTTAGTTTATTTTGTCACATGTACCGAGTTACATGGAAAAGCTGTTTTACTGTGTGCCTCCCAGTCAGCAGAAAGACTATACAAGATTACAATCACTCTGTATGGACACAGTGTTCAGATAGATGATAAAGGGAATAATGTTTAGTGCAAGATAAAGTCCAGTAGAGTCCGATTAAAGAAAGTCCAAGGGTCTCCAGTGAGGTATATGGGAGGTCAGGGCTGCACTCTAATTCCCCTCCATCTCCATCACCTGCTCAACCCTCAGTCGTCCACTCATTTGATATAACTTTTAACTTCTTTCTTACGAAGGCTTACTACGAAGGTTTAATATCTCTTGTGTTTTGTTCCAGGTGGGTATGGATCTGGACCAACTGCCCCGAACCCAACTCCATCCCAGGTATGTGTAAGCATGGCCCACAGCCCAGGTATTGCCGGGCTACCTTTGTGTTGTATATTAATGAGCATTGAATCTAAACCACCATGTTTGCATCCTCAAAAGAAGGCACAAAGTGCTGGGGTAACTTCAGCGGGTCAGGCCACAACTGAGAGCAGGCCATTCTAGACTGTGTATTGAGTAATGGGGAAGGGTTAGTTAGCAGTCTTGTTGTGCGAGGCCCCTTGGGCAAGAGTGACCATAATATGGTGGAGTTCTTCATTAGGATGGAGAGTGACAAAGTCAATACAGAAACAAGTGTTCTGAACTTAAAGAAAGGTAACTTTGAGGGTATGAGGCGTGAATTGTCCAAGATAGACTGGCAATTGATGCTGAAAGGGTTGACGGTGGACATGCAATGGAAGGCATTTAAAGGTCGCATGGATGAACTACAGCAAGTGTTCATCCCAGTTCATCCAAGAACAAACCAGGAAAGGTAGTGCATCCGTGGCTAACAAGGGAAATCAAGGATAGTATTAAAACAAAAGATGAAGCATACAGATTAGCCAGAAAAAGTAGCATACCAGAGGACTGGGAGAAATTCAGAGTCCAGCAGAGGAGGACAAAGGGCTTAATTAGGAAAGGGAAAATAGATTATGAGGGGAAAACTGGCAAGGAACATAAAAACTGACTGCAAAAGCTTTTATAGATATGTGAAGAGAAAAAGATTAGTTAAGACAAATGTAGGTCCCTTGCAGTCGGAAACAGGTGAATTGATCATAGGGAACAAGGAGATGGCAGACCAATTGAACAAATACTTTGATTTATTCACAAAATGCTGGAGTAACTCAGCAGGTCAGGCAGCATCTCGGGAGAGAAGGAATGGGTGACGTTTCGGGTCGAGACCCTTCATCAGACTGATGTCAGGGGGGCGGGACAAAGGAAGGATATAGGTGGAGACAGGAAGATAGAGGGAGATCTGGGAAGGGGGAGGGGAAGGGAGGGACAGAGGGACTATCTAAATCTAATGATTTGGACAAGGGAATTGAATGCAACATCTAAGTTTGCGGATGACACGAAGCTGGGTGGCAGTGTTAGCTGCAAGGAGGATGCTAGGAGGCTGCAGAGTGACTTGGATAGATTAGGCGAGTGGGCAAATGCATGGCAGATGCAATATAATGTGGATAAATGTGAGGTTATCCACTTTGGCGGCAAGAACAGGAAAGCAGAGTATTACCTGAATGGTGACCGATTAGGAGAAGGGGAGATGCAACGTGACCTGGGTGTCATGGTGCACCAGTCATTGAAAGCAAGCGTGCAGGTGCAGCAGGCAGTGAAGAAAGCGAATGGTATGTTGGCATTCATAGCAAGAGGATTTGAGTTTAGGAGCAGGGAGGTTCTACTGCAGTTGTACAGGGCATTGGTGAGACCGCACCTGGAGTATTGTGTGCAGTTTTGGTCTCCTAACCTGAGGAAACACGTTCTTGCCTTAGAGGGAGTACAGAGAAGGTTCACCAGATTGATCCCTGGGATGGTGAGACTTTCATATGAAGAAAGACTGGATAGACTGGGCTTGTACTCGTTGGAATTTAGAAGACTGAGGGGGGATCTTATAGAGATCCTTAAAATTCTTAAGGGGTTGGAGAGGCTAGATGCGGGAAGATTGTTCCCGATGTTGGGGGAGTCCAGAATCAGGGGTCACAGCTTAAGGATAAGGGGGAAGTCTTTTAGGACCGAGATGAGAAAACATTTCTTCACACAGAGAGTGGTGAGTCTGTGGAATTCTCTGCCACAGAAGGTAGTTGAGGCCAGTTCATTGGCTATATTTAAGAGGGAGTTAGATGTGGCCCTATGTTTCTAACTCTGGAGCTGTCCCCAGTTCGACATTAATCTCCTAATTCCCCACTTACTGGTGCCCTCCCCTAATTCCCCATTTAGTGGTGCCCTCCCCTAATTCCCCATTTACTGGTGCCCTCCCCTAATTCCCCATTTACTGGTGCCCTCCCCTAATTCCCCATTTACTGGTGCCCTACCCTAATTCCCCATTTACTGGTGTTCTACCCTAACTTCCCCTCACTAAACTGATCGTTTCAGTTTTTTAGTTTTAGAGATACAACGCAGAAACAGGCCCTTTGGCCCACCAAGTGTGGGAGGAAACCGGAGCACCCGGAGAAAACCCACGCAGGTCACGGCAAACGTACAGACAAGCACCGGTAGTCAGGATTGAACCCGGGTCTCTGGCGCTGTGAGGCAGCAACTCTACTGCTGTGTCACCCACAATTGTGATGTTTTGAGGAATGCGTTGAAGGATGTGTGTGAGAGAGAGAAGAGTGAGGGAATTTTAATATCAGATTTGAAACCCGGGATTTCCGGTTTCCTCCCACACTCCAAATTAACAGGAAAATGTGCTGACCATATGACAAATTACACTGGTCATTATAGTGCTGATGTTGGGCGTGGCTTCATTGGGATGAACTGTTCACCTTCTGGAGAATATTTCGATGGTACGGTGAAAGTTTTGGTTTGGCATACGGCACCTAAGTATGCAAAGAGTCTTTGCCACGTATAGGGCGTCGGCAAGGTTACAGAGTTATTCAATAAAGTCCTTATGGTTCCTCCTCCCTCCTCCCCCCCCCCCCCCCCCCCACAACCAACACGTCCCTCTTTGTTCTCGGCGGTGCGTCCTGCAACAGTCGCCCGGACACACGCACCTGATGGATCTCCAACGTCCCTCTGGCCCCCCTCGTTCTCCCACCGTCCCCTCACTCTCCCACCGTCCCCTCACTCTCCCACAGTCCCCACCGTCCCCTCACTCTCCCACCGTCCCCTCACTCTCCCACCGTCCCCTCACTCTCCCACCGTCCCCTCACTCTCCCACCGTCCCCTCACTCTCCCACAGTCCCCACCGTCCCCTCACTCTCCCACAGTCCCCACCGTCCCCACAGTCCCCTCACTCTCCCACCGTCCCCACAGTCCCCTCACTCCCACAGTCCCCTCACTCTCCCACAGTCCCCTCACTCTCCCACAGTCCCCTCACTCTCCCACCGTCCCCACAGTCCCCTCACTCCCACAGTCCCCTCACTCTCCCACAGTCCCCACCGTCCCCTCACTCTCCCACAGTCCCCTCACTCTCCCACCGTCCCCACAGTCCCCTCACTCCCACAGTCCCCTCACTCTCCCACCGTCCCCACACTCTCCCACCGTCCCCACACTCTCCCACCGTCCCCACACTCTCCCACCGTCCCCACCGTCCCCACAGTCCCCTCACTCTCCCACCGTCCCCACACTCTCCCACCGTCCCCACACTCTCCCACCGTCCCCACACTCTCCCACCGTCCCCACCGTCCCCACCGTCCCCTCACTCTCCCACCGTCCCCACAGTCCCCACCGTCCCCACAGTCCCCACCGTCCCCACACTCTCCCACCGTCCCCACACTCTCCCACCGTCCCCACCGTCCCCACCGTCCCCTCACTCTCCCACCGTCCCCACCGTCCCCACCGTCCCCACCGTCCCCACCGTCCCCTCACTCTCCCACCGTCCCCACAGTCCCCACCGTCCCCACCGTCCCCACCGTCCCCTCACTCTCCCACCGTCCCCACCGTCCCCACCGTCCCCTCACTCTCCCACCGTCCCCACAGTCCCCACCGTCCCCACAGTCCCCACCGTCCCCACCGTCCCCTCACTCTCCCACCGTCCCCACAGTCCCCACCGTCCCCACCGTCCCCACCGTCCCCTCACTCTCCCACCGTCCCCACCGTCCCCACCGTCCCCTCACTCTCCCACCGTCCCCACAGTCCCCACCGTCCCCACAGTCCCCACCGTCCCCACACTCTCCCACCGTCCCCTCACTCTCCCACCGTCCCCACAGTCCCCTCACTCTCCCACCGTCCCCACAGTCCCCACCGTCCCCTCACTCTCCCACCGTCCCCACAGTCCCCTCACTCTCCCACAGTCCCCACCGTCCCCTCACTCTCCCACCGTCCCCACAGTCCCCTCACTCTCCCACCGTCCCCACAGTCCCCACCGTCCCCTCACTCTCCCACCGTCCCCACAGTCCCCTCACTCTCCCACAGTCCCCACCGTCCCCTCACTCTCCCACCGTCCCCACAGTCCCCTCACTCTCCCACCGTCCCCTCACTCTCCCACCGTCCCCTCACTCCCCCACAGTCCCCTCACTCCCACCGTCCCCTCACTCCCACCGTCCCCTCACTCTCCCACCGTCCCCTCACTCTCCCACCGTCCCCTCACTCCCCCACAGTCCCCTCACTCCCACCGTCCCCTCACTCTCCCACCGTCCCCTCACTCCCCCACAGTCCTCTCACTCCCACCGTCCCCTCACTCTCCCACCGTCCCCTCACTCCCCCACAGTCCTCTCACTCCCACCGTCCCCTCACTCTCCCACAGTCCCCTCACTCTCCCACAGTCCCCTCTCTGAAGGTCTCCTCTCTCTCCAATGACATTGCTTTCCCAATGTTTCTTTGCTTATTTCCCCAGCAAATCATTGTTCTGCTGTATCATATTGGAAGCTTAGCTGAGTACTACAGGATTACAGTCCACGGAGGCATATGGATTAGATAAATGATGATCTTGGCATCACGATGCATCTCTGTAGGACTTGGCTTAGGCCGCAGTTGGAGTATTGCTTGCAGTTCTGGTCGCCCCATTACAGGAAAGCTATGGAGGCTTTAGAGAGGGAGCAGAGAAGGTTCACCAGAATGCTGCCTGGATTAGAGTTTCTGCTGTCGGGAGAGGCATGGATTATCATCATCATCATATCATATATATACAGCCGGAAACAGGCCTTTTCGGCCCTCCAAGTCCGTGCCGCCCAGCGATCCCCGTACATTAACACTATCCTACACCCACTAGGGACAATTTTTACATTTACCCAGCCAATTAACCTACATACCTGTACGTCTTTGGAGTGTGGGAGGAAACCGAAGATCTCGGAGAAAACCCACGCAGGTCACGGGGAGAACGTACAAACTCCTTACAGTACAGCACCCGTAGTCAGGATCGAACCTGAGTCTCCGGCGCTGCATTCGCTGTAAAGCAGCAACTCTCCCGCTCTGGAACATCAGAGGTTGAGGGGAAATTTGATAGAATTATTTAAAATTAGGTTTTGACTTACTAGAGTGTGGATATGATATAAATCTAGTTTTTGACTTATTGGGGGTGTCAATATGACATATCTGTGCGAACCGTGGCAACAAAAAGAACAGAATAAACCAATAATATTAGAGCATACAGAGCCATGGGTTAGAATGGTCTTGTGCATGCCAAAAACGGCAAAGTACTGGAGTAACTCAATGGGCAAGGCAGCATCTCGGGAGAACCTAGATAGGTGATGCTTTTGGTCAAGACCCTTCGTGCTGTGAAACCGTCAGATAGTTTCTGAATTAAAGGACGTTCCTTTAGAAAGGAGATGAGAAGGAATGTCTTTAGTCAGAGGGTGGTGAACCTGTGGAATTCTTTGCCACAGACGGCTGTGGAGGCCAAGTCAATGGGTAGTTTTATGGCAGAGATAGATAGATTCTTGATCAGTACGGGTGTCAGGGGTTATGGGGAGAAGGCAGGAGAATGGGGTTGAGAGGGAAAGATAGATCAGCCGTGATTAAATGGTGGAATAGATTTAATGGGCTGAATGGCCTAATTTAGCTCCTATCACTTATTAACAACTCTGAAGGGCATGTCCGGACATGTTTTGGACTGGGACCCTTCTTCAGATTGAACATCGTCTGCCCATTCCCTCTGCAGATGCTGCCTAACCTGCTGAGTTCCTTCAACACTTTGGGTTTTGTGGAAGGTTTTTGTATTTGCTCCTGTGGTAACTAGATTTATAAGTTTATAAGTTTGTAAGTGATAGGAGCAAAATTAGGCTCAACAGGTCTACTCCGCAATTCAATCATGGCTGATCTATCAACCCCATTCTCCTGCCTTCTTCCCATAACACCTGACACCCATACTAATAAAGAATCTGTCAATGTCCACCTAAAAAATATCCATTGACTTGGCCTCCACAGCCATCTGTGCTATTAAATTCCACAGATTCACCACCCACTGACTAAATAAATTCCTCCTCATCGCCTTTCTAATGGTACGTCATTCTATTCCGAGGCTGTGCCCTCTGGTCCTAGATTCTCTCCACATCCACTCTATCCCGGCCTTTCACTATTCGGTGAGTTTCAATGAGGTTCCTTTCCCCCTCATGCTTCCAAACTCCAGCAAGTACTGGACCCGTGCTGTCAACCCAATCATTCCTGGGACATTTACTGGACTTTGGGTGAGTTAGGACGATCTCAGTGTCACAGGGCTCCTTGAGAATAGTCAGGGGGATGAACCTGGAGCATAAGAGGAGAAACATCATGTATTCTGATGGGTTAAGGAGGCTGATGGGTGATCTTATGGAGGTGTATAAGATCATGTGGGGAATAGATAGGGTGAATGCAGTTACCCAGAGGAAGAAGGGTCTCAACCCGAGAAACATCACCCATTCCTTCTCTCCTGAGATGCTGCCTGACCTGCTGAGTTACTCCAGCGTTTTGTGAAATAAATACCTTTGATTTGTACCAGCATCTGCAGTTATTTTCTTACACTACCTGTTGCTCCACTGCGATTTCTCCTCAAGGTATGTCCACTTTGAAGAAGTTCTCCTCCTCTCTTCGACGAGAGTTTAGCAACATCAGTCTGAAGAAGGGTCTCGACCCGAAACGTCACCCATTCCTTCTCTCCTGAGATGCTGCCTGACCCGCTGAGTTACTCCAGCATTTTGTGAAATAAACACCTTTGATTTGTACCAGCATCTGCAGTTATTTTCTTACGTTACCCAGATCACTAAACATGATTACAGTCGAGCCAACCACAGTGGACAGATACAGGATAAAGGGAAAAGTGCACGATAAAGTTCAGTAAAGTCTGACTGAAGATAGTCCGAGGGTCTCCAATGAGGTAGATGGGAGGTCAGGACCGCTCACTAGTTGTTGATAGGATGGTTCAGTTGCCTGATAACATCTTGGTGGTAATGGGGAAGTTGGGTTGAAGGCCCTGTCCCTGTGCATGAATCACTCTACAACCTTCAATGGGAACTCTCTTTCCCTCTCCTCAGACGTTGCCCGACATGCTGGGTGTTTAGTTTAGAGATTCAGCCCTTCAGCCCACCTAGTCCACGCCGACCAGCGATCCCCGCACATTAACACTATCCTATACACACGAGGGACAATTTTTATATTTACCAAGCCAATTTACCGACAAACCTGCACGTCTTTGGAGTGTGGGAGGAAACCGAAGATCTCGGAGAACGTACAAACTCCGTACAGGCAGCATCCGTAGTCGGGATTGAACCCGGGTCTCTGGCGCTGCACGCGCTGTAAGGCAGCAACTCTACCGCTGCGCGTATTTCTAGCATTTTCGTAAGCAGACTCTTGCTGTTCATTTACAAAATAGCAAGAGTGCAGTAGTTAGAGGCAGGAAACATGTTCCCAATGTTGGGGGAGTCCAGAACCAGGGGCCACAGTTTTAGAATAAGGGGTAAGCCATTTAGAACGGAGATGAGGAAAAACCTTTTTCAGTCAGACAGTTGTGAACCTGTGGAATTCTCTGCCTCAGAAGGCAGTGGAGGCCAGTTCTCTGAATGCATTCAAGAGAGAGCTAGATAGAGCTCTTAAGGATAGCGGAGTCAGGGGAGAAGGCAGGAACGGGGTACTGATTGAGAATGATCAGCCATGATCACATTGAATGGCGGTGTTGGCTCGAAGGGCCGAATGGCCTCCTCCTGCACCTATTGTTTATTGTCTATTGTTACTGTCTTCTCCCAGTCAAAGGAATCAAGATATTGTGGAAAACTCTCAGCGTGTCCTGCAGGACAATCATGCTATATTAGAATACATCAGGTGGTGCAAAATAGAACATTAAACTAAGTGTAGATACATTGTTCCAGCTACGGAGAAAGTGCAAATACAAATATGAAAGGGGTGCCGCAGGTTAGATTGGAAGATGGAGAATTCATCTGCAAAAGTTGGTAAATGTCCACGTGTTTAAAATAAGATTGAAGTGGATGATTGTACGAGAGGAGTAATTTTAAAGTTTTGATGGACTTATTTCTTCTTCCTTGGGCACAGCCTTCAATGCCCAATATCGGAGGCCTGTCCCTTGGAGGCAGCACACAGGGCACCATCAAGCCCGTTGGTAACTTCAACGCCCAGAATGATGCGGAAATACTGCGGCAGGCCATGAAGGGAGCTGGTGAGTCCCATCACATCACATCACAGCTACATTGGTTCAATCTAGGGCTGGAGTGAGAACAATCTCCTCCCTCCCCTCCCCTCTCTCCCCTCCCTCTCTCCCCTCCCTCTCTCCCCTCCCCCTCTCTCCTCCCCCACTGCCCCCTCTTTCCCCCTCCTCTCTCTCCCCCCCTCTCTCCCCACCCCCTCCTCCTCTGTCCCTCCCTCTCCTCCTCCACTCCCCCTCTCTCCCCCCCCACTCTCCCCCTCTCTCCCCTCTCCCCCTCCTTTCCTACCCTCTCTCCCCTCCTTCTCTCCCCTCCCTCTGCCCCCTCCTCCTCTCTCCCCTCCCTCTCTCCCCTCCCTCTGCCCCCTCCTCCTCCCCTCCCACTCTCCCAACCCTCTTTTCCTCCCTCTCCCCCCTCTCTCCCCCTCCTCTCTCCCCTCCCTCTTTCTCCCCTCCCTCTCCCCCTCCTCTCTCCCCTCCCTCTCTCTCCCCTCCCTCTCCCCCCTCCTCTCTCCCCTCCCTCTCTCTCCCCTCTCTCTCCCCTCCCTCTCCCCCCCTCTCTCCCCTCCCTCTCTCCCCTCCCCCCCTCTCTCTCCTCCCCCCCTCTCTCTCCCCCCCACTCTCCCCTCCCTCTGCCCCCTCCTCCTCTCCCCCCCCACTCTCTCCCAACCCTCTTTTCCTCTCTCCTCCCCCTCTCTCCCACCCTCTCCCCCTCTGTCCCCTTTCTCCCTTCCCTCTCTCCCTCCCCCTCTCTCCTCCCCTCCCTCTCTCCTCCCCCCTCTCTCCCCTCCCCTCTCTCCCACACTCCATTCCTGGTCCCCCCCCCTCTCTCCCAACCCTCTTTCCCCCCTCCCTCTCTCTCCTCCTCGCTCCACTCCCTCTCTCCTCTCTTTCCCCCCCTCCCCCTCCACTCCTACCTGCTCCCCCTCTCTCCCCCCTCTCTCTCCCCCTCCACTCCTACCCGCTCCCCCCTCTCTCTCCCCCTCCACTCCTACCCTCTCCCCCCCCTCTCCTCCTCCTCTCTCCCCTCCCTCTGTCCCCCCATCTCTTCATTCCCTCTCTCCCCCCCCTCTCTCCCCCCCCTCTCTCCTCCCCCTCCTCTCTCCCCTCCCTCTCTCCCCTCCCTCTCTCCCCTCCCCCTCTCTCCCCCTCCTCTCTCCTACCCTCTCTCTACCCCCTCTTCTCACGCTGTGCCTCTGTGCCGGCCCATGTATCTGATCTTGAAACATGGTTAATTTATTGAAACAAAGAACGGCAGATGCTGGTTAATACACAAAGGGACACAGAGTGCTGGAGGAACTCAGCGGGTCAGGCAGCATCTCTGGAGAACATGGCTAGGTGGCGTTTCATCACATTCTCCAGAGATGCTGGCTGACTCACTGAGTTCCTCCAGCACTTTGATGAGTTCCTTCGTCGGGTAATGTCTCCTCGCCACATGCGGGTATAAAGTGCTTTCACTTCCCCGTGTACAGGGACCAACGAGCAAGCGATAATTGACATCGTTGCCAACCGTTCCAACGAGCAAAGACAGAAGATTAAGTTAGCATTCAAGACCCTGTATGGCAAGGTGAGTGGAGTTGCTCCTTACCCTCCTCTGCCGACAGTCTCCCTGACCGATCTCACGACCTGCCCATTGCTGGTGGACCTCACTGAATCACCCGCATTACCAGTCTTTACACGTCATTTTTACACTTTAGAGATACAGCACGGAGACAGGCCCTTCGGCCCCGCTGGTCCGTGCCGACCAGCGATCCCCGCACACTAACACTATCCCACACACACACTAGGGACAATTTATAATTTTATTACAGAAGCCAGTCAACCTACAAACCTGTACGTCGTTAGACAATAGACAATAGGTGCAGGAGGAGGCCATTCGGCCCTTCGAGCCAGCACCCCCATTCAATGTGATCATGGCTGATCATTCTCAATCAGTACCCCGCTCCTGCCTTCTCCCCATACCCCCTGACTCCGCTATCCTTCAGAGCACTATCTAGCTTTCTCTTGAATGCATTCAGAGAATTGGTCTCCACTGCCTTCTGCGGCAGAGAATTCCACAGATTCACAACTCTCTGACTGACTGGAGTGTGGGAGGAAACTGGAGAATCCCACACGGTCACAATGAGAACGTGCAAACTCCGTACTGACAGCACACGTAGTCAGGGTCTGTGGCACTGTGAGGCAGCAGCTCGACCGCTGCACCACCGTGTATACACAAGGATACTATCCCTGAGACTCGGACACTCACTGCCACACACCCCACAGATGCTTCACCCAGCGGGACACAGCGGTCTGCTTACTGACTGTCACTGGGGGCAGCTCCACTGGGAACAGGAACGTACCTGGGCACTGGTTCACTGGTGCACAGTCCCGGCTGGGCTACAGTATCACCCGCACTGGTTTGCTGGAGTGCTCTCCCACTTTCTCCCCTTAACCTACCCTCTCTCACCCTCCTAGCCCACCCACTCTCCCCCTCGTAACCCTCTCTCCCCTCCCAGCCCACCCTCTCTCTCTACTCTCTGTTCCTCTCCCTCTCACCTTGTCCCTCTCTTGTGAGAGGGGGTAGCGCCAAGGAAGGGGGGTGAGCACCAATGCGATCGGGACACGAGTGGGGGGGGGGGGGGGGGAGGATAGAGATGAGACGTGGGGGGGAGGGGGTAGGTTTGGTAGGGAGGGCAGTGGAAGAACAAGGCTGGACCATCGGATTGCTGGCTGCTGCCTCACAGTGCCAGAGACCCTGACTACGTGTGCTGTCTCTCCCCTTCGTAACACTCTCTCCCCTCCCACCCCATCCACTCTCCCCAACCCACTCCCCACCCAGCCCACCCACTCTCCCCACCCACTCTGCTCCACCCACTCTCCCCCTCGCAACCCTCTCTCCCCTCCCACCCCACCCTCTCTCCCCTCCCACCCTACCCTCTCTCTACTCTCTGTTCCTCTCCCTCTCACCTTGTCCCTCTCTTCCACTTTTCCTCTTCCCACCCTCGTCTCTCACTCCTAGTCTCCCTCTATCCCCACTATCCCTCCCTCTCCCCTCCCACCCACCTCAGCCTCCCCTATTCTCTCTCTCACACACACACACACACACACAGCTCCTTTTGCTCCCAGTCAATGATTGAACGATACTTTATTGCCACACGTACCTAGTTACAGTGAAATGCTTTGTGTTGCACACAACCCCGGTACATGCACACAGCAGACCTCACCCGGGCAGCACACATGTCTCTGGCACTGACAAAGTTACAATCGTTCACCGAACTCTCCTATCTGAACTGTCCTGAACAGTTGCGATCTGCTATCTACCTCACTGGAGACCCCTAGACTATCTTTGATCGGACTTTGCTGGCTTTACCTTGCACTAAACGCGAATCCCTCATCATGTGTCTGTACACTGTGAATGGGTCGATTGCAATCACGTGTTGTGTTTCCGCTGACCGGTTAGCGCACAACAAAAGCTTTTCACTGTACCTCGGTACATGTGACTATAAACTAAACTCAACTCAGCTATCTTCTGCCAGTCTGAAGAAGGGTGACAACCCGATACATCACCCATTCCTTCTCTCCAGAGATGCTGCCTGACCCGCTGAGTTATCCCAGCATTTTGGGATACCTTCCATTTGTACCAGCATCTGCAGTTATTTTCCTACCCGGACTATCTTTAATCGGACTTTACTTGACTTTATCTTGCACTGAGCGTTATTCCCTTTATCCTGTATCTGTACACTGTTGGCGGCTTGATTGTAACCATGTAATCATGTCTTTCCGCTGACTGGGTACACATGTCAATGAATTAAACTACTGACGCCTGTCTGTGTTTTATCTTTTAAAGGATTTGATCAAAGACATGAAGTCCGAGCTGACTGGGAACATGGAGGAGATCATTCTCGCCCTGTTCAAGCCCACTACCTACTATGATGCATGGAGTCTCAGGAAGGCGATGGAGGTACTCTTCATTAATCTGTTGTCAGTAATCGGCAACACAACTGAGGAAAAATAGACACAATGTGCTGGAGTAACTCAGGGGGGTCAGACAGCATCTCCGAGGGACTTTAGAGGGGTGACGTTTGGGACTGAAGATGGGTACCAACCTGAAATGTCGTTAGTCTCAAGAAGGGTCATGATCCGAAACGTCATCGATCCATCTCCTCCAGAGATGCTGCCTGACCCGCTGCTACTCCAGCACTCTTTTTGTAAACCTGATGCCAGCGGTAAAGTTGCTGCCTCACAGCGCCAGAGACCCTGGATCGATCCAGAATACGGGTGCTGTGTGTACGGAGTTTGTACGTTCTCCCCGTGACCTGTGTGGGTTTTCTCCGAGATCTTCGGTTTCCTCCCACACTCCAAAGACGTGCAGGTATGTAGGTTAATTGGCTGGGTAAAATGTAAAAATTGTCCCTAGTGTTTGTAGGATAGTGTTAATGTGCGGGGATCGCTGGGCGGCACGGACTCGGTGGGCCGAAGGGCCTGTTTCCTCGCTGTATCTCTAAATCTAAATCTAAATCTAGCTCTCTTGAACAATATCTAGCATTCCTTGAACAATAAATGGATCTTCAATTCTGAAATGATCTACTTACTTACAGTGGAGCAATGTAGAACACCTCCCTCCTCCCACATTGTCCTCTAGCTAAGCCCTGCTCTGACAGATACCAGCGCTCGGATTAGAATTTCCTTTTGAACCCTTCTGCCTGGCTGTTGTACCGGTGCCGGCAGGTGTTACCGCGGCCCAGGGCCTGCTGTCCACCGCTGGTGATTGCCGCAGCCGCTGGAGATGTGGAGAGCAGCGAGTCTCACCGTGAAACTCGTTCCCAGCCTGACACCTCCTGCCTGCCACATCTGCACAGGGCGGCGCCCTCATCTGCAGCTGCATGGAAAACGAGCGCTGCTTTTAATTTTGTTTCCAGTACAAAGGCCACACCCAGGCAGTGTTTGTTGGAGAAGTATTGTGAAAGCTTTCCTCTCACTGCCTGTGGGTGTTCGGAGTTCAGCCTTACTTTAGACTTCAGAGATACAGTGCGGAAACAGGCCCTTCAGCCCAGCGAGTCCGTGCCGACCAATGATCACCACCTACACTAGCCCTGACCTACACACTGGGGCCAGTTTACAATGTTGTACTGAAGCCAAACAACCTACAAGCCTGTACACCGTTAGAATGTGGAAGGAAACCGGAGCGGGGCAACACGGTGACGCAGCGGTAGAGTTGCTGCCTCACTGCGCTAGAGACCTGGGCTCCATCCTGACCTTGGGTGCTGTCTGTGTGGAGTTTGTACGTTCTCCCCGTGACCTGTGTGGGTTTCTCCGAGACCTTCGGTTTCCTCCCACACTCCAAAGACGTGCAGGTTTGTAGGTGAATTGGCCTCGGTAAAATTGTAAATTGTCCCTAGTGTGTACAGGATGGGTGGACAGAAGGAAACCAGAGCACCTGGAGAAAAGTCACGCAGGTCCTGAGATGCTGCCTGACCCGCTGAGTTACCCCAGCATTTTGTGATGCCAAAGGTTTGTAGGTTCATTGGCTTTGGTAAGATTTGTAAATTGTCCCTAGTGTGTTTGGATAGTGCTAGTGTACAGGGATCGCTGGTCGGCACGGACTCAGTGGGTCGAAGGGCCTGTTGCCACACTGTATCTCTAAACTAAACCAAACACCCTGAGAAAACTCCCGCGGTCAGGGGGAGAACATACAAACTCTGTACAGACAGCACCCGTAGTCAGGATCGAACACAGGTCTCTGGCGCTGTGAGGCAGCAACTCTACCGCTGCACCACCGTGCCACGCAGCTGCAATACTTCCCAGGAATATGTGAGAATGTGAAGGGCATTGTATTGAATGTAATCTCCATCTCCTAACTTAAACAGGGGATATTTCAGTATTCCAAGATTACTCATTGTTATTTCCAAATAGTGCTGGAAAGGGCGGAGTGGAGATGTACTAGGATGTTGCCAGGACTGGAAAGTTGTAGCTATTGGGAAAGATTGGGTCATCTGTTAAATGCAGTCATTCCAGCAACAGTCATTATGTGTTCCCCTGAGTCTCAGTGGGTCAGAGTTAGATTTTTTAGATTTAGATTTTTTTAGATTTAGAGATACAGCGCGGAAACAGGCCCTTCTGCCCACTGGGTCCGCGCCGCCCAGCGATCCCCGCACATTAACACTATCCTACACACACTAGGGACAATTTTTACATTTGCCCAGCCAATTAACCTACAAACCTGCACGTCTTTGGAGTGTGGGAGGAAACCGAAGATCTCGGAGAAAACCCACGCAGGTCACGGGGAGAACGTACAAACTCCGTACAGACGGCGCCCGTAGTCGGGATCGAACCTGAGTCTCCGGCGCTGCATTCGCTGTAAGGCAGCAACTCTACCGCAGCCTGAGTTACTTCAGGTTATTGTAATGTTGAAGCCAGCAGTGGCCCTGGTCAATCATGGCGAACAGCTTAGGAGTGCAGCCCCCTGCCAGAGCAAGACCTCATCTTACAGAACAGAGAGGGGTACAGCACAGGAACAGGCCCTTCGGCCCACAACGTCCATGCTGAACATGATGCCAAGACCAACTAATCTCTGCTGCCTGCACGTGATCCATATCCATTCATATGCCTATCTGGTTTAGTTTAGTTTATTCTCAACGTACCAACGTACCACCGAGCCATCCACAGTGTACATGATGAAGGGAATAACGTTTAGCTCAAGATAAAGATAAAGATTCAAGATAAAGTCCGATTAAAAATAGTCCGAGGATCTCCAGTGAGGTAGATGGGAGGTCAGCACTGCTCTCTGGTTATTAATAGGAAGTTCAGTTGCCTGATAACAGCTGGGAAGAAACAGTCCCTGAATCTGGAGGTGTGCGTTTTCACACCTCTGTACCTCTTGCCCGATGGGAGAGGGGAGAAGAGGGAGTGACCAAGGTGAGATCCTGATCTAAAAGCCTCTTAACCACCTCCATCACCACCGCCACTGGCAGCACATTCCAGGCACCCCCCACCCTCTGTGAAACAGAAACTTGCCCCACACATCTCCTTTAAACTTTGCCCCTCTCACAAAGCTATGCCCTCTAGTGTTTGACGTTCCCACACTGGGGAAAAAAGATTCTGGCTCCGACCTTCCGCTCGACGCCTGCCTGGTCCGGGCCTCAGGTGGAGGGGAGCGGTTTCTTCCCGCTCAAAGCAAGTGCGGTCGCAGTCGAGCTGACACCAATGCTGAATGAGGTCACAGTCTCCAGGATCTCCAAGAGAGGATTTTACCCATAAAAACCAAAAACATTCCAGATAAGATGTTATTTTATTTTTGAGGAAAAAATGCCATATATTTTAAAGAACAAATGTGATTTTCCCAAGTCACGATGGGAACCCAACGAGGAATGGGCCCAATGGGTCCACTCGGTCTAGTCTCCTTTACACTTTGCCCCTCTCACAATGCACGGTGGCGGCACGGTGGCGGCACGGTGGCGCAGCGGTAGAGTTGCTGACTTACAGCGAATGCAGCGCCGGAGACTCAGGTTCGATCCTGACTACGGGCGCCGTCTGTACAGAGTTTGTACGTTCTCCCCGTGACCTGCGTGGGTTTTCTCCGAGATCTTCGGTTTCCTCCCACACTCCAAAGACTCCGCAGGTATGTAGGTTAATTGACTGGGTAAATGTAAAAATTGTCCTTAATGTGTGTAGGATAGTGTTAATGTGCGGGGATCGCTGGGCGGCGCGGACTCGGTGGGCCGAAGGGCCTGTTTCCGCGCTGTATCTCTAAATTTAAATCTAAAGCTATGCCCTCTAGTGTTTGACATTTCCACACTGGGGAAAAAAGGTTCTGACTGTCTACCCTATCTAAGCCCTTTGGAGATGGCGATAAAGCCAGGTTAAGTACTGCCCCATTGGAGTGATCTCCAGGAGGGGTAGAGCTCGTTCAAACGCTGCCTCCTCCATCCCTGAGCCAAGGCCACCTCAACCTCCATCCTCAAGTTACATTAAAAGATGGAACAGTACAGCATCGGAGCAGGCTGTACTGAAGAAGGGTCCCAAAACGTCACCTATCCACGTTCCCCAGAGATGCTGCCTGACCTGCTGCAGTTACCCCAGCACCTTTATGTCCTTTTGTGTCAAGCAGCATCTGCAGTGCCTTGTTTCTACAGCCCACAGTACCTGGACCCATCATGATGCCAAGCTAAACTAATCTCCACGTGATCCACGGGCCTCCATTCCCTGCCTGCTCATATAAAAGCCTCGTAAACGCCACCACCATATCTGTAGTGTAATATAATATTGTATTCAATGACGGCTGGTAGAGCCGCTGCCTTACAGCGCCAGAGACCCAGGTTCCATCCTTGCTCTTCGAGGCAGCAGCTCTGCCCGATGCATCGCTGTGCCGCCCTATAGCGGCCACACTGCTGTGAATAACAACGTTCTGGAGGAACTCAGTGGGTCAGGCAGCACGTGGGGATGGAATGGGCAGACAGCATCTTAGGTTAGAATCCTTCTGCAGTCAGAGGAAGGGTCCTGACCGGAAACGTCTTCTGTCCATTTGCTCGCCAGATATTACCTTACCCGCTAAGTTTAGTTTACTTTAGAGATACAGTTTGGAAACAGCCCACCGAGCCCGCGCCGACCAGCGATCCCCGCACATTGACACCACCCTACACACACTATGGACAATTGAACATTTATACCAAGCCAATTGACCTACAAATCTGCACGTCTTCGGAGTGTGGAAGGAAACCGAGGATCTCGGAGAAAACCCACACAGGTCGCGGGGGAGAACGTACAAACTCTGTACAGACAGCGCCCGTAATTGAGATGGAACCCGGGTCTCTGGCGCTGTGAGGCAGCAACTCTACCGCTGCGCCACCGTGCCGCCCCTCGAGTTGCTCTAGCATTTTGTGCTTTGTTCAGTATTCCAGCATGGGTTTGTTGTGTCTCCTCTTTGTTACCACTGTGTACTACACTGCAGTACTGACCCGTCTTATCTGGAGCACGCTCAAACGCAAAGTCTTGGCCGAGAGCCAAGTGCAGTTACAGTGAACCAAAGCAGTCCTTCAGTATTTGCCCTGGGCTGCGTTTCATTCTACCCTGCAACCTCAGCACATGCAACACCTGCCCCTGTACCTCCTCCCTCGACTCCGTCCATGGACCCTGACAGTCCTTTCAGGTGAGGCAGAGGTTCACTTGCACCTCCTCCAACCTCATCTATTGTATCCGTTGATTTTGGTGTGGTTTGGTTAAAAATCGGCGAGACCAAACGCAGACTGGGCGATGGTTTCGCTGGACACTTTCTACGCTCAGTCCACCTTGGCCTGTGCCATCTCCTGGTTGCCAATTTCCCATTCCCGCATCGGCCTTTCTATCCCGGGCCACCTCCACTGTCTGGCTGAGGCAAATTCAAGGAACAGCACCGCGTATTTCGCTTGAGCAGCTCACACCCCAGCGGGATAAACGTGGATATCTCTAATTTCATGTAACCTTTGCATTCCCCCCCTCCCCCTGGTCGTCCACCCCCGTATCGTTATCATCTCTTCCCCAGCCAACAATGAGCCATTGTGGACTCCACTCTTCCTTGGGCATCTGTTGCCGGCCCCTGATTTGTCCTGGTCTTTTCCTCCCTCCAGGTTTCTCTCCTCTATATTCAGTCTGAAGAAGGGTCCCGACCTGAAAGGCCACTCATCCTTTCTCTCCAGAGTTGCTGCTTGACCCGCTGAGTTACTCCAGCACTTTGTGTCTACCTTCAGAAAACAGCAGCATCTACAGTTCTTTCCTGCACATTCTCCCCTGTCCCGTGTCATTCATAGAAACATAGAAATATAGAAAATAGATGCAGGAGTAGGCCATTCGGCCCTTCCACCATTCAATATGATCATGGCTGATCATCCAAAATCAGTATCCCGTTCCTGCTTTTTCCGCATATCCCTTAGAGAATAGGTGCAGGAGGAGGCCATTCGGCCCTTCGAGCCAGCACCGCTATTCATTGTGATCATGGCTGATTATCCACAATCAGTAACCCGTGCCTGCCTTCTCCCCATATCCCTTGATTCCGCTAGCCCCTAGAGCTCTATCTAACTATCTTTTAAATTCATCCGGTGAATTGGCTTCCACTGCCCTCTGTGGCAGAGAATTCCACAAATTCACAACTCTGGGTGAAAAAGTTTTTTCTCACCTCAATTTTAAATGGTCTCCCCTTTATTCTTAGACTGTGGCCCCTGGTTCTGGACTCGCCCAACATTGGGAACATTTTTCCTGCATCTAGCTTGTCCAGATAATTTAAGATCCCCTCTCATCCTTCTAAACTCTAGTGAACACAAGTCTAGTCTATCCTTGACTCTGTTGATCCAGGTCCTCATTTCCTCTACCTCCTCTTCCACAGGGAGCCGGGACACAAGACCGGGTGCTCATCGAAATCCTCTGCACCAGGAACAACCAGCAGGTCAACGAGATTAGGCGCTGTTACAAGGAAGAGCTGGAAAGAGATCTGGAGAAGGATTTGACAAAAGACACCAGCGGGCATTTCAAGAGACTGCTCATCTCGATGTCACAGGTCAGTGAGGAAGTGGTGTTGATTGTGCTCTCTGTGTAAACCCCCTGGCCAGTGGACACAGGAACATCTGATCAATTTAGTTTAGCACCCCTCCCAACCCTTCCGAATTTGGCCGAATGTTTCCACTTTCTTATTTCACTTCCGCCATTCCAATTTCGCCTCACGTTTGGTATAAACCAGCATCTGCAGTTCCTTTCTACACATTCCAGACACATACTGATTTGTTCCTTTACTTTAATATCTTCGTTGCACAGTCCTAACCCACATTTAATATATCCTCTAGCTTCCGATATCACCCAACAAGACCACTAGCTCCTCTTTCCTCCTCTGCCTCTTTAGTTTAGTTTGGAGACACTGTGCGGGGACAGGCCCTTCGGCCCGCCAAGTCCACACCGGCCAGCGATCCCCGCACATTACACTATCCTACACACACTCGGGACAATTTACACTTGTAACAAGCCAATTAACGTACAAGCATGTATGTCTTTGGAGTGTGGGAAGAAACCAAAGATCTCGGAGAAAACCCACGCAGGTCACGGTGAGAACGTACAAACAGCACCCGTAGTCAGGATCAAACCCGGGTCTCTGGCACTGTACGGCAGCAACTCTACCGCTGGGCCACCGTGCGTGCCGCCCTTCCCATGTTGTTGTCCCAACTTGAAAGACAACTATGTGATACTCCTTTCCTCTCGCCAATATTCTCAACCTTCTTCACCATGTCTCACCCTCTTATCACACACATAACATGCACATACAGATTGTAGAGTCATAGTCACAGAGTACAGACACAGACCCTTCTGCCTAACCTGCACATGCCGACCGAACTTTCCCTTCTTGGCAAGTCCTAACAGCCAGCGTTTGGTCCACATCCCTCTAAACCTTTCCCATCCATGTACCTGTACAAATGTCTTTTGAATACTGTTATAGTACCTATATAGGACTGAATGGCCTAATTCTGCTCCTATAACATGAGCATATGAACACAGTTCCTTGAAAGTGGCGTCACAGATAGCTAGGGTGGTCAAGAAAGCTTTCAGCATATTGGTCAGAGTATTGAGTATAGAAGTTGGAAGGTCATGTTGCAGTTGAATAAGACATTGGTGAGGCCACACTTAAGAGTATTGTGTTCTGTTTTGGTCACCCCTGTTATAGGAAAGGTGTTAAATTGGAAAGGGGACAGAGAAGATTTATGAGGAAGGTACCAGGACTCGAGGGCCTGAGATAGAGGGAGAGGTTGAGCAGGGTAGGACTCTATTTGGAGTGCAGGAGGATGAGGGGTGATCTTATTTGGAGGTGTACAAGATCATGAGAGGATTAGATTGGGTGAATGCTCAGTATTTTACCCAGAGTAGGGGAATCGAGGTTTGTTTAAGATTTAATAGGAACCTGAGGGACAATGTTTGAGTTACCAGAGTGGCCAGTACTATCACAATGTTTAGGAAACATTTGGACAGGTACATGAATAGGACAGGTTTAGAGGGATATGGGCCAAAGGCAGACAGGTGGGACTAGTGTAGATGGGACATGT
Source organism: Rhinoraja longicauda (assembly GCF_053455715.1). Taxonomy (NCBI): domain Eukaryota; kingdom Metazoa; phylum Chordata; class Chondrichthyes; order Rajiformes; family Arhynchobatidae; genus Rhinoraja; species Rhinoraja longicauda. Next base: position 2,755,914 of record NC_135987.1, on the reverse strand, counting down.
TGGTCAGGATGGACAAGTTGGGCTGAGGGGCCTGTTTCCACACGGTATCACTCTATAACAACACCATGGGTGCCTTGGCTTGAGTCCACCTTGCCGTTCACCAGCTCCTGCCTAACCTGTTTTTCAGACTTTGGTTTCTATTATTTCTATCTACGTTTGACCTCACAGCACACCAAGCCCTGAAACACCGAGAGCACTTTGGATAAATCTAGCTGGAGCTCACACAGATCGTTGCATATGCTGAAGGCAAAAAGTCCAAAAGCCTTTCCAGTTTGCACCAAATAGAGTTCTTCAGCTCATACAAGTCCAAATGCATTTCCCAGTCAGAGCTGAGCATCAGCTAACGATACCTTCAGTTCATAGGTGATAGGAGCAGAATCAGGCCATTCGGCCCATCAAGTCTACTCCGCCATTCAATCATGGCTGATCTATGTCTCCCTCCAAATCTGTCTCTCCCTCCCATTCTCCTGCCTTCTCCCCAGAACCCCCGACACCTATACTAATCAAGAATCTATCTATCTCTGCCTTAAAAATATCCATTGACGGCCTCCACAGCATTCTGTGGCAATGAATTCCACAGATTCACCCCCCTCTGACTAAAGAAATAGACAATAGACAATAGGTGCAGGAGGAGGCCATTCGGCCCTTCGAGCCAGCACCACCATTCAATGTGATCATGGCTGATCATTCTCAATCAGTACCCCGTTCCTACCTTCTCCCCATACCCCCTGACTCTGCTATCCTCAATAGCTCTCTCTTGAAAGCATTCAGAGAACTGGCCTCCACTGCCTTCTGAGGCAGAGAATTCCACAGATTTACAACTCTCTGAAAAAGTTTTTCTTCATCTCTGGCCAACCCCTTATTCTTAAACTGTGGCCCCTGGTTCTGGACTCCCCCAACATTGGGAACATGTTTCCTGCCTCTAACGTGTCCAACCCCTTAATAATCTTATATGTTTCAATAAGATCCCCTCTCATCCTTCTGAATTCCAGTGTATACAAGCCTAGTCGCTCCAGTCTTTCAACATAGGACAGTCCCGCCATTCTGGGAATTAACCTAGTAAACCTACGCTGCACGCCCTCAATAGCAAAAATATCCTTCCTCAAATTAGGAGACCAAAACTGCACACAGTACTCCAGGTGCGGTCTCACTAGGGCCCTGTACAACCGTAGAAGGACCTCTTTGCTCCTATGCTCAACTCCTCTTGTTATGAGGGCCATTGGCTTTCCTCACTGCCTGCTGTACCTGCATGCTTCCTTTCAGTGACTGATGCACTAGGACACCCAAATCTCGTACGTCCCCTTTTCCTAACTTGACACCAGTCAGATAATAATCTGCCTTTCTATTCTTACAACCAAAGTGGATAACCTCACACTTATCCACATTAAACTGCATCTGCCATGCATCCGCTCACTCACACAGCCTGTCCAAGTCACCCTGCAACCTCATAGCATCTTCCTCACAGTTCACACTGCCCCCAGCTTTGTGTCATCTGCAAATTTGCTAATGGTACTTTTAATCCCTTCATCCAAGTCATTAATGTATATTGTAAATAGCCGCAGTCCCAGCACCGAGCCTTTCGGTACCCCACTAGTTACTGCCTGCCATTCTGAAAGGGACCCATTTATCCCCACTCTTTGCTTTCTGTCTGCCAACCAATTTTCTATCCATGTCAGGACCCTCCCCCCCAATACCATGTGCTCTAATATTGCCCACTAATCTCCTATGTGGGACCTTGTTGAAGACTTTCTGAAAGTCGAGGTACACCACATCCACCGGCTTTTCCCTGTCAATTTTCCTAGTTACATCCTCAAAAAATTCCAGAAGATTAGTCAAGCATGATTTCCCCTTCGTAAATCCATGCTGACTCGGAACGATCCTGTTACTGCTATCCTCCTCATCTCTTTTCAAAAG